>NW_026046791.1:3414462-3724186 GCF_023864275.1 Schistocerca cancellata | reverse complement strand
CACTCAAATTGCGTCCCGATTCAATACATCGTCCTCCAGCAGACTTGTCTCCATGGGTCTATTGCTGCCTCGGGCACCTTATGGCCGTTCTGCTGTGAGTCAAAGATTTTCGAATCGGACGAAACACTGATTGTGAATTGTAACGTTCAGGGCCTCCTAATGACGATGGAACACTCAAATTGCGTCCCGATTTAATACATCGTCCTCCAGCAGACTTGTCTCCATGGGTCTATTGCTGCCTCGGGCACCTTATGGCCGTTCTGCTGTGAGTCAAAGAATTTCAAATCGGACGAAAAACTGATAGTGAATTGTAACGTTCAGGGCCACCTAATGACGATGGAACACTCAAATTACGTCCCGATTCAATACATCGTCCTCCAGCAGACTTGACTCCATGGGTCTATTGCTGCCTCGGGCACCATATGGCCGTTCTGCTGTGAGTCAAAGATTTTCGAATCGGACGAAAAACTAATAGTGAATTGTAACGTTCAGGGCCTCCTAATGACGATGGAACACTCAAACTGCGTCCCGATTCAATACATCGTCCTCCAGCAGACTTGTCTCCATGGGTCTATTGCTGCCTCGGGCACCTTATGGCCGTTCTGCTGTGAGTCAAAGAGTTTCGAATCTGACGAAAAACTGATGGTGAATTGTAACATTCAGGGCCACCTAATGACGATGGATCACTCAAATTGCGTCCCGATTCAGTACATCGTCCTCCAGCCGACTTGACTCCATGGGTCTCTTGCTGCCTCGGGCACCTTATGGCCGTTCTGCTGTGAGTCAAAGATTTTCGAATCGGACGAAAAACTCATAGTGAATTGTAACGTTCAGGGCCACCTAATGACAATGGATCACTCAAATTGCGTCCCGATTCAATACATCGTCCTCCAGCAAACTTGTCTTCATTGGTCTATTGCTGCCTCGGGCACCTTAAGGCCGTTCAGCTGTAACTCAAAGATTTTCGAATCGGACGAAAAACTGATAGTGAATTTTAACGTTCACGGCCTCCTAATGACGATGGAACACTCAAATTGCGTCCCGATTCAATACATCGTCCTCCAGCAGACTTGTCTCCATGGGTCTATTGCTGCCTAGGGCACCTTATGGTCGTTCTCCCGTGAGAACCTGCCTCGGGCAGCAATAGACCAATGGAGACAAGTTTGCTGGAGGACGATGTATTGAATCGGGACGCAATTTGAGTGATCCATCGTCATTAGGTTGCCCTGAACGTTACAATTCACTATGAGTTTTTCGTCCGATTCGAAAATCTTTGACTCACAGCAGAACGGCCATAAGGTGCCCGAGGCAGCAAGAGACCCATGGAGTCAAGTCGGCTGGAGGACGATGTATTGAATCGGGACGCAATTTGAGTGTTAAATCGTCATTAGGAGGCCCTGAACGTTACAATTCACTATCAGTTTTTCGTCTTATTCGAAAATCTTTGACTCACAGCAAAACGGCCATAAGGTGCCCGAGGCAGCAATAGACCCATGGAGACAAGTCTGCTGGAGGACGATGTATTAAATCGGGACGCAATTTGAGTGATCCATCGTCATTAGGTGGCCCTGAATGTTACAATTCACTATCAGTTTTTCGTCCGATTCGAAAATCTTTGACTCACAGCAGAACGGCCATAAGGTGCCCGAGGCAGCAATAGACCCATGGAGTCAAATCTGCTGGAGGACGATGTATTAAATCGGGACGCAATTCGAGTGATCCATCGTCATTAGGTTGCCCTGAACGTTACAATTCACTATGAGTTTTTCGTCCGATTCGAAAATCTTTGACTCACAGCAGAACGGCCATAAGGTGCCCGAGGCAGCAAGAGACCCATGGAGACAAGTCGGCTGGAGGACGATGTATTGAATCGGGACGCAATTTGAGTGATCCATCGTCATTAGGTGGCCCTGAACGTTACAATTCACTATCAGTTTCTCGTCCGATTCGAAAATCTTTGAGTCACAGCAGAACGGCCATAAGGTGCCCGAGGCAGCAATAGACCCGTGGAGACAAGTCGGCTGCAGGACGATGTATTGAATCGGGACGCAATTTGAGTGATCCATCGTCATTAGGTGGCCCTGAACGTTACAATTCACTATCAGTTTTTCGTCCGATTCGAAAATCTTTGAGTCACAGCAGAACGGCCATAAGGTGCCCGAGGCAGCAATAGACCCATGGAGACAAGTCTGCTGGAGGACGATGTATTGAATCGGGACGCAATTTGAGTGTTCCATCGTCATTAGGAGGCCCTGAATGTTACAATTAACTATCAGTTTTTCGTCCCATTCGATAATCTAGACTCACGGGAGAACGACCATAAGGTGCCCGAGGCAGTAATAGACCCATGGAGACAAGTCGGCTGGAGGATGATGTATTGAATCGGGACGCAATTTGAGTGATCCATCGTCATTAGGTGGCCCTGAACGTTACAATTCACTATCAGTTTTTCGTCCCATTCGATATTCTAGACTCACAGCAGAACGGCCATAAGGTGCCCGAGGCAGCAATAGACCCATGGAGACAAGTCTGCTGGAGGACGATGTATTGAATCGGGACGCAATTTGAGTGTTAAATCGTCATTAGGAGGCCCTGAACGTTACAATTCACTATCAGTTTTTCGTCCGATTCGAAAATCTTTGACTCACAGCAGAACGGCCATAAGGTGCCCGAGGCAGCAATAGACCCATGGAGACAAGTCTGCTGGATGACGATGTATTAAATCGGGACGCAATTTGAGTGATCCATCGTCATTAGGTGGCCCTGAATGTTACAATTCACTATCAGTTTTTCGTCCGATTCGAAAATCTTTGACTCACAGCAGAACGGCCGTAAGGTGCCCGAGGCAGCACTAGACCCATGGAGACAAATCTGCTGGAGGACGATGTATTAAATCGGGACGCAATTCGAGTGATCCATCGTCATTAGGAGGCCCTGAATGTTACAATGAACTATCAGTTTGTCGTCCCATTCGATAATCTAGACTCACGGGAGAACGACCATAAGGTGCCCGAGGCAGCAATAGACTCATGGAGACAAGTCTGCTGTAGGACGATGTATTGAATCATGACGCAATTTGAGTGATCCATCGTCATTAGGTGGCCCTGAACGTTACAATTCACTATCAGTTTTTCGTCCCATTCGATAATCTAGACTCACAGCAGAACGGCCGTAAGGTGCCCGAGGCAGCAATTGACCCATGGAGACAATTCTGGTGGAGGACGATGTATTGAATCGGGACGCAGTTTGAGTGTTCCATTGTCACTAGAAGGCCCTGAACGTTACAATTCACTATCAGTTTTTCGTCCGATTCGAAAATTTTTGAGTTACAGCTGAACGGCCATAAGGTGCCCGAGGCAGCAATAGACCAATGGAGACAAGTTTGCTGGAGGACGATGTATTGAATCGGGACGCAATTTGAGTGATCCATCGTCATTAGGTGGCCCTGAACGTTACAATTCACCATCAGTTTTTCGTCAGATTCGAAACTCTTTGACTCGCAGCAGAACGGCCATCAGGTGCCCGAGGCAGCAATAGACCCATGGAGACAAGTCGGCTGGAGGACGATGTATTGAATCGGGACGCAATTTGAGTGATTCATCGTCATTACGTGGCCCTGAACGTTACAATTCACTATCAGTTTTTCGTCCAATTGGAAATTCTTTGACTCACAGCAGAACGGCCATAAGGTGCCCGAGGCAGCAATAGACCCATGGAGACAAGTCTGCTGTAGGACGATGTATTGAATCATGACGCAATTTGAGTGATCCATCGTCATTAGGTGGCCCTGAACATTACAATTCACTATCAGTTTTTCGTCCCATTCGATAATCTAGACTCACAGCAGAACGGCCGTAAGGTGCCCGAGGCAGCAATAGACCCATGGAGACAATTCTGGTGGAGGACGATGTATTGAATCGGGACGCAGTTTGAGTGTTCCATTGTCACTAGGAGGCCCTGAACGTTACAATTCACTATCAGTTTTTCGTCCGATTCGAAAATCTTTGAGTCACAGCAGAACGGCTATAAGGTGCCCGAGGCAGCAATAGACCCGTGGAGACAAGTCTGCTGGAGGACGATGTATTAAATCGGGACGCAATTTGAGTGTTCCATCGTCATTAGGAGGCCCTGAATGTTACAATTAACTATCAGTTTTTCGTCCCATTCGATAATCTAGACTCACGGGAGAACGACCATAAGGTGCCCTAGGCAGCAATAGACCCATGGAGACAAGTTTGCTGGAGGACGATGTATTGAATCGGGACGCAATTTGAGTGTTCCATCGTCATTAGGAGGCCCTGAGCGTTACAATTCACTATCAGTTTTTCGTCCGATTCGAAAATCTTTGACTCACAGCAGAACGGCCATAAGGTGGCCGAGGCAGCAAGAGACCCATGGAGTCAAGTCGGCTGGAGGACGATGTATTGAATCGGGACGCAATTTGAGTGATCCATCGTCATTAGGTGGCCCTGAATGTTACAATTCACTATCAGTTTTTCGTCCGATTCGAAAATCTTTGACTCACAGCAGAACGGCCATAAGGTGCCCGAGGCAGCAATAGACCCATGGAGACAAATCTGCTGGAGGACGATGTATTGAATCGGGACGCAATTTGAGTGTTAAGTCGTCATTAGGAGGCCCTGAACGTTACAATTCACTATCAGTTTTTCGTCCGATTCGAAAATCTTTGACTCACAGCAAAACGGCCATAAGGTGCCCGAGGCAGCAATAGACCCATGGAGACAAGTCTGCTGGAGGACGATGTATTAAATCGGGGCGCAATTTGAGTGATCCGTCGTCATTAGGTGGCCCTGAATGTTACAATTCACTATCAGTTTTTCGTCCGATTCGAAAATCTTTGACTCACAGCAGAACGGCCATAAGGTGCCCGAGGCAGCAATAGACCCATGGAGACAAATCTGCTGGAGGACGATGTATTAAATCGGGACGCAATTCGAGTGATCCATCGTCATTAGGAGGCCCTGAATGTTACAATGAACTATCAGTTTTTCGTCCCATTCGATAATCTAGACTCACGGGAGAACGACCATAAGGTGCCCGACGCAGTAATAGACCCATGGAGACAAGTCGGATGGAGGACGATGTATTGAATCGGGACGCAATTTGAGTGATCTTTCGTCATAAGGTGGCCCTGAATGTTACAATTCACTATCAGTTTTTCGTCCGATTCGAAAATCTTTGAGTCTCAGCAGAACAGCCATAAGGTGCCCGAGGCAGCAATAGACCCATGGAGACAAGTCTGCTGGAGGACGATGTATTGAATCGGGACGCAATTTGAGTGATCCATCGTCATTAGGTGGCCCTGAATGTTACAATTCACTATCAGTTTTTCGTCCGATTCGAAAATCTTTGACTCACAGCAGAACGGCCATAAGGTGCCCGAGGCAGCAATAGACCCATGGAGACAAATCTGCTGGAGGACGATGTATTAAATCGGGACGCAATTCGAGTGATCCATCGTCATTAGGAGGCCCTGAATGTTACAATGAACTATCAGTTTTTCGTCCCATTCGATAATCTAGACTCACGGGAGAACGACCATAAGGTGCCCGAGGCAGCAATAGACCCATGGAGACAAGTCGGCTGGAGGACGATGTATTGAATCGGGACGCAATTTGAGTGATCCATCGTCATTAGGTGGCCCTGAACGTTACAATTCACTATCAGTTTCTCGTCCGATTCGAAAATCTTTGAGTCACAGCAGAACGGCCATAAGGTGCCCGAGGCAGCAATAGACCCATGGAGACAAGTCTGCTGGATGACGATGTATTAAATCGGGACGCAATTTGAGTGATCCATCGTCATTAGGTGGCCCTGAATGTTACAATTCACTATCAGTTTTTCGTCCGATTCGAAAATCTTTGACTCACAGCAGAACGGCCGTAAGGTGCCCGAGGCAGCACTAGACCAATGGAGACAAGTCGGCTGGAGGACGATGTATTGAATCGGGACGCAATTTGAGTGATCCATCGTCATTAGGTGGCCCTGAATATTACAATTCACTATCAGTTTTTCGTCCGATTCGAAAATCTTTGAGTCACAGCAGAACGGCCATAAGGTGCCCGAGGCAGCAATAGACCCATGGAGACAAGTCTGCTGGAGGACGATGTATTGAATCGGGACGCAATTTGAGTGTTCCATCGTCATTAGGAGGCCCTGAATGTTACAATTAACTATCAGTTTTTCGTCCCATTCGATAATCTAGACTCACGGGAGAACGACCATAAGGTGCCCGATGCAGTAATAGACCCATGGAGACAAGTCGGCTGGAGGACGATGTATTGAATCGGGACGCAATTTGAGTGATCCATCGTCATTAGGTGGCCCTGAAAGTTACAATTCACTATCAGTTTTTCGTCCCATTCGATATTCTAGACTCACAGCAGAACGGCCATAAGGTGCCCGAGGCAGCAATAGACCCATGGAGACAAGTCTGCTGGAGGACGATGTATTGATTCGGGACGCAATTTGAGTGTTAAATCGTCATTACGTGGCCCTGAACGTTACAATTCACTATCAGTTCTTCGTCCGATTCGAAAATCTTTGACTCACAGCAGAACGGCCATAAGGTGCCCGAGGCAGCAATAGACCCATGGAGACAAGTCTGCTGGATGACGATGTATTAAATCGGGACGCAATTTGAGTGATCCATCGTCATTAGGTGGCCCTGAATGTTACAATTCACTATCAGTTTTTCGTCCGATTCGAAAATCTTTGACTCACAGCAGAACGGCCGTAAGGTGCCCGAGGCAGCACTAGACCAATGGAGACAAGTCGGCTGGAGGACGATGTATTGAATCGGGACGCAATTTGAGTGATCCATCGTCATTAGGTGGCCCTGAACGTTACAATTCACTATCAGTTTTTCGTCCAATTCGAGAATCTTTGACTCACAGCAGAACGGCCATAAGGTGCCCGAGGCAGCAATAGACCCATGGAGACAAGTCTGCTGTAGGACGATGTATTGAATCATGACGCAATTTGAGTGATCCATCGTCATTAGGTGGCCCTGAACGTTACAATTCACTATCAGTTTTTCGTCCCATTCGAAAATCTAGACTCACAGCAGAACGGCCGTAAGTTGCCCGAGGCAGCAATAGACCCATGGAGACAATTCTGGTGGAGGACGATGTATTGAATCGGGACGCAGTTTGAGTGTTCCATTGTCACTAGAAGGCCCTGAACGTTACAATTCACTATCAGTTTTTCGTCCGATTCGAAAATCTTTGAGTCACAGCAGAACGGCTATAAGGTGCCCGAGGCAGCAATAGACCCGTGGAGACAAGTCTGCTGGAGGACGATGTATTAAATCGGGACGCAATTTGAGTCTTCCATCGTCGATACGAGGCCCTGAATGTTACAATTAACTATCAGTTTTTCGTCCCATTCGATAATCTAGACTCACGGGAGAACGACCATAAGGTGCCCTGGGCAGCAATAGACCCATGGAGACAAGTCTGCTGGAGGACGATGTATTGAATCGGGACGCAATTTGAGTGATCCATCGTCATTAGGTGGCCCTGAACGTTACAATTCACTATCAGTTTTTCGTCCGATTCGAAAATCTTTGAGTTACAGCTGAACGGCCATAAGGTGCCCGAGGCAGCAATAGACCAATGGAGACAAGTTTGCTGGAGGACGATGTATTGAATCGGGACGCAATTTGAGTGATCCATCGTCATTAGGTGGCCCTGAACGTTACAATTCACCATCAGTTTTTCGTCAGATTCGAAACTCTTTGACTCGCAGCAGAACGGCCATCAGGTGCCCGAGGCAGCAATAGACCCATGGAGACAAGTCTGCTGGAGGACGATGTATTGAATCGGGACGCAGTTTGAGTGTTCCATCGTCACTAGGAGGCCCTGAACGTTACAATTCACTATTAGTTTTTCGTCCGATTCCAAAATCTTTGACTCACAGCAGAACGGCCATAAGGTGCCCGAGGCAGCAATAGACCCATGGAGACAAGTCTGCTGGAGGACGATGTATTGAATCGGGACGCAATTTGAGTGATCCATCGTCATTAGCTGGCCCTGAACGTTACAATTCACTATCAGTTTTTCGTCCCATTCGATAATCTACACTCACAGCAGAACGGCCATAAGGTGCCCGAGGCCGCAATAGACCCATGGAGACAAGTCTGCTGGAGGACGATGTATTGAATCGGGACGCAATTTGAGTGTTAAATCGTCATTAGGAGGCCCTGAACGTTACAATTCACTATCAGTTTTTCGTCCGATTCGAATATCTTTGACTCACAGCAAAACGGCCATAAGGTGCCCGAGGCAGCAATAGACCCATGGAGACAAGTCTGCTGGAGGACGATGTATTAAATCGGGCCGCGATTTGAGTAATCCATCGTCATTAGGTGGCCCTGAATGTTACAATTCACTATCAGTTTTTCGTCCGATTCGAAAACCTTTGACTCACAGCAGAACGGCCGTAAGGTGCCCGAAGCAGATATAGACCCATGGAGACAAATCTGCTGGAGGACGATGTATTAAATCGGGACGCAATTCGAGTGATCCATCGTCATTAGGAGGCCCTGAATGTTACAATGAACTATCAGTTTTTCGTCCCATTCGATAATCTAGACTCACGGGAGAACGACCATAAGGTGCCCGACGCAGTAATAGACCCATGGAGACAAGTCGGATGGAGGACGATGTATTGAATCGGGACTCAATTTGAGTGATCTATCGTCATAAGGTGGCCCTGAACGTTACAATTCACTATCAGTTTTTCGTCCGATTCGAAAATCTTTGAGTCACAGCAGAACGGCCATAAGGTGCCCGAGGCAGTAATAGACCCGTGGAGACAAGTCGGCTGCAGGACGATGTATTGAATCGGGACGCAATTTGAGTGATCCATCGTCATTAGGTGGCCCTGAATGTTACAATTCACTATCAGTTTTTCGTCCGATTCGAAAATCTTTGAGTCACAGCAGAACGGCCAAAAGGTGCCCGAGGCAGCAATAGACCCATGGAGACAAGTCTGCTGGAGGACGATGTATTGAATCGGGACGCAATTTGAGTGTTCCATCGTCATTACGAGGCCCTGAATGTTACAATTAACTATCAGTTTTTCGTCCCATTCGATAATCTAGACTCGCGGCCGAACGACCGTAAGGTGCCCGAGGCAGCAATAGACCCATGGAGACAAGTCGGCTGGAGGACGATGTATTGAATCGGGACGCAATTTGAGTGATCCATCGTCATTACGTGGCCCTGAACGTTACAATTCACTATCAGTTTTTCGTCCCATTCGAAATTCTGGACTCACAGCAGAACGGCCATAAGGTGCCCGAGGCAGCAATAGACCCATGGAGACAAGTCTGCTGGAGGACGATGTATTGAATCGGGACGCAATTTGAGTGTTAAATCGTCATTAGGAGGCCCTGAACGTTACAATTCACTATCAGTTTTTCGTCCGATTCGAAAATCTTTGACTCACAGCAGAACGGCCGTAAGGTGCCCGAGGCAGCAATAGACCCATGGAGACAAGTCTGCTGGAGGACGATGTATTGAATCGGGACGCAATTTGAGTGTTCCATCGTCATTAGGAGGCCCTGAATGTTACAATTAACTATCAGTTTTTCGTCCCATTAGATAATCTAGACTCACGGGAGAACGACCATAAGGTGCCCGAGGCAGCACTAGACCAATGGAGACAAGTCGGCTGGAGGACGATGTATTGAATCGGGACGCAATTTGAGTGATCCATCGTCATTAGGTGGCCCTAAACGTTACAATTCACTATCAGTTTTTCGTCCAATTCGAAAATCTTTGACTCACAGCAGAACGGCCATAAGGTGCCCGAGGCAGCAATAGACCCATGGAGACAAGTCTGCTGTAGGACGATGTATTGAATCATGACGCAATTTGAGTGATCCATCGTCATTAGGTGGCCCTGAACGTTACAATTCACTATCAGTTTTTCGTCCCATTCGATAATCTAGACTCACAGCAGAACGGCCGTAAGGTGCCCGAGGCAGCAATTGACCCATGGAGACAATTCTGGTGGAGGACGATGTATTGAATCGGGACGCAGTTTGAGTGTTCCATTGTCACTAGGAGGCCCCGAACGTTACAATTCACTATCAGTTTTTCGTCCGATTCGAAAATCTTTGCGTCACAGCAGAACGGCTATAAGGTGCCCGAGGCAGCAATAGACCCGTGGAGACAAGTCTGCTGGAGGACGATGTATTAAATCGGGACGCAATTTGAGTCTTCCATCGTCGATAGGAGGCCCTGAATGTTACAATTAACTATCAGTTTTTCGTCCCATTCGATAATCTAGACTCACGGGAGAACGACCATAAGGTGCCCTGGGCAGCAATAGACCCATGGAGACAAGTCTGCTGGAGGACGATGTATTGAATCGGGACGCAATTTGAGTGTTCCATCGTCATTAGGAGGCCCTGAACGTTACAATTCACTATCAGTTTTCGTCCGATTCGAAAATCTTTGAGTTACAGCTGAACGGCCATAAGGTGCCCGAGGCAGCAATAGACCAATGGAGACAAGTTTTCTGGAGGACGATGTATTGAATCGGGACGCAATTTGAGTGATCCATCGTCATTAGTTGGCCCTGATCGTTACAATTCACCATCAGTTTTTCGTCAGATTCGAAACTCTTTGACTCGCAGCAGAACGGCCATCAGGTGCCCGAGGCAGCAATAGACCCATGGAGACAAGTCTGCTGGAGGACGATGTATTGAATCGGGACGCAGTTTGAGTGCTCCATCGTCACTAGGAGGCCCTGAACGTTACAATTCACTATTAGTTTTTCGTCCGATTCCAAAATCTTTGACTCACAGCAGAACGGCCATACGGTGCCCGAGGCAGCAATAGACCCATGGAGACAAGTCTGCTGGAGGACGATGTATTGAATCGGGACGCAATTTGAGTGATCCATCGTCATTAGGTGGCCCTGAACGTTACAATTCACTATCAGTTTTTCGTCCCATTCGATAATCTACACACACAGCAGAACGGCCATAAGGTGCCCGAGGCCGCAATAGACCCATGGAGACAAGTCTGCTGGAGGACGATGTATTGAATCGGGACGCAATTTGAGTGTTAAATCGTCATTAGGAGGCCCTGAACGTTACAATTCACTATCAGTTTTTCGTCCGATTCGAAAATCTTTGACTCACAGCAAAACGGCCATAAGGTGCCCGAGGCAGCAATAGACCCATGGAGACAAGTCTGCTGGAGGACGATGTATTAAATCGGGCCGCAATTTGAGTAATCCATCGTCATTAGGTGGCCGTGAATGTTACAATTCACTATCAGTTTTTCGTCCGATTCGAAAACCTTTGACTCACAGCAGAACGGCCGTAAGGTGCCCGAGGCAGCAATAGACCCATGGAGACAAAGCTGCTGGAGGACGATGTATTAAATCGGGACGCAATTCGAGTGATCCATCGTCATTAGGAGGCCCTGAATGTTACAATGAACTATCAGTTTTTCGTCCCATTCGATAATCTAGACTCACGGGAGAACGACCATAAGGTGCCCGACGCAGTAATAGACCCATGGAGACAAGTCGGATGGAGGACGATGTATTGAATCGGGACTCAATTTGAGTGATCTATCGTCATAAGGTGGCCCTGAACGTTACAATTCACTATCAGTTTTTCGTCCGATTCGAAAATCTTTGAGTCACAGCAGAACGGCCATAAGGTGCCCGAGGCAGTAATAGACCCGTGGAGACAAGTCGGCTGCAGGACGATGTATTGAATCGGGACGCAATTTGAGTGATCCATCGTCATTAGGTGCCCCTGAACATTACAATTCACTATCAGTTTTTCGTCCCATTCGATAATCTAGCAATGGAGACAAGTCTGCTGCAAGACGATGTATTGAATCGGGACGCAATTTGAGTGATCCATCGTCATTAGGTGGCCCTGAATGTTACAATTCACTATCAGTTTTTCGTCCGATTCGAAAATATTTGAGTCACAGCAGAACGGCCAAAAGGTGCCCGAGGCAGCAATAGACCCATGGAGACAAGTCTGCTGGAGGACGATGTACTGAATCGGGACGCAATTTGAGTGTTCCATCGTCATTACGAGGCCCTGAATGTTACAATTAACTATCAGTTTTTCGTCCCATTCGATAATCTAGACTCACGGCGGAACGACCGTAAGGTGCCCGAGGCAGCAATAGACCCATGGAGACAAGTCGGCTGGAGGACGATGCATTGAATCGGGACGCAATTTGAGTGATCCATCGTCATTACGTGGCCCTGAACGTTACAATTCACTATCAGTTTTTCGTCCCATTCGAAATTCTAGACTCACAGCAGAACGGCCATAAGGTGCCCGAGGCAGCAATAGACCCATGGAGACAAGTCTGCTGGAGGACGATGTATTGAATCGGGACGCAATTTGAGTGTTCAATCGTCATTAGGAGGCCCTGAACGTTACAATTCACTATCAGTTTTTCGTGCGATTCGAAAATCTTTGACTCACAGCAGAACGGCCGTAAGGTGCCCGAGGCAGCAATAGACCCATGGAGACAAGCCTGCTGGAGGACGATGTATTGAATCGGGACGCAATTTGAGTGTTCCATCGTCATTAGGAGGCCCTGAATGTTACAATTAACTATCAGTTTTTCGTCCCATTAGATAATCTAGACTCACGGGAGAACGACCATAAGGTGCCCGAGGCAGCACTAGACCAATGGAGACAAGTCGGCTGGAGGACGATGTATTGAATCGGGACGCAATTTGAGTGATCCATCGTCATTAGGTGGCCCTGAACGTTACAATTCACTATCAGTTTTTCGTCCAATTCGAAAATCTTTGACTCACAGCAGAAAGGCCATAAGGTGCCCGAGGCAGCAATAGACCCATGGAGACAAGTCTGCTGTAGGACGATGTATTGAATCATGACGCAATTTGAGTGATCCATCGTCATTAGGTGGCCCTGAACGTTACAATTCACTATCAGTTTTTCGTCCCATTCGATAATCTAGACTCACAGCAGAACGGCCGTAAGGTGCCCGAGGCAGCAATAGACCCATGGAGACAATTCTGGTGGAGGACGATGTATTGAATCGGGACGCAGTTTGAGTGTTCCATTGTCACTAGGAGGCCCCGAACGTTACAATTCACTATCAGTTTTTCGTCCGATTCGAAAATCTTTGCGTCACAGCAGAACGGCTATAAGGTGCCCGAGGCAGCAATAGACCCGTGGAGACAAGTCTGCTGGAGGACGATGTATTAAATCGGGACGCAATTTGAGTGTTCCATCGTCATTAGGAGGCCCTGAATGTTACAATTAACTATCAGTTTTTCGTCCCATTCGATAATCTAGACTCACGGGAGAACGACCATAAGGTGCCCTAGGCAGCAATAGACCCATGGAGACAAGTCTGCTGGAGGACGATGTATTGAATCGGGACGCAATTTGAGTGTTCCATCATCATTAGGAGGCCCTGAACGTTACAATTCACTATCAGTTTTTCGTCCGATTCGAAAATCTTTGAGTTACAGCTGAACGGCCATAAGGTGCCGAGGCAGCAATAGACCAATGGAGACAAGTTTGCTGGAGGACGATGTATTGAATCGGGACGCAATTTGAGTGATCTATCGTCATTAGGTGGCCCTGAACGTTACAATTCACTATTAGTTTTTCGTCCGATTCCAAAATCTTTGACTCACTGCAGAACGGCCATATGGTGCCCGAGGCAGCAATAGACCCATGGAGACAAGTCTGCTGGAGTACGATGTATTGAATCGGGACGCAATTTGAGTGATCCATCGTCATTAGCTGGCCCTGAACGTTACAATTCACTATCAGTTTTTCGTCCCATTCGATAATCTACACTCACAGCAGAACGGCCATAAGGTGCCCGAGGCAGCAATAGACCCATGGAGACAAATCTGCTGGAGGACGATGTATTAAATCGGGACGCAATTTGAGTGATCCATCGTCATTAGGTGGCCCTGAATGTTACAATTCACTATCAGTTTTTCGTCCGATTCGAAAATCTTTGAGTCTCAGCAGAACAGCCATAAGGTGCCCGAGGCAGCAATAGACCCATGGAGACAAGTCTGCTGGAGGACGATGTATTGAATCGGGACGCAATTTGAGTGATCCATCGTCATTAGGAGGCCCTGAATGTTACAATGAACTATCAGTTTTTCGTCCCATTCGATAATCTAGACTCACGGGAGAACGACCATAAGGTGCCCGACGCAGTAATAGACCCATGGAGACAAGTCTGCTGGAGGACGATGTATTGAATCGGGACGCAATTTGAGTGATCTATCGTCATAAGGTGGCCCTGAATGTTACAATTCACTATCAGTTTTTCGTCCGATTCGAAAATCTTTGATTCTCAGCAGAACAGCCATAAGGTGCCCGAGGCAGCAATAGACCCATGGAGACAAGTCTGCTGGAGGACGATGTATTGAATCGGGACGCAATTTGAGTGATCCATCGTCATTAGGTGGCCCTGAACGTTACAATTCACTATCAGTTTTTCGTCCGATTCGAAAATCTTTGAGTCACAGCAGAACGGCCATAAGGTGCCCGAGGCAGTAATAGACCCGTGGAGACAAGTCGGCTGCAGGACGATGTATTGAATCGGGACGCAATTTGAGTGATCCATCGTCATTAGGTGGCCCTGAATGTTACAATTCACTATCAGTTTTTCGTCCGATTCGAAAATCTTAAAGTCACAGCAGAACGGCCATAAGGTGCCCGAGGCAGCAATAGACCCATGGAGACAAGTCTGCTGGAGGACGATGTATTGAATCGGGACGCAGTTTGAGTGTTCCATCGTCATTAGGAGGCCCTGAATGTTACAATTCACTATTAGTTTTTCGTCCGATTCCAAAATTTTTGACTCACAGCAGAACGGCCATAAGGTGCCCGAGGCAGCAATAGACCCATGGAGACAAGTCTGCTGGAGGACGATGTATTGAATCGGGACGCAATTTGAGTGATCCATCGTCATTAGGTGGCCCTGAACGTTACAATTCACTATCAGTTTTTCGTCCCATTCGATAATCTACACTCACAGCAGAACGGCCATAAGGTGCCCGAGGCAGCAATAGACCCATGGAGACAAGTCTGCTGGAGGACGATGTATTAAATCGGGACGCAATTTGAGTCTTATATCGTCGATAGGAGGCCCTGAATGTTACAATTAACTATCAGTTTTTCGTCCCATTCGATAGTCTAGACTCACGGGAGAACGACCATAAGGTGCCCTAGGCAGCAATAGACCCATGGAGACAAGTCTGCTGGAGGACGATGTATTGAATCGGGACGCAATTTGAGTGTTCCATCGTCATTAGGAGGCCCTGAACGTTACAATTCACTATCAGTTTTTCGTCCGATTCGAAAATCTTTGAGTTACAGCTGAACGGCCATAAGGTGCCCGAGGCAGCAATAGACCCATGGAGACAAGTCTGCTGGAGGACGATGTATTGAATCGGGACGCAATTTGAGTGTTAAATCGTCATTAGGAGGCCCTGAACGTTACAATTCACTATCAGTTTTTCGTCCGATTCGAAAATCTTTGACTCACAGCAGAACGGCCATAAGGTGCCCGAGGCAGCAATAGACCCATGGAGACAAGTCTGCTGGAGGACGATGTATTAAATCGGGACGCAATTTGAGTGATCCATCGTCATTAGGTGGCCCTGAATGTTACAATTCACTATCAGTTTTTCGTCCGATTCGAAAATCTTTGACTCACAGCAGAACGGCCGTAAGGTGCCCGAGGCAGCACTAGACCAATGGAGACAAGTCTGCTGTAGGACGATGTATTGAATCATGACGCAATTTGAGTGATCCATCGTCATTAGGTGGCCCTGAACGTTACAATTCACTATCAGTTTTTCGTCCCATTCGATAATCTAGACTCACAGCAGAACGGCCGTAAGGTGCCCGAGGCAGCAATAGACCCATGGAGACAATTCTGGTGGAGGACGATGTATTGAATCGGGACGCAGTTTGAGTGTTCCATTGTCACTAGGAGGCCCCGAACGTTACAATTCACTATCAGTTTTTCGTCCGATTCGAAAATCTTTGCGTCACAGCAGAACGGCTATAAGGTGCCCGAGGCAGCAATAGACCCGTGGAGACAAGTCTGCTGGAGGACGATGTATTAAATCGGGACGCAATTTGAGTGTTCCATCGTCATTAGGAGGCCCTGAATGTTACAATTAACTATCAGTTTTTCGTCCCATTCGATAATCTAGACTCACGGGAGAACGACCATAAGGTGCCCTAGGCAGCAATAGACCCATGGAGACAAGTCTGCTGGAGGACGATGTATTGAATCGGGACGCAATTTGAGTGTTCCATCATCATTAGGAGGCCCTGAACGTTACAATTCACTATCAGTTTTTCGTCCGATTCGAAAATCTTTGAGTTACAGCTGAACGGCCATAAGGTGCCGAGGCAGCAATAGACCAATGGAGACAAGTTTGCTGGAGGACGATGTATTGAATCGGGACGCAATTTGAGTGATCTATCGTCATTAGGTGGCCCTGAACGTTACAATTCACTATTAGTTTTTCGTCCGATTCCAAAATCTTTGACTCACTGCAGAACGGCCATATGGTGCCCGAGGCAGCAATAGACCCATGGAGACAAGTCTGCTGGAGTACGATGTATTGAATCGGGACGCAATTTGAGTGATCCATCGTCATTAGCTGGCCCTGAACGTTACAATTCACTATCAGTTTTTCGTCCCATTCGATAATCTACACTCACAGCAGAACGGCCATAAGGTGCCCGAGGCAGCAATAGACCCATGGAGACAAATCTGCTGGAGGACGATGTATTAAATCGGGACGCAATTTGAGTGATCCATCGTCATTAGGTGGCCCTGAATGTTACAATTCACTATCAGTTTTTCGTCCGATTCGAAAATCTTTGAGTCTCAGCAGAACAGCCATAAGGTGCCCGAGGCAGCAATAGACCCATGGAGACAAGTCTGCTGGAGGACGATGTATTGAATCGGGACGCAATTTGAGTGATCCATCGTCATTAGGAGGCCCTGAATGTTACAATGAACTATCAGTTTTTCGTCCCATTCGATAATCTAGACTCACGGGAGAACGACCATAAGGTGCCCGACGCAGTAATAGACCCATGGAGACAAGTCTGCTGGAGGACGATGTATTGAATCGGGACGCAATTTGAGTGATCTATCGTCATAAGGTGGCCCTGAATGTTACAATTCACTATCAGTTTTTCGTCCGATTCGAAAATCTTTGATTCTCAGCAGAACAGCCATAAGGTGCCCGAGGCAGCAATAGACCCATGGAGACAAGTCTGCTGGAGGACGATGTATTGAATCGGGACGCAATTTGAGTGATCCATCGTCATTAGGTGGCCCTGAACGTTACAATTCACTATCAGTTTTTCGTCCGATTCGAAAATCTTTGAGTCACAGCAGAACGGCCATAAGGTGCCCGAGGCAGTAATAGACCCGTGGAGACAAGTCGGCTGCAGGACGATGTATTGAATCGGGACGCAATTTGAGTGATCCATCGTCATTAGGTGGCCCTGAATGTTACAATTCACTATCAGTTTTTCGTCCGATTCGAAAATCTTAAAGTCACAGCAGAACGGCCATAAGGTGCCCGAGGCAGCAATAGACCCATGGAGACAAGTCTGCTGGAGGACGATGTATTGAATCGGGACGCAGTTTGAGTGTTCCATCGTCATTAGGAGGCCCTGAATGTTACAATTCACTATTAGTTTTTCGTCCGATTCCAAAATTTTTGACTCACAGCAGAACGGCCATAAGGTGCCCGAGGCAGCAATAGACCCATGGAGACAAGTCTGCTGGAGGACGATGTATTGAATCGGGACGCAATTTGAGTGATCCATCGTCATTAGGTGGCCCTGAACGTTACAATTCACTATCAGTTTTTCGTCCCATTCGATAATCTACACTCACAGCAGAACGGCCATAAGGTGCCCGAGGCAGCAATAGACCCATGGAGACAAGTCTGCTGGAGGACGATGTATTAAATCGGGACGCAATTTGAGTCTTATATCGTCGATAGGAGGCCCTGAATGTTACAATTAACTATCAGTTTTTCGTCCCATTCGATAGTCTAGACTCACGGGAGAACGACCATAAGGTGCCCTAGGCAGCAATAGACCCATGGAGACAAGTCTGCTGGAGGACGATGTATTGAATCGGGACGCAATTTGAGTGTTCCATCGTCATTAGGAGGCCCTGAACGTTACAATTCACTATCAGTTTTTCGTCCGATTCGAAAATCTTTGAGTTACAGCTGAACGGCCATAAGGTGCCCGAGGCAGCAATAGACCCATGGAGACAAGTCTGCTGGAGGACGATGTATTGAATCGGGACGCAATTTGAGTGTTAAATCGTCATTAGGAGGCCCTGAACGTTACAATTCACTATCAGTTTTTCGTCCGATTCGAAAATCTTTGACTCACAGCAGAACGGCCATAAGGTGCCCGAGGCAGCAATAGACCCATGGAGACAAGTCTGCTGGAGGACGATGTATTAAATCGGGACGCAATTTGAGTGATCCATCGTCATTAGGTGGCCCTGAATGTTACAATTCACTATCAGTTTTTCGTCCGATTCGAAAATCTTTGACTCACAGCAGAACGGCCGTAAGGTGCCCGAGGCAGCACTAGACCAATGGAGACAATTCGGCTGGAGGACGATGTATTGAATCGGGACGCAATTTGAGTGATCTATCGTCATTAGGTGGCCCTGAACGTTACAATTCACTATCAGTTTTTCGTCCAATTGGAAATTCTTTGACTCACAGCAGAACGGCCATAAGGTGCCCGAGGCAGCAATAGACCCATGGAGCCAAGTCTGCTGTAGGACGATGAATTGAATCATGACGCAATTTGAGTGATCCATCGTCATTAGGTGGCCCTGAACGTTACAATTCACTATCAGTTTTTCGTCCTATTCGATAATCTAGACTCACAGCAGAACGGCCGTAAGGTGCCCGAGGCAGCAATAGACCCATGGAGACAATTCTGGTGGAGGACGATGTATTGAATCGGGACGCAGTTTGAGTGTTCCATTGTCACTAGGAGGCCCTGAATGTTACAATTAACTATCAGTTTTTCGTCCCATTCGATAATCTAGACTCACGGGAGAACGACCATAAGGTGCCCTAGGCAGCAATAGACCCATGAAGACAAGTCTGCTGGAGGACGATGTATTGAATCGGGACGCAATTTGAGTGATCTATCGTCATAAGGTGGCCCTGAATGTTACAATTCACTATCAGTTTTTCGTCCGATTCGAAAATCTTTGAGTCTCAGCAGAACAGCCATAAGGTGCCCGAGGCAGCAATAGCCCCGTGGAGACAAGTCTGCTGGAGGACGATGTATTGAATCGGGACGCAGTTTGAGTGATCCATCGTCATTAGGTGGCCCTGAACGTTACAATTCACTATCAGTTTTTCGTCCGATTCGAAAATCTTTGAGTCACAGCAGAAAGGCCATAAGGTGCCCGAGGCAGTAATAGACCCGTGGAGACAAGTCGGCTGCAGGACGATGTATTGAATCGGGACGCAATTTGAGTGATCCATC
Organism: Schistocerca cancellata; assembly: GCF_023864275.1. NCBI lineage: Eukaryota > Metazoa > Arthropoda > Insecta > Orthoptera > Acrididae > Schistocerca > Schistocerca cancellata. The sequence goes on along the minus strand of NW_026046791.1, from coordinate 3,704,592 downwards.
GTCATTAGGTGGCCCTGAACGTTACAATTCACTATCAGTTTTTCGTCCCATTCGATAATCTACACTCACAGCAGAACGGCCATAAGGTGCCCGAGGCAGCAATAGACCCATGGAGACAAGTCTGCTGGAGGACGATGTATTAAATCGGGACGCAATTTGAGTCTTATATCGTCGATAGGAGGCCCTGAATGTTACAATTAACTATCAGTTTTTCGTCCCATTCGATAGTCTAGACTCACGGGAGAACGACCATAAGGTGCCCTAGGCAGCAATAGACCCATGGAGACAAGTCTGCTGGAGGACGATGTATTGAATCGGGACGCAATTTGAGTGTTCCATCATCATTAGGAGGCCCTGAACGTTACAATTCACTATCAGTTTTTCGTCCGATTCGAAAATCTTTGAGTTACAGCTGAACGGCCATAAGGTGCCCGAGGCAGCAATAGACCCATGGAGACAAGTCTGCTGGAGGACGATGTATTGAATCGGGACGCAATTTGAGTGTTAAATCGTCATTAGGAGGCCCTGAACGTTACAATTCACTATCAGTTTTTCGTCCGATTCGAAAATCTTTGACTCACAGCAGAACGGCCATAAGGTGCCCGAGGCAGCAATAGACCCATGGAGACAAGTCTGCTGGAGGACGATGTATTAAATCGGGACGCAATTTGAGTGATCCATCGTCATTAGGTGGCCCTGAATGTTACAATTCACTATCAGTTTTTCGTCCGATTCGAAAATCTTTGACTCACAGCAGAACGGCCGTAAGGAGCCCGAGGCAGCACTAGACCAATGGAGACAAGTCGGCTGGAGGACGATGTATTGAATCGGGACGCAATTTGAGTGATCCATCGTCATTAGGTGGCCCTGAACGTTACAATTCACTATCAGTTTTTCGTCCAATTGGAAATTCTTTGACTCACAGCAGAACGGCCATAAGGTGCCCGAGGCAGCAATAGACCCATGGAGCCAAGTCTGCTGTAGGACGATGTATTGAATCATGACGCAATTTGAGTGATCCATCGTCATTAGGTGGCCCTGAACGTTACAATTCACTATCAGTTTTTCGTCCTATTCGATAATCTAGACTCACAGCAGAACGGCCGTAAGGTGCCCGAGGCAGCAATAGACCCATGGAGACAATTCTGGTGGAGGACGATGTATTGAATCGGGACGCAGTTTGAGTGTTCCATTGTCACTAGGAGGCCCTGAATGTTACAATTAACTATCAGTTTTTCGTCCCATTCGATAATCTAGACTCACGGGAGAACGACCATAAGGTGCCCGAGGCAGCAATAGACCCATGGAGACAAGTCTGCTGTAGGACGATGTATTGAATCATGACGCAATTTGAGTGATCCATCGTCATTAGGTGGCCCTGAACGTTACAATTCACTATCAGTTTTTCGTCCCATTCGATAATCTAGACTCACAGCAGAACGGCCGTAAGGTGCCCGAGGCAGCAATAGACCCATGGAGACAATTCTGGTGGAGGACGATGTATTGAATCGGGACGCAGTTTGAGTGTTCCATTGTCACTAGGAGGCCCCGAACGTTACAATTCACTATCAGTTTTTCGTCCGATTCGAAAATCTTTGCGTCACAGCAGAACGGCTATAAGGTGCCCGAGGCAGCAATAGACCCGTGGAGACAAGTCTGCTGGAGGACGATGTATTAAATCGGGACGCAATTTGAGTGTTCCATCGTCATTAGGAGGCCCTGAATGTTACAATTAACTATCAGTTTTTCGTCCCATTCGATAATCTAGACTCACGGGAGAACGACCATAAGGTGCCCTAGGCAGCAATAGACCCATGGAGACAAGTCTGCTGGAGGACGATGTATTGAATCGGGACGCAATTTGAGTGTTCCATCATCATTAGGAGGCCCTGAACGTTACAATTCACTATCAGTTTTTCGTCCGATTCGAAAATCTTTGAGTTACAGCTGAACGGCCATAAGGTGCCGAGGCAGCAATAGACCAATGGAGACAAGTTTGCTGGAGGACGATGTATTGAATCGGGACGCAATTTGAGTGATCTATCGTCATTAGGTGGCCCTGAACGTTACAATTCACTATTAGTTTTTCGTCCGATTCCAAAATCTTTGACTCACTGCAGAACGGCCATATGGTGCCCGAGGAGCAATAGACCCATGGAGACAAGTCTGCTGGAGGACGATGTATTGAATCGGGACGCAATTTGAGTGATCCATCGTCATTAGGTGGCCCTGAACGTTACAATTCACTATCAGTTTTTCGTCCCATTCGATAATCTACACTCACAGCAGAACGGCCATAAGGTGCCCGAGGCAGCAATAGACCCATGGAGACAAATCTGCTGGAGGACGATGTATTAAATCGGGACGCAATTTGAGTGATCCATCGTCATTAGGTGGCCCTGAATGTTACAATTCACTATCAGTTTTTCGTCCGATTCGAAAATCTTTGAGTCTCAGCAGAACAGCCATAAGGTGCCCGAGGCAGCAATAGACCCATGGAGACAAGTCTGCTGGAGGACGATGTATTGAATCGGGACGCAATTTGAGTGATCCATCGTCATTAGGAGGCCCTGAATGTTACAATGAACTATCAGTTTTTCGTCCCATTCGATAATCTAGACTCACGGGAGAACGACCATAAGGTGCCCGACGCAGTAATAGACCCATGGAGACAAGTCTGCTGGAGGACGATGTATTGAATCGGGACGCAATTTGAGTGATCTATCGTCATAAGGTGGCCCTGAATGTTACAATTCACTATCAGTTTTTCGTCCGATTCGAAAATCTTTGATTCTCAGCAGAACAGCCATAAGGTGCCCGAGGCAGCAATAGACCCATGGAGACAAGTCTGCTGGAGGACGATGTATTGAATCGGGACGCAATTTGAGTGATCCATCGTCATTAGGTGGCCCTGAACGTTACAATTCACTATCAGTTTTTCGTCCGATTCGAAAATCTTTGAGTCACAGCAGAACGGCCATAAGGTGCCCGAGGCAGTAATAGACCCGTGGAGACAAGTCGGCTGCAGGACGATGTATTGAATCGGGACGCAATTTGAGTGATCCATCGTCATTAGGTGGCCCTGAATGTTACAATTCACTATCAGTTTTTCGTCCGATTCGAAAATCTTAAAGTCACAGCAGAACGGCCATAAGGTGCCCGAGGCAGCAATAGACCCATGGAGACAAGTCTGCTGGAGGACGATGTATTGAATCGGGACGCAGTTTGAGTGTTCCATCGTCATTAGGAGGCCCTGAACGTTACAATTCACTATTAGTTTTTCGTCCGATTCCAAAATTTTTGACTCACAGCAGAACGGCCATAAGGTGCCCGAGGCAGCAATAGACCCATGGAGACAAGTCTGCTGGAGGACGATGTATTGAATCGGGACGCAATTTGAGTGATCCATCGTCATTAGGTGGCCCTGAACGTTACAATTCACTATCAGTTTTTCGTCCCATTCGATAATCTACACTCACAGCAGAACGGCCATAAGGTGCCCGAGGCAGCAATAGACCCATGGAGACAAGTCTGCTGGAGGACGATGTATTAAATCGGGACGCAATTTGAGTCTTATATCGTCGATAGGAGGCCCTGAATGTTACAATTAACTATCAGTTTTTCGTCCCATTCGATAGTCTAGACTCACGGGAGAACGACCATAAGGTGCCCTAGGCAGCAATAGACCCATGGAGACAAGTCTGCTGGAGGACGATGTATTGAATCGGGACGCAATTTGAGTGTTCCATCGTCATTAGGAGGCCCTGAACGTTACAATTCACTATCAGTTTTTCGTCCGATTCGAAAATCTTTGAGTTACAGCTGAACGGCCATAAGGTGCCCGAGGCAGCAATAGACCCATGGAGACAAGTCTGCTGGAGGACGATGTATTGAATCGGGACGCAATTTGAGTGTTAAATCGTCATTAGGAGGCCCTGAACGTTACAATTCACTATCAGTTTTTCGTCCGATTCGAAAATCTTTGACTCACAGCAGAACGGCCATAAGGTGCCCGAGGCAGCAATAGACCCATGGAGACAAGTCTGCTGGAGGACGATGTATTAAATCGGGACGCAATTTGAGTGATCCATCGTCATTAGGTGGCCCTGAATGTTACAATTCACTATCAGTTTTTCGTCCGATTCGAAAATCTTTGACTCACAGCAGAACGGCCGTAAGGTGCCCGAGGCAGCACTAGACCAATGGAGACAATTCGGCTGGAGGACGATGTATTTAATCGGGACGCAATTTGAGTGATCTATCGTCATTAGGTGGCCCTGAACGTTACAATTCACTATCAGTTTTTCGTCCAATTGGAAATTCTTTGACTCACAGCAGAACGGCCATAAGGTGCCCGAGGCAGGAATAGACCCATGGAGCCAAGTCTGCTGTAGGACGATGTATTGAATCATGACGCAATTTGAGTGATCCATCGTCATTAGGTGGCCCTGAACGTTACAATTCACTATCAGTTTTTCGTCCTATTCGATAATCTAGACTCACAGCAGAACGGCCGTAAGGTGCCCGAGGCAGCAATAGACCCATGGAGACAATTCTGGTGGAGGACGATGTATTGAATCGGGACGCAGTTTGAGTGTTCCATTGTCACTAGGAGGCCCTGAATGTTACAATTAACTATCAGTTTTTCGTCCCATTCGATAATCTAGACTCACGGGAGAACGACCATAAGGTGCCCTAGGCAGCAATAGACCCATGAAGACAAGTCTGCTGGAGGACGATGTATTGAATCGGGACGCAATTTGAGTGATCTATCGTCATAAGGTGGCCCTGAATGTTACAATTCACTATCAGTTTTTCGTCCGATTCGAAAATCTTTGAGTCTCAGCAGAACAGCCATAAGGTGCCCGAGGCAGCAATAGCCCCGTGGAGACAAGTCTGCTGGAGGACGATGTATTGAATCGGGACGCAGTTTGAGTGATCCATCGTCATTAGGTGGCCCTGAACGTTACAATTCACTATCAGTTTTTCGTCCGATTCGAAAATCTTTGAGTCACAGCAGAAAGGCCATAAGGTGCCCGAGGCAGTAATAGACCCGTGGAGACAAGTCGGCTGCAGGACGATGCATTGAATCGGGACGCAATTTGAGTGATCCATCGTCATTAGGTGGCCCTGAACGTTACAATTCACTATCAGTTTTTCGTCCCATTCGATAATCTACACTCACAGCAGAACGGCCATAAGGTGCCCGAGGCAGCAATAGACCCATGGAGACAAGTCTGCTGGAGGACGATGTATTAAATCGGGACGCAATTTGAGTCTTATATCGTCGATAGGAGGCCCTGAATGTTACAATTAACTATCAGTTTTTCGTCCCATTCGATAGTCTAGACTCACGGGAGAACGACCATAAGGTGCCCGAGGCAGCAATAGACCCATGGAGACAAGTCTGCTGGAGGACGATGTATTGAATCGGGACGCAATTTGAGTGTTCCATCGTCATTAGGAGGCCCTGAACGTTACAATGAACTATCAGTTTTTCGTCCCATTCGATAATCTAGACTCACGGGAGAACGACCATAAGGTGCCCGACGCAGTAATAGACCCATGGAGACAAGTCGGATGGAGGACGATGTATTGAATCGGGACGCAATTTGAGTGTTAAATCGTCATTAGGAGGCCCTGAACGTTACAATTCACTATCAGTTTTTCGTCCGATTCGAAAATCTTTGACTCACAGCAGAACGGCCATAAGGTGCCCGAGGCAGCAATAGACCCATGGAGACAAGTCTGCTGGAGGACGATGTATTAAATCGGGACGCAATTTGAGTGATCCATCGTCATTAGGTGGCCCTGAATGTTACAATTCACTATCAGTTTTTCGTCCGATTCGAAAATCTTTGACTCACAGCAGAACGGCCGTAAGGTGCCCGAGGCAGCACTAGACCAATGGAGACAAGTCGGCTGGAGGACGATGTATTGAATCGGGACGCAATTTGAGTGATCCATCGTCATTAGGTGGCCCTGAACGTTACAATTCACTATCAGTTTTTCGTCCAATTGGAAATTCTTTGACTCACAGCAGAACGGCCATAAGGTCCCCGAGGCAGCAATAGACCCATGGAGCCAAGTCTGCTGTAGGACGATGTATTGAATCATGACGCAATTTGAGTGATCCATCGTCATTAGGTGGCCCTGAACGTTACAATTCACTATCAGTTTTTCGTCCTATTCGATAATCTAGACTCACAGCAGAACGGCCGTAAGGTGCCCGAGGCAGCAATAGACCCATGGAGACAATTCTGGTGGAGGACGATGTATTGAATCGGGACGCAGTTTGAGTGTTCCATTGTCACTAGGAGGCCCTGAATGTAACAATTAACTATCAGTTTTTCGTCCCATTCGATAATCTAGACTCACGGGAGAACGACCATAAGGTGCCCTAGGCAGCAATAGACCCATGGAGACAAGTCTGCTGGAGGACGATGTATTGAATCGGGACGCAATTTGAGTGTTCCATCATCATTAGGAGGCCCTGAACGTTACAATTCACTATCAGTTTTTCGTCCGATTCGAAAATCTTTGAGTTACAGCTGAACGACCATAAGGTGCCCGAGGCAGCAATAGACCAATGGAGACAAGTTTGCTGGAGGACGATGAATTGAATCGGGACGCAATTTGAGTGATCCATCGTCATTAGGTGGCCCTGAACGTTACAATTCACTATGAGTTTTTCGTCCGATTCGAAAATCTTTGACTCACAGCAGAACGGCCATAAGGTGCCCGAGGCAGCAAGAGACCCATGGAGTCAAGTCGGCTGGAGGACGATGTATTGAATCGGGACGCAATTTGAGTGATCCATCGTCATTAGGTGGCCCTGAATGTTACAATTCACCATCAGTTTTTCGTCAGATTCGAAACTCCTTGACTCACAGCAGAACGGCCATAAGGTGCCCGAGGCAGCAATAGACCCATGGAGACAAGTCTGCTGGAGGACGATGTATTGAATCGGGACGCAGTTTGAGTGTTCCATCGTCATTAGCAGGCCCTGAACGTTACGATTCACTATTAGTTTTTCGTCCAATTCCAAAATCTTTGACTCACTGCAGAACGGCCATAAGGTGCCCGAGGCAGCAATAGACCCATGGAGACAAGTCTGCTGGAGGACGATGCATTGAATCGGGACGCAATTTGAGTGATCCATCGTCATTAGGTGGCCCTGAACGTTACAATTCACTATCAGTTTTTCGTTCCATTCGATAATCTACACTCACAGCAGAACGGCCATAAGGTGCCCGAGGCAGCAATAGACCCATGGAGACAAGTCTGCTGGAGGACGATGTATTAAATCGGGACGCAATTTGAGTGATCCATCGTCATTAGGTGGCCCTGAATGTTACAATTAACTATCAGTTTTTCGTCCGATTCGAAAATCTTTGAGTCTCAGCAGAACAGCCATAAGGTGCCCGAGGCAGCTAGAGACCCATGGAGACAAGTCTGCTGGAGGACGATGTATTGAATCGGGACGCAATTTGAGTGATCCATCGTCATTAGGAGGCCCTGAATGTTACAATGAACTATCAGTTTTTCGTCCCATTCGATAATCTAGACTCACGGGAGAACGACCATAAGGTGCCCGACGCAGTAATAGACCCATGGAGACAAGTCGGATGGAGGACGATGTATTGAATCGGGACGCAGTTTGAGTGTTCCATCGTCATTAGGAGGCCCTGAACGTTACAATTCACTATTAGTTTTTCGTCCGATTCCAAAATCTTTGACTCACAGCAGAACGGCCATAAGGTGCCCGAGGTGGCAATAGACCCATGGAGATGCTGGAGGACGATGTACTGAATCGGGACGCAATTTGAGGGATCCATCGTAATTAGGTGGCCCTGAACATTACAATTCACTATCAGTTTATCGTCCGATTCGAAAATCTTTGAGTCACAGCAGAACGGCCATAAGGTGCCCGAGGCAGCAATAGACCCATGGAGACAAGTCTGCTGGAGGACGATGTATTGAATCGGGACGCAGTTTGAGTGTTCCATCGTCATTAGGAGGCCCTGAACGTTACAATTCACTATTAGTTTTTCGTCCGATTCCAAAATCTTTGACTCACAGCAGAACGGCCATAAGGTGCCCTAGGCAGCAATAGACCCATGGAGACAAGTCTGCTGGAGGACGATGTATTGAATCGGGACGCAATATCAGTGATCCATCGACATTAGGTGGCCCTGAACGTTACAATTCACTATCGGTTTTTCGTCCCATTCGATTATCTACACTCACAGCAGAACGGCCATAAGGTGCCCGAGGCAGCAATAGACCCATGGAGACAAGTCTGCTGGAGGACGATGTATTGAATCGGGACGCAATTTGAGTGTTAAATCGTCATTAGGAGGCCCTGAACGTTACAATTCACTATCAGTTTTTCGTCCGATTCGAAAATTTTTGACTCACAGCAAAACGGCCATAAGGTGCCCGAGGCAGCAATAGACCCATGGAGACAAGTCTGCTGGAGGACGATGTATTAAATCGGGACGCAATTTGAGTTATCCATCGTCATTAGGTGGCCCTGAATGTTACAAATCACTATCAGTTTTTCGTCCGATTCGAAAATCTTTGACTCACAGCAGAACGGCCATAAGGTGCCCGAGGCAGCAATAGACCCATGGAGACAAATCTGCTGGAGGACGATGTATTAAATCGGGACGCAATTCGAGTGATCCATCGTCATTAGGAGGCCCTGAATGTTACAATGAACTATCAGTTTTTCGTCCCATTCGATAATCTAGACTCACGGGAGAACGACCATAAGGTGCCCGACGCAGTAATAGACCCATGGAGACAAGTCGGATGGAGGACGATGTATTGAATCGGGACGCAATTTGAGTTATCTATCGTCATAAGGTGGCCCTGAATGTTACAATTCACTATCAGTTTTTCGTCCGATTCGAAAATCTTTGAGTCTGAGCAGAACAGCCATAAGGTGCCCGAGGCAGCAATAGACCCATGGAGACAAGTCTGCTGGAGGACGATGTATTGAATCGGGACGCAATTTGAGTGATCCATCGTCATTAGGTGGCCCTGAACGTTACAATTCACTATCAGTTTTTCGTCCGATTCGAAAATCTTTGAGTCACAGCAGAACGGCCATAAGGTGCCCGAGGCAGTAATAGACCCGTGGAGACAAGTCGGCTGCAGGACGATGTATTGAATCGGGACGCAATTTGAGTGATCCATCGTCATTAGGTGGCCCTGAATGTTACAATTAACTATCAGTTTTTCGTCCCATTCGATAATCTAGACTCACTGCGGAACGACCGTAAGGTGCCCGAGGCAGCAATAGACCCATGGAGACAAGTCTGCTGGAGGACGATGTATTGAACCGGGACGCAATTTGAGTGTTAAATCGTCATTAGGAGGCCCTGAACGTAACAATTCACTATCAGTTTTTCGTCCGATTCGAAAATCTTTGATTCACAGCAGAACGGCCGTAAGGTGCCCGAGGCAGCAATAGACCCATGGAGACAAGTCTGCTGGAGGACGATGTATTGAATCGGGACGCAATTTGAGTGTTCCATCGTCATTAGGAGGCCCTGAATGTTACAATTAACTATCAGTTTTTCGTCCCATTAGATAATCTAGACTCACGGGAGAACGACCATAAGGTGCCCGAGGCAGCACTAGACCAATGGAGACAAGTCGGCTGGAGGACGATGTATTGAATCGGGACGCCATTTGAGTGATCCATCGTCATTAGGTGGCCCTGAACGTTACAATTCACTATCAAACTTCCTGGCAGATTAAAACTGTGTGCCCGACCGAGACTCGAACTCGGGACCTTTGCCTTTCGCGGGCAAGTGCTCTACCAAGCACTTGCCCGCGAAAGGCAAAGGTCCCGAGTTCGAGTCTCGGTCGGGCACACAGTTTTAATCTGCCAGGAAGTTTCATATCAGCGCACACTCCGCTGCAGAGTGAAAACATCTCATTCTGAATTCACTATCAGTTTTTCGTCCGATTCGAAAATCTTTGACTCACAGCAGAACGGCCATAAGGTGCCCGAGGCAGCAATAGACCCATGGAGACAAGTCGGCTGGAGGACGATGTATTGAATCGGGACGCAATTTGAGTGATCCATCGTCATTAGGTGGCCCTGAACGTTACAATTCACTATCAGTATTTCGTCCGATTCGAAAATCTTTGACTCACAGCAGAACGGCCATAAGGTGCCCGAGGCAGCAATAGACCCGTGGAGACAAGTCGGCTGCAGGACGATGTATGAATCGGGACGCAATTTAAGAGTTCCATCGTCATTAGGAGGCCCTGAACGTTACAATTCACTATCAGTTTTTCGTCCGATTCGAAAACCTTTGACTCAAAGCAGAACGGCCATAAGGTGCCCGAGGCAGCAATAGACCCGTGAAGACAAGTCTGCTGGAGGACGATGTATTGAATCGGGACGCAATATGAGTGATCCATCGTCATTAGGTGGCCCTGAATGTTACAATTCACTATCAGTTTTTCTTCAGATTCGACAATCTTTGACTGATAGCAGAACGGCCATAAGGTGCCCGAAGCAGCAATAGACCCATGAAGACAAGTCTGCTGGAGGACGATGTATTGAATCGGGACGCAAATTGAGTGTTCCATCGTCATTAGGAGGCCCTGAACGTTAAATGCACTATCAGTTTTTCGTCCGATTCGAAAATCTTTGACTCACAGCAGAACGGCCATAAGGTGCCCGAGGCAGCAACAAACCCATGGAGACAAGTCGGCTGGAGGACGATGTATTGAATCGGGACGCAATTTGTGTGATCCATCGTCATTAGGTGGCCCTGAATGTTACAATTCACTATCAGTTTTTCGTCAGATTCGAAAATCTTTGACTCACAGCAGAACGGCCATAAGGTGCCCGAGGCAGCAATAGACCCATGGAGTCAAGTCTGCTGGAGAACGATGTATTGAATCGGGACGCAATTTGAGTGTTCCATCGTCATTAGGAGGCCTGAACGTTACAATTCACTATCAGTTTTTCGTCCGATTCGAAAATCTTTGAGTCACAGCAGAACGGCCATAATGTGCCCGATGCAGCAATAGACCCATGGAGACAAGTCTGCCGGAGGACGATGTATTGAATCGGGACGCATTTTTAGTGATCCATCGTCATTAGGTGGCCCTGAACGTTACAATTCCCTATCAGTTTTTCGTCTGATTCGAAAATCTTTGACTCACAGCAGAACGGCCATAAGGTGCCCGAGGCAGCAATAGACCCATGGAGACAAGTCGGCTGGAGGACGATGTATTGAATCGGGACGAAATTTGAGTGATCCATCGTCATTAGGTGGCCCTGAATGTTACAATTCACTATCAGTTTTTCGTCCGATTCGAAAATCTTTGACTCACAGCAGAACGGTCATAAGGTGCGCGAGGCAGCAATAGACCCATGGAGACAAGTCTCCTGGAGCACGAGGTATTGAATCGGGACGCAATTTGAGTGGTCCATCGTCATTAGGAGGCCCTGAACGTTACAATTCACTATCAGTTTTTCGTCCGATTCGAAAATCTTTTACTCACAGCAGAACAGTCATAAGGTGCCCGAGGCAGCAATAGACCCATGGAGACAAGTCTCCTGGAGCACGAGGTATTGAATCGAGACGCAATTTGAGTGATCCATCGTCATTAGGAGGCCCTGAACGTTACAATTCACTATCAGTTTTTCGTCCGATTCGAAAATCTTTTACTCACAGCAGAACGGCCGTAAGGTGCCCGAGGCAGCAATAGACCCATGGAGACAAGTCTGCTGGAGGACGATGTATTGAATCGGGACGCAATTTGAGTGATCCATCGTCATTAGGTGGCCCTGAACGTTACAATTCACTATCAGTTTTTCGTCCCATTCGATAATCTAGACTCACAGCAGAACGGCCATATGGTGCCCGAGGCAGCAATAGACCCATGGAGTCAAGTCGGCTGGAGGACGATGGATTGAAACGGGACGCAATATGAGTGATTCATCGTCATTAGGTGGCCCTGAATGTTACAATTCACCATCAGTTTTTCGTCCGATTCAAAAATCTTTAAGTCACAGCTGAACGGCCATAAGGTACCCGAGGCAGCAATAGACTAATGGAGACAAGTCTGCTGGAGGACAATGTATTGAATCGGGACGCAATTTGAGTGATCCATCGTCATTAGGTGGCCCTGAATGTTACAATTCACTATCAGTTTTTCGTCAGTTTCGAAAATCTTTGACTCACAGCAGAACGGTTATAAAGTGCCCGAGACAGCAATAGACCCATGGAGACAAGTCTGCTGGAGGACGATGTAATGATTCGGGACGCAATTTGAGTGTTCCATCGTCATTAGGAGGCCTGAACGTTACAATTCACTATCAGTTTTTCGTCCGATTAGAAATTCTTTGAGTCACAGCAGAACGGCCATAAGGTGCCCGAGGCAGCAATAGACCCATGGAGACAAGTCTGCTGGAGGACGATGTATTGAATCGGGACGCAATTTGAGTGTTCCATCGTCATTAGGAGGCCTGAACGTTACAATTCACTATCAGTTTTTCGTCCGATTCGAAATTCTTTGAGTCACAGCAGAACGGCCATAAGGTGCCCGAGGCAGCAATAGACCCATGGAGACAAGTCTGCTGGAGGACGATGTATTGAATCGGGACGCAATTTGAGTGATCCATCGTCATTAGGTTGGCCTGAACGTTACAATTCACTATCAGTTTTTCGTCCGATTCGAAAATCTTTTACTCACAGCACAACGGCCATAAGGTGCCCGAGGCAGCAATAGACCCATGGAGACAAGTCTGCTGGAGGACGATGTATTGAATCGGGACGCAATTTGAGTGATCCATCGTCATTAGGTGGCCCTGAACGTTACAATTCATTATCAGTTTTTCGTCCCATTCGATAATCTAGACTCACAGCAGAACGGCCATATGGTGCCCGAGGCAGCAATAGACCCATGGAGTCAAGTCGGCTGGAGGACGATGTATTGAATCGGGACGCAATGTGAGTGTTCCATCGTCATTAGGTGGCCCTGAATGTTACAATTCACTATCAGTTTTTCGTCAGATTCGAAAATCTTTGACTCATAGCATAACGGCCATAAGGTGCCCGAGGCAGCAATAGACCCATGGAGACAAATCTGCTGGAGGACGATGTATTGAATCGGGACGCAATTTGAGTGTTCCATCGTCATTAGGTGGCTCTGACCGTTACAATTCACTATCAGTTTTTCGTCCGATTCGAAAATCTTTGACTCACAGCAGAACGGCCATAAGGTGCCCGAGGCAGCAATAGACCCATGGAGACAAGTCGGCTGGAGGACGATGTATTGAATCGGGACGCAATTTGAGTGATCCATCGTCATTAGGTGGCCCTGAAAGTTACAATTCACTATCAGTTTTTCGTCAGATTCGAAAATCTTTGACTCATAGCATAACGGCCATAAGGTGCCCGAGGCAGCAATAGACCCATGGGGACAAGTCTGCTGGAGGACGATGTATTGAATCGGGACGCAATTTGAGTGATCCATCGTCATTAGGAGGCACTGAACGTTACATTTCACTATCAGTTTTTCGTCCGATTCGAAAATCTTTGACTCACAGCAGAACGGCCATAAGGTGCCCGAGGCAGCAACAAACCCATGGTGACAAGTCGGCTGGAGGACGATGTATTGAATCGGGACGCAATTTGAGTGATCCATCGTCATTAGGTGGCCTTGAATGTTACAATTCACTATCAGTTTTTCGTCAGATTCGAAAATCTTTGACTCACAGCAGAACGGCCATCAGGTGCCCGAGGCAGCAATAGACCCATGGAGACAAGTCTGCTGGAGGACGATGTATTGAATCGGGACGCCATTTGAGTGTTCCATCGTCATTAGGAGGCCTGAACGTTACAATTCACTATCAGTTTTTCGTCCCATTAGATAATCTAGACTCACGGGAGAACGACCATAAGGTGCCCGAGGCAGCAATAGACCAATGCAGACAAGCCTGCTGGAGGACGATGTATTGAATCGGGACGCAATTTGAGTGATTCATCGTCATTAGGTGGCCCTGAACGTTACAATTCACTATCAGTTTTTCGTCCGATTAGAAAATCTTTGACTCACAGCAGAACGGTCATAAGGTGCCCGAGGCAGCAATAGACCCATGGAGACAAGTCTCCTGGAGCACGAGGTATTGAATCGGGACGCAATTTGAGTGATCCATCGTCATTAGGTGGCCCTGAATGTTACAATTCACTATCAGTTTTTCGTCAGATTCGAAAATCTTTGACTCATAGCATAACGGCCATAAGGTGCCCGAGGCAGCAATAGACCCATGGGGACAAGTCTGCTGGAGGACGATGTATTGAATCGGGACGCAATTTGAGTGTTCCATCGTCATTAGGAGGCACTGAACGTTACATTTCACTATCAGTTTTTCGTCCGATTCGAAAATCTTTGACTCACAGCAGAACGGCCATAAGGTGCCCGAGGCAGCAACTAACCCATGGTGACAAGTCGGCTGGAGGACGATGTATTGAATCGGGACGCAATTTGAGTGATCCATCGTCATTAGGTGGCCTTGAATGTTACAATTCACTATCAGTTTTTCGTCAGATTCGAAAATCTTTGACTCACAGCAGAACGGCCATCAGGTGCCCGAGGCAGCAATAGACCCATGGAGACAAGTCTGCTGGAGGACGATGTATTGAATCGGGACGCAATTTGAGTGTTCCATCGTCATTAGGAGGCCTGAACGTTACAATTAACTATCAGTTTTTCGTCCCAATAGATAATCTAGACTCACGGGAGAACGACCATAAGGTGCCCGAGGCAGCAATAGACCAATGCAGACAAGCCTGCTGGAGGACGATGTATTGAATCGGGACGCAATTTGAGTGATTCATCGTCATTAGGTGGCCCTGAACGTTACAATTCACTATCAGTTTTTCGTCCGATTCGAAAATCTTTGACTCACAGCAGAACGGTCATAAGGTGCCCGAGGCAGCAATAGACCCATGGAGACAAGTCTCCTGGAGCACGAGGTATTGAATCGGGACGCAATTTGAGTGGTCCATCGTCATTAGGAGGCCCTGAACGTTACAATTCACTATCAGTTTTTCGTCCGATTCGAAAATCTTTTACTCACAGCAGAACAGTCATAAGGTGCCCGAGGCAGCAATAGACCCATGGAGACAAGTCTCCTGGAGCACGAGGTATTGAATCGGGACGCAATTTGAGTGAACCATCGTCATTAGGAGGCCCTGAACGTTACAATTCACTATCAGTTTTTCGTCCAATTCGAAAATCTTTTACTCACAGCAGAACGGCCATAAGGTGCCCGAGGCAGCAATAGACCCATGGAGACAAGTCTGCTGGAAGACGATGTATTGAATCGGGACGCAATTTGAGTGATCCATCGTCATTAGGTGGCGCCGAACGTTACAATTCACTATCAGTTTTTCGTCCCATTCGATAATCTAGACTCACAGCAGAACGGCCATATGGTGCCCGAGGCAGCAATAGACCCATGGAGTCATGTCGGCTGGAGGACGATGTATTGAATGGGGACGCAATTTGAATGATCCATCGTCATTAGGAGGCCCTGAATGTTACAATTAACTATCAGTTTTTCGTCCCATTCGATAACCTAGACTCACGGGAGAACGACAATAAGGTGCCCGAGGCAGCAATAGACCCATGGAGTCAAGTCGGCTGGAGGACGATGGATTGAATCGGGACGCAATATGAGTGATCCATCGTCATTAGGTGGCCCTGAATGTTACAATTCACCATCAGTTTTTCGTCCGATTCAAAAATCTTTAAGTCACAGCTGAACGGCCATAAGGTGCCTGAGGCAGCAATAGACTAATGGAGACAAGTCTGCTAGAGGACGATGTATTGAATCGGGACGCAATTTGAGTGATCCATCGTCATTAGGTGGCCCTGAATGTTACAATTCACTATCAGTTTTTCGTCAGATTCGAAAATCTTTGACTCATAGCAGAACGGCCATAAGGTGCCCGAGGCAGCAATAGACCCATGAAGACAAGTCTGCTGGAGGACGATGTATTGAATCGGGACGCAATTTGAGTGTTCCATCGTCATTAGGAGGCTCTGAACGTTACATTTCACTATCAGTTCTTCGTCCGATTCGAAAATCTTTGACTCACAGCAGAATGGCCATAAGGTGCCCGAGGCAGCAACAAACCCATGGAGACAAGTCGGCTGGAGGACGATGTATTGAATCGGGACGCAATTTGAGTGATCCATCGTCATTAGGTGGCCCTGAATGTTACAATTCACTATCAGCTTTTCGTCAGATTCGAAAATCTTTGACTCACAGCAGAACGGCCATACGGTGTCCGAGGCAGCAATAGACCCATGGAGACAAGTCTGCTGGAGGACGATGTATTGAATCGGGACGCAATTTGAGTGTTCCATCGTCATTAGGAGGCCTGAACGTTACAATTCACTATCAGTTTTTCGTCCGATTCGAAAATCTTTGAGTCACAGCAGAACGGCCATGAGGTGCCCGAGGCAGCAATAGACCCATGGAGACAAGTCTGCTGGAGGACGATGTATTGAATCGGGACACAATTTGAGTGATCCATCGTCATTAGGTGGCCCTGAACGTTACAATTCACTATCAGTTTTTCGTCCGATTCGAAAATCATTGACTCACAGCAGAACGGCCATAAGGTGCCCGAGGCAGCAATAGACCCATGGAGACAAGTCGGCTGGAGGACGATGTATTGAATCGGGACGCAATTTGAATGATCCATCGTCATTAGGAGGCCCTGAATGTTACAATTAACTATCAGTTTTTCGTCCCATTCGATAACCTAGACTCGCGGGAGAACGACCATAAGGTGCCCGAGGCAGCAATAGACCCATGGAGGCAAGTCTGCTGGTGGACGATGTATTGAATCGGGACGCAATTTGAGTGATCCATCGTCATTAGGTGGCCCTGAACGTTACAATTCACTATCAGTTTTTCGCCCGATTCGAAAATCTTTTATTCACAGCAGAACGGCCATAAGGTGCCCGAGGCAGCAATAGACCCATGGAGACAAGTCTGCTGGAGGACGATGTATTGAATCGGGACGCAATTTGAGTGTTCCATCGTCATTAGGAGGCCCTGAAAGTTACAATTAACTATCAGTTTTTCGTCCCATTAGATAATCTAGACTAACGGGAGAACGACCATAAGGTGCTCGAGGCAGCAATAGACCAATGGAGACAAGTCGGCTGGAGGACGATGTATTGAATCGGGACGCAATTTGAGTGATTCATCGTCATTAGGTGGCCCTGAACGTTACAATTCACTATCAGTTTTTCGTCCGATTCGAAAATCTTTGACTCACAGCAGAACGGTCATATGGTGCCCGAGGCAGCAATAGACCCATGGAGACAAGTCTCCTGGAGCACGAGGTATTGAATCGGGACGCAATTTGAGTGGTCCATCGTCATTAGGAGGCCCTGAACGTTACAATTCACTATCAGTTTTTCGTCCGATTCGAAAATCTTTTACTCACAGCAGAACAGTCATAAGGTGCCCGAGGCAGCAATAGACCCATGGAGACAAGTCTCCTGGAGCACGAGTTATTGAATCGGGACGCAATTTGAGTGAACCATCGTCATTAGGAGGCCCTGAACGTTACAATTCACTATCAGTTTTTCGTCCAATTCGAAAATCTTTTACTCACAGCAGAACGGCCATAAGGTGCCCGAGGCAGCAATAGACCCATGGAGACAAGTCTGCTGGAAGACGATGTATTGAATCGGGACGCAATTTGAGTGATCCATCGTCATTAGGTGGCCCCGAACGTTACAATTCACTATCAGTTTTTCGTCCCATTCGATAATCTAGACTCACAGCAGAACGGCCATATGGTGCCCGAGGCAGCAATAGACCCATGGAGTCATGTCGGCTGGAGGACGATGTATTGAATGGGGACGCAATTTGAATGATCCATCGTCATTAGGAGGCCCTGAATGTTACAATTAACTATCAGTTTTTCGTCCCATTCGATAACCTAGACTCACGGGAGAACGACAATAAGGTGCCCGAGGCAGCAATAGACCCATGGAGTCAAGTCGGCTGGAGGACGATGGATTGAATCGGGACGCAATATGAGTGATCCATCGTCATTAGGTGGCCCTGAATGTTACAATTCACCATCAGTTTTTCGTCCGATTCAAAAATCTTTAAGTCACAGCTGAACGGCCATAAGGTGCCTGAGGCAGCAATAGACTAATGGAGACAAGTCTGCTAGAGGACGATGTATTGAATCGGGACGCAATTTGAGTGATCCATCGTCATTAGGTGGCCCTGAATGTTACAATTCACTATCAGTTTTTCGTCAGATTCGAAAATCTTTGACTCATAGCAGAACGGCCATAAGGTGCCCGAGGCAGCAATAGACCCATGAAGACAAGTCTGCTGGAGGACGATGTATTGAATCGGGACGCAATTTGAGTGTTCCATCGTCATTAGGAGGCTCTGAACGTTACATTTCACTATCAGTTCTTCGTCCGATTCGAAAATCTTTGACTCACAGCAGAATGGCCATAAGGTGCCCGAGGCAGCAACAAACCCATGGAGACAAGTCGGCTGGAGGACGATGTATTGAATCGGGACGCAATTTGAGTGATCC
The DNA here is from genome assembly GCF_023864275.1 of Schistocerca cancellata. NCBI lineage: Eukaryota > Metazoa > Arthropoda > Insecta > Orthoptera > Acrididae > Schistocerca > Schistocerca cancellata. The sequence continues at coordinate 3,685,960 of NW_026046791.1, read as the reverse complement.
ATCGTCATTAGGTGGCCCTGAATGTTACAATTCACTATCAGCTTTTCGTCAGATTCGAAAATCTTTGACTCACAGCAGAACGGCCATACGGTGTCCGAGGCAGCAATAGACCCATGGAGACAAGTCTGCTGGAGGACGATGTATTGAATCGGGACGCAATTTGAGTGTTCCATCGTCATTAGGAGGCCTGAACGTTACAATTCACTATCAGTTTTTCGTCCGATTCGAAAATCTTTGAGTCACAGCAGAACGGCCATGAGGTGCCCGAGGCAGCAATAGACCCATGGAGACAAGTCTGCTGGAGGACGATGTATTGAATCGGGACACAATTTGAGTGATCCATCGTCATTAGGTGGCCCTGAACGTTACAATTCACTATCAGTTTTTCGTCCGATTCGAAAATCATTGACTCACAGCAGAACGGCCATAAGGTGCCCGAGGCAGCAATAGACCCATGGAGACAAGTCGGCTGGAGGACGATGTATTGAATCGGGACGCAATTTGAATGATCCATCGTCATTAGGAGGCCCTGAATGTTACAATTAACTATCAGTTTTTCGTCCCATTCGATAACCTAGACTCGCGGGAGAACGACCATAAGGTGCCCGAGGCAGCAATAGACCCATGGAGGCAAGTCTGCTGGTGGACGATGTATTGAATCGGGACGCAATTTGAGTGATCCATCGTCATTAGGTGGCCCTGAACGTTACAATTCACTATCAGTTTTTCGCCCGATTCGAAAATCTTTTATTCACAGCAGAACGGCCATAAGGTGCCCGAGGCAGCAATAGACCCATGGAGACAAGTCTGCTGGAGGACGATGTATTGAATCGGGACGCAATTTGAGTGTTCCATCGTCATTAGGAGGCCCTGAAAGTTACAATTAACTATCAGTTTTTCGTCCCATTAGATAATCTAGACTAACGGGAGAACGACCATAAGGTGCTCGAGGCAGCAATAGACCAATGGAGACAAGTCGGCTGGAGGACGATGTATTGAATCGGGACGCAATTTGAGTGATTCATCGTCATTAGGTGGCCCTGAACGTTACAATTCACTATCAGTTTTTCGTCCGATTCGAAAATCTTTGACTCACAGCAGAACGGTCATATGGTGCCCGAGGCAGCAATAGACCCATGGAGACAAGTCTCCTGGAGCACGAGGTATTGAATCGGGACGCAATTTGAGTGGTCCATCGTCATTAGGAGGCCCTGAACGTTACAATTCACTATCAGTTTTTCGTCCGATTCGAAAATCTTTTACTCACAGCAGAACAGTCATAAGGTGCCCGAGGCAGCAATAGACCCATGGAGACAAGTCTCCTGGAGCACGAGTTATTGAATCGGGACGCAATTTGAGTGAACCATCGTCATTAGGAGGCCCTGAACGTTACAATTCACTATCAGTTTTTCGTCCAATTCGAAAATCTTTTACTCACAGCAGAACGGCCATAAGGTGCCCGAGGCAGCAATAGACCCATGGAGACAAGTCTGCTGGAAGACGATGTATTGAATCGGGACGCAATTTGAGTGATCCATCGTCATTAGGTGGCCCCGAACGTTACAATTCACTATCAGTTTTTCGTCCCATTCGATAATCTAGACTCACAGCAGAACGGCCATATGGTGCCCGAGGCAGCAATAGACCCATGGAGTCATGTCGGCTGGAGGACGATGTATTGAATGGGGACGCAATTTGAATGATCCATCGTCATTAGGAGGCCCTGAATGTTACAATTAACTATCAGTTTTTCGTCCCATTCGATAACCTAGACTCACGGGAGAACGACCATAAGGTGCCCGAGGCAGCAATAGACCCATGGAGTCAAGTCGGCTGGAGGACGATGAATTGAATCGGGACGCAATATGAGTGATCCATCGTCATTAGGTGGCCCTGAATGTTACAATTCACCATCAGTTTTTCGTCCGATTCAAAAATCTTTAAGTCACAGCTGAACGGCCATAAGGTGCCTGAGGCAGCAATAGACTAATGGAGACAAGTCTGCTAGAGGACGATGTATTGAATCGGGACGCAATTTGAGTGATCCATCGTCATTAGGTGGCCCTGAATGTTACAATTCACTATCAGTTTTTCGTCCGATTCGAAATTCTTTGAGTCACAGCAGAACGGCCATAAGGTACCCGAGGCAGCAATAGACCCATGGAGACATGTCTGCTGGAGGACGATGTATTGAATCGGGACGCAATTTGAGTGATCCATCGTCATTAGGTGGCCCTGAACGTTACAATTCACTATCAGTTTTTCGCCCGATTCGAAAATCTTTTATTCACAGCAGAACGGCCATAAGGTGCCCGAGGCAGCAATAGACCCATGGAGACAAGTCTGCTGGAGGACGATGTATTGAATCGGGACGCAATTTGAGTGATCCATCGTCATTAGGTGGCCCTGAACGTTACAATTCACTATCAGTTTTTCGTCCCATTCGATAATCTAGACTCACAGCAGAACGGCCATATGGTGCCCGAGGCAGCAATAGCCCCATGGAGTCAAGTCGGCTGGAGGACGATGTATAGAATGGGGACGCAATTTGAATGATCCATCGTCATTAGGAGGCCCTGAATGTTACAATTAACTATCAGTTTTTCGTCCCATTCGATAACCTAGACTCGCGGGAGAACGACCATAAGGTGCCCGAGGCAGCAATAGACCCATGGAGGCAAGTCTGCTGGTGGACGATGTATTGAATCGGGACGCAATTTGAGTGATCCATCGTCATTAGCTAGCCCTGAATGTTACAATTCACTATCAGTTTTTCGTCAGATTCGAATATCTTTGACTCACAGCAGAACGGCCATAAGGTGCCCGAGGCAGCAATAGACCCATGGAGACAAGTCTGCTGGAGGACGATGTATTGAATCGGGACGCAATTTGAGTGTTCCATCGTCATTAGGAGGCCCTGAAAGTTACAATTAACTATCAGTTTTTCGTCCCATTAGATAATCTAGACTAACGGGAGAACGACCATAAGGTGCTCGAGGCAGCAATAGACCAATGGAGACAAGTCGGCTGGAGGACGATGTATTGAATCGGGACGCAATTTGAGAGTTCCATCGTCATTAGGAGGCCCTGAACGTTACAATTCACTATCAGTTTTTCGTCCGATTCGAAAACCTTTAAGTCACAGCAGAACGGCCATAAGGTGCCCGAGGCAGCAACAAACCCATGGAGACAAGTCGGCTGGAGGACGATGTATTGAATCGGGACGCAATTTGAGTGATCCATCGTCATTAGGTAGCCCTGAATGTTACAATTCACTATCAGTTTTTCGTCAGATTCGAATAACTTCGACTCACAGCAGAACGGCCATAAGGTGCCCGAGGCAGCAATAGACCCATGGAGACAAGTCTGCTGGAGGACGATGTATTGAATCGGGACGCAATTTGAGTGTTCCATCGTCATTAGGAGGCCCTGAAAGTTACAATTAACTATCAGTTTTTCGTCCCATTAGATAATCTAGACTAACGGGAGAACGACCATAAGGTGCCCGAGGCAGCAATAGACCAATGGAGACAAGTCGGCTGGAGGACGATGTATTGAATCGGGACGCAATTTGAGAGTTCCATCGTCATTAGAAGGCCCTGAACGTTACAATTCACTATCAGTTTTTCGTCCGATTCGAAAACCTTTAACTCACAGCAGATCGGCCATAAGGTGCCCGAGGCAGCAATAGACCCATGGAGACAAGTCGGCTGGAGGACGATGTATTGAATCGGGACGCAATTTGAGTGTTCCATCGTCATTAGGAGGCCCTGAACGTTACAATTCACTATCAGTTTTTCGTCCGATTCGAAAATCTTTGAGTCACAGCATCACGGCCATAAGGTGCCCGAGGCAGCAATAGCCCCATGGAGACAAGTCTGCTGGAGGACGATGTATTGAATCGGGATTCAATGTGTGTGATCCATCGTCATTAGGTGGCCCTGAATGTTACAATTCACTATCAGTTTTTCGTCAGATTCGAAAATCTTTGCCTCACAGCAGAACGGCCATAAGGTGCCCGAGGCAGCAATAGACCCATGAAGACAAGTCTGCTGGAGGACGATGTATTGAATCGGGACGCAATTTGAGAGTTCCATCGTCATTAGGTGGCCCTGAACGTTACAATTCACTATCAGTTTTTCGTCCGATTCGAAAACCTTTGACTCACAGCAGAACGGCCATAAGGTGCCCGAGGCAGCAATAGACCCGTGAAGACAAGTCTGCTGGAGGACGATGTATTGAACCGGGACGCAATTTGAGTGATCCATCGTCATTAGGTGGCCCTGAATGTTACAATTCACTATCAGTTTTTCGTCAGATTCGAAAATCTTTGACTCATAGCAGAACGGCCATAAGGTGCCCGAGGCAGCAATAGACCCATGAAGACAAGTCTGCTGGAGGACGATGTATTGAATCGGGACGCAATTTGAGTGTTCCATCGTCATTAGGAGGCCCTGAACGTTACATTTCACTATCAGTTTTTCGTCCGATTCGAAAATCTTTGACTCACATCAGAATGGCCATAAGGTGCCCGAGGCAGCAACAAACCCATGGAGACAAGTCGGCTGGAGGACGATGTATTGAATCGGGACGCAATTTGAGTGATCCATCGTCATTAGGTGGCCCTGAATGTTACAATTCACTATCAGTTTTTCGTCAGATTCGAAAATCTTTGACTCACAGCAGAACGGCCATAAGGTGTCCGAGGCAGCAATAGACCCATGGAGACAAGTCTGCTGGAGGACGATGTATTGAATCGGGACACAATTTGAGTGTTCCATCGTCATTAGGAGGCCTGAACGTTACAATTCACAATCAGTTTTTCGTCCGATTCGAAAATCTTTGAGTCACAGCAGAACGGGCATGAGGTGCCCGAGGCAGCAATAGACCCATGGAGACAAGTCTGCTGGAGGACGATGTATTGAATCGGGACACAATTTGAGTGATCCATTGTCATTAGGTGGCCCTGAGCGTTACAATTCACTATCAGTTTTTCGTCCGATTCGAAAATCTTTGACTCACAGCAGAACGGCCATAAGGTGCCGGAGGCAGCAATAGACCCATGGAGACAAGTCGGCTGGAGGACGATGCATTGAATCGGGACGCAATTTGAGTGATCCATCGTCATTAGGTGGCCCTGAATGTTACAATTCACTGTCAGTTTTTCGTCAGATTCAAAAATCTTTGACTCACAGCAGAACGGCCATAAGGTGCCCGAGGCAGCAATAGACCCATGGAGACAAGTTTGCTGGAGGACGATGTATTGAATCGGGACGCAATTTGAGTGTTCCATCGTCATTAGGAGGCCCTGAATGTTACAGTTAACTATCAGTTTTTCGTCCCATTAGATAATCTAGACTCACGGGAGAACGACGATAAGGTGACCGAGGCAGCAATAGACCAATGGAGACAAGTCGGCTGGAGGACGATGTAATGAATCGGGACGCAATTTGAGTGTTCCATCGTCATTAGGAGGCCCTGAACGTTACATTTCACTATCAGTTTTTCGTCCGATTCGAAAACCTTTGACTCACAGCAGAACGGCCATAAGGTGCCCGAGGCAGCAATAGACCCGTGAAGACAAGTCTGCTGGAGGACGATGTATTGAATCGGGACGCAATTTGAGTGATCCATCGTCATTAGGTGGCCCTGAATGTTACAATTCACTATCAGTTTTTCGTCAGATTCGAAAATCTTTGACTCATAGCAGAACGGCCATAAGGTGCCCGAGGCAGCAATAGACCCATGAAGACAAGTCTGCTGGAGGACGATGTATTGAATCGGGACGCAATTTGAGTGTTCCATCGTCATTAGGAGGCCCTGAAAGTTACAATTAACTATCAGTTTTTCGTCCCATTAGATAATCTAGACTAACGGGAGAACGACCATAAGGTGCCCGAGGCAGCAATAGACCAATGGAGACAAGTCGGCTGGAGGACGATGTATTGAATCGGGACGCAATTTGAGAGTTCCATCGTCATTAGAAGGCCCTGAACGTTACAATTCACTATCAGTTTTTCGTCCGATTCGAAAACCTTTAACTCACAGCAGATCGGCCATTAGGTGCCCGAGGCAGCAATAGACCCATGGAGACAAGTCGGCTGGAGGACGATGTATTGAATCGGGACGCAATTTGAGTGTTCCATCGTCATTAGGAGGCCCTGAACGTTACAATTCACTATCAGTTTTTCGTCCGATTCGAAAATCTTTGAGTCACAGCATCACGGCCATAAGGTGCCCGAGGCAGCAATAGCCCCATGGAGACAAGTCTGCTGGAGGACGATGTATTGAATCGGGATTCAATGTGTGTGATCCATCGTCATTAGGTGGCCCTGAATGTTACAATTCACTATCAGTTTTTCGTCAGATTCGAAAATCTTTGACTCACAGCAGAACGGCCATAAGGTGCCCGAGGCAGCAATAGACCCATGAAGACAAGTCTGCTGGAGGACGATGTATTGAATCGGGACGCAATTTGAGAGTTCCATCGTCATTAGGTGGCCCTGAACGTTACAATTCACTATCAGTTTTTCGTCCGATTCGAAAACCTTTGACTCACAGCAGAACGGCCATAAGGTGCCCGAGGCAGCAATAGACCCGTGAAGACAAGTCTGCTGGAGGACGATGTATTGAACCGGGACGCAATTTGAGTGATCCATCGTCATTAGGTGGCCCTGAATGTTACAATTCACTATCAGTTTTTCGTCAGATTCGAAAATCTTTGACTCATAGCAGAACGGCCATAAGGTGCCCGAGGCAGCAATAGACCCATGAAGACAAGTCTGCTGGAGGACGATGTATTGAATCGGGACGCAATTTGAGTGTTCCATCGTCATTAGGAGGCCCTGAACGTTACATTTCACTATCAGTTTTTCGTCCGATTCGAAAATCTTTGACTCACATCAGAATGGCCATAAGGTGCCCGAGGCAGCAACAAACCCATGGAGACAAGTCGGCTGGAGGACGATGTATTGAATCGGGACGCAATTTGAGTGATCCATCGTCATTAGGTGGCCCTGAATGTTACAATTCACTATCAGTTTTTCGTCAGATTCGAAAATCTTTGACTCACAGCAGAACGGCCATAAGGTGTCCGAGGCAGCAATAGACCCATGGAGACAAGTCTGCTGGAGGACGATGTATTGAATCGGGACACAATTTGAGTGTTCCATCGTCATTAGGAGGCCTGAACGTTACAATTCACAATCAGTTTTTCGTCCGATTCGAAAATCTTTGAGTCACAGCAGAACGGCCATGAGGTGCCCGAGGCAGCAATAGACCCATGGAGACAAGTCTGCTGGAGGACGATGTATTGAATCGGGACACAATTTGAGTGATCCATTGTCATTAGGTGGCCCTGAGCGTTACAATTCACTATCAGTTTTTCGTCCGATTCGAAAATCTTTGACTCACAGCAGAACGGCCATAAGGTGCCCGAGGCAGCAATAGACCCATGGAGACAAGTCGGCTGGAGGACGATGCATTGAATCGGGACGCAATTTGAGTGATCCATCGTCATTAGGTGGCCCTGAATGTTACAATTCACTGTCAGTTTTTCGTCAGATTCAAAAATCTTTGACTCACAGCAGAACGGCCATAAGGTGCCCGAGGCAGCAATAGACCCATGGAGACAAGTTTGCTGGAGGACGATGTATTGAATCGGGACGCAATTTGAGTGTTCCATCGTCATTAGGAGGCCCTGAATGTTACAGTTAACTATCAGTTTTTCGTCCCATTAGATAATCTAGACTCACGGGAGAACGACGATAAGGTGCCCGAGGCAGCAATAGACCAATGGAGACAAGTCGGCTGGAGGACGATGTAATGAATCGGGACGCAATTTGAGTGTTCCATCGTCATTAGGAGGCCCTGAACGTTACATTTCACTATCAGTTTTTCGTCCGATTCGAAAACCTTTGACTCACAGCAGAACGGCCATAAGGTGCCCGAGGCAGCAATAGACCCGTGAAGACAAGTCTGCTGGAGGACGATGTATTGAATCGGGACGCAATTTGAGTGTTCCATCGTCATTAGGAGGCCCTGAACGTTACAATTCACTATCAGTTTTTCGTCCGATTCGAAAACCTTTAAGTCACAGCAGAACGGCCACAAGGTGCCCGAGGCAGCAACAAACCCATGGAGACAAGTCGGCTGGAGGACGATGTATTGAATCGGGACGCAATTTGAGTGATCCATCGTCATTAGGTAGCCCTGAATGTTACAATTCACTATCAGTTTTTCGTCAGATTCGAATAACTTTGACTCACAGCAGAACGGCCATAAGGTGCCCGAGGCAGCAATAGACCCATGAAGACAAGTCTGCTGGAGGACGATGTATTGAATCGGGACGCAATTTGAGTGATCCATCGTCATTAGGTGGCCCTGAACGTTACAATTCACTATCAGTTTTTCGTCCCATTCGATAATCTAGACTCACAGCAGAACGGCCATATGGTGCCCGAGGCAGCAATAGCCCCATGGAGTCAAGTCGGCTGGAGGACGATGTATTGAATGGGGACGCAATTTGAATGATCCATCGTCATTAGGAGGCCCTGAATGTTACAATTAACTATCAGTTTTTCGTCCCATTCGATAACCTAGACTCGCGGGAGAACGACCATAAGGTGCCCGAGGCAGCAATAGACCCATGGAGGCAAGTCTGCTGGTGGACGATGTATTGAATCGTGACGCAATTTGAGTGATCCATCGTCATTAGCTAGCCCTGAATGTTACAATTCACTATCAGTTTTTCGTCAGATTCGAATATCTTTGACTCACAGCAGAACGGCCATAAGGTGCCCGAGGCAGCAATAGACCCATGGAGACAAGTCAGCTGGAGGACGATGTATTGAATCGGGACGCAATTTGAGTGTTCCATCGTCATTAGGAGGCCCTGAAAGTTACAATTAACTATCAGTTTTTCGTCCCATTAGATAATCTAGACTAACGGGAGAACGACCATAAGGTGCTCGAGGCAGCAATAGACCAATGGAGACAAGTCGCTGGAGGACGATGTATTGAATCGGGACGCAATTTGAGAGTTCCATCGTCATTAGGAGGCCCTGAACGTTACAATTCACTATCAGTTTTTCGTCTGATTCGAAAACCTTTAAGTTACAGCAGAACGGCCATAAGGTGCCCGAGGCAGCAACAAACCCATGGAGACAAGTCGGCTGGAGGACGATGTATTGAATCGGGACGCAATTTGAGTGATCCATCGTCATTAGGTAGCCCTGAATGTTACAATTCACTATCAGTTTTTCGTCAGATTCGAATAACTTTGACTCACAGCAGAACGGCCATAAGGTGCCCGAGGCAGCAATAGACCCATGGAGACAAGTCTGCTGGAGGACGATGTATTGAATCGGGACGCAATTTGAGTGTTCCATCGTCATTAGGAGGCCCTGAAAGTTACAATTAACTATCAGTTTTTCGTCCCATTAGATAATCTAGACTAACGGGAGAACGACCATAAGGTGCCCGAGGCAGCAATAGACCAATGGAACAAGTCGGCTGGAGGACGATGTATTGAATCGGGACGCAATTTGAGAGTTCCATCGTCATTAGGAGGCCCTGAAAGTTACAATTAACTATCAGTTTTTCGTCCCATTAGATAATCTAGACTAACGGGAGAACGACCATAAGGTGCTCGAGGCAGCAATAGACCAATGGAGACAAGTCGGCTGGAGGACGATGTATTGAATCGGGACGCAATTTGAGAGTTCCATCGTCATTAGGAGGCCCTGAACGTTACAATTCACTATCAGTTTTTCGTCCGATTCGAAAACCTTTAAGTCACAGCAGAACGGCCATAAGGTGCCCGAGGCAGCAACAAACCCATGGAGACAAGTCGGCTGGAGGACGATGTATTGAATCGGGACGCAATTTGAGTGATCCATCGTCATTAGGTGGCCCTGAATGTTACAATTCACTGTCAGTTTTTCGTCAGATTCGAAAATCTTTGACTCACAGCAGAACGGCCATAAGGTGCCCGAGGCAGCAATAGACCCATGGAGACAAGTCTGCTGGAGGACCATGTATTGAATCGGGACGCAATTTGAGTGTTCCATCGTCATTAGGAGGCCCTGAGTGTTACAATTAACTATCAGTTTTTCGTCCCATTAGATAATCTAGACTCACGGGAGAACGACCATAAGGTGCCCGAGGCAGCAATAGACCAATGCAGACAAGCCTGCTGGAGGACGATGTATTGAATCGGGACGCAATTTGAGTGATTCATCGTCATTAGGTGGCCCTGAACGTTACAATTCACTATCAGTTTTTCGTCCGATTCGAAAATCTTTGACTCACAGCAGAACGGTCATAAGGTGCCCGAGGCAGCAATAGACCCATGGAGACAAGTCTCCTGGAGCACGAGGTATTGAATCGGGACGCAATTTGAATGGTCCATCGTCATTAGGAGGCCCTGAACGTTACAATTCACTATCAGTTTTTCGTCCGATTCGAAAATCTTTTACTCACAGCAGAACAGTCATAAGGTGCCCGAGGCAGCAATAGACCCATGGAGACAAGTCTCCTGGAGCACGAGGTATTGAATCGGGACGCAATTTGAGTGAACCATCGTCATTAGGAGGCCCTGATCGTTACAATTCACTATCAGTTTTTCGTCCAATTCGAAAATCTTTTACTCACAGCAGAACGGCCATAAGGTGCCCGAGGCAGCAATAGACCCATGGAGACAAGTCTGCTGGAAGACGATGTATTGAATCGGGACGCAATTTGAGTGATCCATCGTCATTAGGTGGCCCCGAACGTTACAATTCACTATCAGTTTTTCGTCCCATTCGATAATCTAGACTCACAGCAGAACGGCCATATGGTGCCCGAGGCAGCAATAGACCCATGGAGTCATGTCGGCTGGAGGACGATGTATTGAATGGGGACGCAATTTGAATGATCCATCGTCATTAGGAGGCCCTGAATGTTACAATTAACTATCAGTTTTTCGTCCCATTCGATAACCTAGACTCACGGGAGAACGACCATAAGGTGCCCGAGGCAGCAATAGACCCATGGAGTCAAGTCGGCTGGAGGACGATGGATTGAATCGGGACGCAATATGAGTGATCCATCGTCATTAGGTGGCCCTGAATGTTACAATTCACCATCAGTTTTTCGTCCGATTCAAAAATCTTTAAGTCACAGCTGAACGGCCATAAGGTGCCTGAGGCAGCAATAGACTAATGGAGACAAGTCTGCTAGAGGACGATGTATTGAATCGGGACGCAATTTGAGTGATCCATCGTCATTAGGTGGCCCTGAATGTTACAATTCACTATCAGTTTTTCGTCCGATTCGAAATTCTTTGAGTCACAGCAGAACGGCCATAAGGTGCCCGAGGCAGCAATAGACCCATGGAGACAAGTCTGCTGGAGGACGATGTATTGAATCGGGACGCAATTTGAGTGATCCATCGTCATTAGGTGGCCCTGAACGTTACAATTCACTATCAGTTTTTCGCCCGATTCGAAAATCTTTTATTCACAGCAGAACGGCCATAAGGTGCCCGAGGCAGCAATAGACCCATGGAGACAAGTCTGCTGGAGGACGATGTATTGAATCGGGACGCAATTTGAGTGATCCATCGTCATTAGGTGGCCCTGAACGTTACAATTCACTATCAGTTTTTCGTCCCATTCGATAATCTAGACTCACAGCAGAACGGCCATATGGTGCCCGAGGCAGCAATAGCCCCATGGAGTCAAGTCGGCTGGAGGACGATGTATTGAATGGGGACGCAATTTGAATGATCCATCGTCATTAGGAGGCCCTGAATGTTACAATTAACTATCAGTTTTTCGTCCCATTCGATAACCTAGACTCGCGGGAGAACGACCATAAGGTGCCCGAGGCAGCAATAGACCCATGGAGGCAAGTCTGCTGGTGGACGATGTATTGAATCGGGACGCAATTTGAGTGATCCATCGTCATTAGGTAGCCCTGAATGTTACAATTCACTATCAGTTTTTCGTCAGATTCGAATATCTTTGACTCACAGCAGAACGGCCATAAGGTGCCCGAGGCAGCAATAGACCCATGGAGACAAGTCTGCTGGAGGACGATGTATTGAATCGGGACGCAATTTGAGTGTTCCATCGTCATTAGGAGGCCCTGAAAGTTACAATTAACTATCAGTTTTTCGTCCCATTAGATAATCTAGACTAACGGGAGAACGACCATAAGGTGCTCGAGGCAGCAATAGACCAATGGAGACAAGTCGGCTGGAGGACGATGTATTGAATCGGGACGCAATTTGAGAGTTCCATCGTCATTAGGAGGCCCTGAACGTTACAATTCACTATCAGTTTTTCGTCCGATTCGAAAACCTTTAAGTCACAGCAGAACGGCCATAAGGTGCCCGAGGCAGCAACAAACCCATGGAGACAAGTCGGCTGAAGGACGATGTATTGAATCGGGACGCAATTTGAGTGATCCATCGTCATTAGGTAGCCCTGAATGTTACAATTCACTATCAGGTTTTCGTCAGATTCGAATAACTTTGACTCACAGCAGAACGGCCATAAGGTGCCCGAGGCAGCAATAGACCCATGGAGACAAGTCTGCTGGAGGACGATGTATTGAATCGGGACGCAATTTGAGTGTTCCATCGTCATTAGGAGGCCCTGAAAGTTACAATTAACTATCAGTTTTTCGTCCCATTAGATAATCTAGACTAACGGGAGAACGACCATAAGGTGCTCGAGGCAGCAATAGACCAATGGAGACAAGTCGGCTGGAGGACGATGTATTGAATCGGGACGCAATTTGAGAGTTCCATCGTCATTAGGAGGCCCTGAACGTTACAATTCACTATCAGTTTTTCGTCCGATTCGAAAACCTTTAAGTCACAGCAGAACGGCCATAAGGTGCCCGAGGCAGCAACAAACCCATGGAGACAAGTCGGCTGAAGGACGATGTATTGAATCGGGACGCAATTTGAGTGATCCATCGTCATTAGGTAGCCCTGAATGTTACAATTCACTATCAGTTTTTCGTCAGATTCGAATAACTTTGACTTACAGCAGAACGGCCATAAGGTGCCCGAGGCAGCAATAGACCCATGGAGACAAGTCTGCTGGAGGACGATGTATTGAATCGGGACGCAATTTGAGTGTTCCATCGTCATTAGGAGGCCCTGAAAGTTACAATTAACTATCAGTTTTTCGTCCCATTAGATAATCTAGACTAACGGGAGAACGACCATAAGGTGCCCGAGGCAGCAATAGACCAATGGAGACAAGTCGGCTGGAGGACGATGTATTGAATCGGGACGCAATTTGAGAGTTCCATCGTCATTAGAAGGCCCTGAACGTTACAATTCACTATCAGTTTTTCGTCCGATTCGAAAACCTTTAACTCACAGCAGATCGGCCATAAGGTGCCCGAGGCAGCAGTAGACCCATGGAGACAAGTCGGCTGGAGGACGATGTATTGAATCGGGACGCAATTTGAGTGTTCCATCGTCATTAGGAGGCCCTGAACGTTACAATTCACTATCAGTTTTTCGTCCGATTCGAAAATCTTTGAGTCACAGCATCACGGCCATAAGGTGCCCGAGGCAGCAATAGCCCCATGGAGACAAGTCTGCTGGAGGACGATGTATTGAATCGGGATTCAATGTGTGTGATCCATCGTCATTAGGTGGCCCTGAATGTTACAATTCACTATCAGTTTTTCGTCAGATTCGAAAATCTTTGACTCACAGCAGAACGGCCATAAGGTGCCCGAGGCAGCAATAGACCCATGAAGACAAGTCTGCTGGAGGACGATGTATTGAATCGGGACGCAATTTGAGAGTTCCATCGTCATTAGGTGGCCCTGAACGTTACAATTCACTATCAGTTTTTCGTCCGATTCGAAAACCTTTGACTCACAGCAGAACGGCCATAAGGTGCCCGAGGCAGCAATAGACCCGTGAAGACAAGTCTGCTGGAGGACGATGTATTGAACCGGGACGCAATTTGAGTGATCCATCGTCATTAGGTGGCCCTGAATGTTACAATTCACTATCAGTTTTTCGTCAGATTCGAAAATCTTTGACTCATAGCAGAACGGCCATAAGGTGCCCGAGGCAGCAATAGACCCATGAAGACAAGTCTGCTGGAGGACGATGTATTGAATCGGGACGCAATTTGAGTGTTCCATCGTCATTAGGAGGCCCTGAACGTTACATTTCACTATCAGTTTTTCGTCCGATTCGAAAATCTTTGACTCACAGCAGAATGGCCATAAGGTGCCCGAGGCAGCAACAAACCCATGGAGACAAGTCGGCTGGAGGACGATGTATTGAATCGGGACGCAATTTGAGTGATCCATCGTCATTAGGTGGCCCTGAATGTTACAATTCACTATCAGTTTTTCGTCAGATTCGAAAATCTTTGACTCACAGCAGAACGGCCATAAGGTGTCCGAGGCAGCAATAGACCCATGGAGACAAGTCTGCTGGAGGACGATGTATTGAATCGGGACGCAATTTGAGTGTTCCATCGTCATTAGGAGGCCTGAACGTTACAATTCACAATCAGTTTTTCGTCCGATTCGAAAATCTTTGAGTCACAGCAGAACGGCCATGAGGTGCCCGAGGCAGCAATAGACCCATGGAGACAAGTCTGCTGGAGGACGATGTATTGAATCGGGACACAATTTGAGTGATCCATCGTCATTAGGTGGCCCTGAGCGTTACAATTCACTATCAGTTTTTCGTCCGATTCGAAAATCTTTGACTCACAGCAGAACGGCCATAAGGTGCCCGAGGCAGCAATAGACCCATGGAGACAAGTCGGCTGGAGGACGATGCATTGAATCGGGACGCAATTTGAGTGATCCATCGTCATTAGGTGGCCCTGAATGTTACAATTCACTGTCAGTTTTTCGTCAGATTCGAAAATCTTTGACTCACAGCAGAACGGCCATAAGGTGCCCGAGGCAGCAATAGACCCATGGAGACAAGTTTGCTGGAGGACGATGTATTGAATCGGGACGCAATTTGAGTGTTCCATCGTCATTAGGAGGCCCTGAATGTTACAGTTAACTATCAGTTTTTCGTCCCATTAGATAATCTAGACTCACGGGAGAACGACCATAAGGTGCCCGAGGCAGCAATAGACCAATGGAGACAAGTCGGCTGGAGGACGATGTAATGAATCGGGACGCAATTTGAGTGTTCCATCGTCATTAGGAGGCCCTGAACGTTACATTTCACTATCAGTTTTTCGTCCGATTCGAAAACCTTTGACTCACAGCAGAACGGCCATAAGGTGCCCGAGGCAGCAATAGACCCGTGAAGACAAGTCTGCTGGAGGACGATGTATTGAATCGGGACGCAATTTGAGTGATCCATCGTCATTAGGTGGCCCTGAATGTTACAATTCACTATCAGTTTTTCGTCAGATTCGAAAATCTTTGACTCATAGCAGAACGGCCATAAGGTGCCCGAGGCAGCAATAGACCCATGAAGACAAGTCTGCTGGAGGACGATGTATTGAATCGGGACGCAATTTGAGTGTTCCATCGTCATTAGGAGGCCCTGAACGTTACATTTCACTATCAGTTTTTCGTCCGATTCGAAAATCTTTGACTCACTGCAGAATGGCCATAAGGTGCCCGATGCAGCAACAAACCCATGGAGACAAGTCGGCTGGAGGACGATGTATTGAATCGGGACGCAATTTGAGTGATCCATCGTCATTAGGTGGCCCTGAATGTTACAATTCACTATCAGTTTTTCGTCAGTTTCGAAAATCTTTGACTCACAGCAGAACGGCCATAAAGTGCCCGAGACAGCAATAGACCCATGGGGACAAGTCTGCTGGAGGACGATGTAATGATTCGGGACGCAATTTGAGTGTTCCATCGTCATTAGGAGGCCTGAACGTTACAATTCACTATCAGTTTTTCGTCCGATTAGAAATTCTTTGAGTCACAGCAGAACGGCCATAAGGTGCCCGAGGCAGCAATAGACCCATGGAGACAAGTCTGCTGGAGGACGATGTATTGAATCGGGACGCAATTTGAGTGTTCCATCGTCATTAGGAGGCCTGAACGTTTTAATTCACTATCAGTTTTTCGTCCGATTCGAAATTCTTTGAGTCACAGCAGAACGGCCATAAGGTGCCCGAGGCAGCAATAGACCCATGGAGACAAGTCTGCTGGAGGACGATGTATTGAATCGGGACGCAATTTGAGTGATCCATCGTCATTAGGTGGGCCTGAACGTTACAATTCACTATCAGTTTTTCGTCCGATTCGAAAATCTTTTACTCACAGCACAACGGCCATAAGGTGCCCGAGGCAGCAATAGACCCATGGAGACAAGTCTGCTGGAGGACGATGTATTGAATCGGGACGCAATTTGAGTGATCCATCGTCATTAGGTGGCCCTGAACGTTACAATTCATTATCAGTTTTTCGTCCCATTCGATAATCTAGACTCACAGCAGAACGGCCATATGGTGCCCGAGGCAGCAATAGACCCATGGAGTCAAGTCGGCTGGAGGACGATGTATTTAATGGGGACGCAATTTGAGTGTTCCATCGTCATTAGGTGGCCCTGAATGTTACAATTCACTATCAGTTTTTCGTCAGATTCGAAAATCTTTGACTCATAGCATAACGGCCATAAGGTGCCCGAGGCAGCAATAGACCCATGGAGACAAGTCTGCTGGAGGACGATGTATTGAATCGGGACGCAATTTGAGTGTTCCATCGTCATTAGGTGGCTCTGACCGTTACAATTCACTATCAGTTTTTCGTCCGATTCGAAAACCTTTGACTCACAGCAGAACGGCCATAAGGTGCCCGAGGCAGCAATAGACCCGTGAAGACAAGTCTGCTGGAGGACGATGTATTGAACCGGGACGCAATTTGAGTGATCCATCGTCATTAGGTGGCCCTGAATGTTACAATTCACTATCAGTTTTTCGACAGATTCGAAAATCTTTGACTCATAGCAGAACGGCCATAAGGTGCCCGAGGCAGCAATAGACCCATGAAGACAAGTCTGCTGGAGGACGATGTATTGAATCGGGACGCAATTTGAGTGTTCCATCGTCATTAGGAGGCCCTGAACGTTACATTTCACTATCAGTTTTTCGTCCGATTCGAAAATCTTTGACTCACAGCAGAATGGCCATAAGGTGCCCGAGGCAGCAACAAACCCATGGAGACAAGTCGGCTGGAGGACGATGTATTGAATCGGGACGCAATTTGAGTGATCCATCGTCATTAGGTGGCCCTGAATGTTACAATTCACTATCAGTTTTTCGTCAGATTCGAAAATCTTTGACTCACAGCAGAACGGCCATAAGGTGTCCGAGGCAGCAATAGACCCATGGAGACAAGTCTGCTGGAGGACGATGTATTGAATCGGGACGCAATTTGAGTGTTCCATCGTCATTAGGAGGCCTGAACGTTACAATTCACAATCAGTTTTTCGTCCGATTCGAAAATCTTTGAGTCACAGCAGAACGGCCATGAGGTGCCCGAGGTAGCAATAGACCCATGGAGACAAGTCTGCTGGAGGACGATGTATTGAATCGGGACACAATTTGAGTGATCCATCGTCATTAGGTGGCCCTGAGCGTTACAATTCACTATCAGTTTTTCGTCCGATTCGAAAATCTTTGACTCACAGCAGAACGGCCATAAGGTGCCCGAGGCAGCAATAGACCCATGGAGACAAGTCGGCTGGAGGACGATGCATTGAATCGGGACGCAATTTGAGTGATCCATCGTCATTAGGTGGCCCTGAATGTTACAATTCACTGTCAGTTTTTCGTCAGATTCGAAAATCTTTGACTCACAGCAGAACGGCCATAAGGTGCCCGAGGCAGCAATAGACCCATGGAGACAAGTTTGCTGGAGGACGATGTATTGAATCGGGACGCAATTTGAGTGTTCCATCGTCATTAGGAGGCCCTGAATGTTACAGTTAACTATCAGTTTTTCGTCCCATTAGATAATCTAGACTCACGGGAGAACGACCATAAGGTGCCCGAGGCAGCAATAGACCAATGGAGACAAGTCGGCTGGAGGACGATGTAATGAATCGGGACGCAATTTGAGTGTTCCATCGTCATTAGGAGGCCCTGAACGTTACATTTCACTATCAGTTTTTCGTCCGATTCGAAAACCTTTGACTCACAGCAGAACGGCCATAAGGTGCCCGAGGCAGCAATAGACCCGTGAAGACAAGTCTGCTGGAGGACGATGTATTGAATCGGGACGCAATTTGAGTGATCCATCGTCATTAGGTGGCCCTGAATGTTACAATTCACTATCAGTTTTTCGTCAGATTCGAAAATCTTTGACTCATAGCAGAACGGCCATAAGGTGCCCGAGGCAGCAATAGACCCATGAAGACAAGTCTGCTGGAGGACGATGTATTGAATCGGGACGCAATTTGAGTGTTCCATCGTCATTAGGAGGCCCTGAACGTTACATTTCACTATCAGTTTTTCGTCCGATTCGAAAATCTTTGACTCACAGCAGAATGGCCATAAGGTGCCCGATGCAGCAACAAACCCATGGAGACAAGTCGGCTGGAGGACGATGTATTGAATCGGGACGCAATTTGAGTGATCCATCGTCATTAGGTGGCCCTGAATGTTACAATTCACTATCAGTTTTTCGTCAGTTTCGAAAATCTTTGACTCACAGCAGAACGGCCATAAAGTGCCCGAGACAGCAATAGACCCATGGGGACAAGTCTGCTGGAGGACGATGTAATGATTCGGGACGCAATTTGAGTGTTCCATCGTCATTAGGAGGCCTGAACGTTACAATTCACTATCAGTTTTTCGTCCGATTAGAAATTCTTTGAGTCACAGCAGAACGGCCATAAGGTGCCCGAGGCAGCAATAGACCCATGGAGACAAGTCTGCTGGAGGACGATGTATTGAATCGGGACGCAATTTGAGTGTTCCATCGTCATTAGGAGGCCTGAACGTTACAATTCACTATCAGTTTTTCGTCCGATTCGAAATTCTTTGAGTCACAGCAGAACGGCCATAAGGTGCCCGAGGCAGCAATAGACCCATGGAGACAAGTCTGCTGGAGGACGATGTATTGAATCGGGACGCAATTTGAGTGATCCATCGTCATTAGGTGGGCCTGAACGTTACAATTCACTATCAGTTTTTCGTCCGATTCGAAAATCTTTTACTCACAGCACAACGGCCATAAGGTGCCCGAGGCAGCAATAGACCCATGGAGACAAGTCTGCTGGAGGACGATGTATTGAATCGGGACGCAATTTGAGTGATCCATCGTCATTAGGTGGCCCTGAACGTTACAATTCATTATCAGTTTTTCGTCCCATTCGATAATCTAGACTCACAGCAGAACGTCCATATGGTGCCCGAGGCAGCAATAGACCCATGGAGTCAAGTCGGCTGGAGGACGATGTATTGAATGGGGACGCAATTTGAGTGTTCCATCGTCATTAGGTGGCCCTGAATGTTACAATTCACTATCAGTTTTTCGTCAGATTCGAAAATCTTTGACTCATAGCATAACGGCCATAAGGTGCCCGAGGCAGCAATAGACCCATGGAGACAAGTCTGCTGGAGGACGATGTATTGAATCGGGACGCAATTTGAGTGTTCCATCGTCATTAGGTGGCTCTGACCGTTACAATTCACTATCAGTTTTTCGTCCGATTCGAAAATCTTTGACTCACAGCAGAACGGCCATAAGGTGCCCGAGGCAGCAATAGACCCATGGAGACAAGTCGGCTGGAGGACGATGTATTGAATCGGGACGCAATTTGAGTGATCCATCGTCATTAGGTGGCCCTGAATGTTACAATTCACTATCAGTTTTTCGTCAGATTCGAAAATCTTTGACTCATAGCATAACGGCCATAAGGTGCCCGAGGCAGCAATAGACCCATGGGGACAAGTCTGCTGGAGGACGATGTATTGAATCGGGACGCAATTTGAGTGTTCCATCGTCATTAGGAGGCACTGAACGTTACATTTCACTATCAGTTTTTCGTCCGATTCGAAAATCTTTGACTCACAGCAGAACGGCCATAAGGTGCCCGAGGCAGCAACAAACATATGGAGACAAGTCGGCTGGAGGACGATGTATTGAATCGGGACGCAATTTGAGTGATCCATCGTCATTAGGTGGCCTTGAATGTTACAATTCACTATCAGTTTTTCGTCAGATTCGAAAATCTTTGACTCACAGCAGAACGGCCATAAGGTGCCCGAGGCAGCAATAGACCCATGGAGACAAGTCTGCTGGAGGACGATGTATTGAATCGGGACGCAATTTGAGTGTTCCATCGTCATTAGGAGGCCTGAACGTTACAATTCACTATCAGTTTTTCGTCCGATTCGAAAATCTTTGAGTCACAGCAGAACGGCCATAAGGTGCCCGAGGCAGCAATAGACCCATGGAGACAAGTCTGCTGGAGGACGATGTATTGAATCGGGACGCAATTTGAGTGATCCATCGTCATTAGGTGGCCCTGAACGTTACAATTCACTATCAGTTTTTCGTCCGATTCGAAAATCTTTTACTCACAGCAGAACGGCCATAAGGTGCCCGAGGCAGCAATAGACCCATGGAGACAAGTCGGCTGGAGGACGATGTATTGAATCGGGACGCAATTTGAGTGATCCATCGTCATTAGGTGGCCCTGAATGTTACAATTCACTGTCAGTTTTTCGTCAGATTCGAAAATCTTTGACTCACAGCAGAACGGCCATAAGGTGCCCGAGGCAGCAATAGACCCATGGAGACAAGTCTGCTGGAGGACGATGTATTGAATCGGGACGCAATTTGAGTGTTCCATCGTCATTAGGAGGCCCTGAATGTTACAATTAACTATCAGTTTTTCGTCCCATCAGATAATCTAGACTCACGGGAGAACGACCATAAGGTGCCCGAGGCAGCAATAGACCAATGCAGACAAGCCTGCTGGAGGACGATGTATTGAATCGGGACGCAATTTGAGTGATTCATCGTCATTAGGTGGCCCTGAACGTTACAATTCACTATCAGTTTTTCGTCCGATTCGAAAATCTTTTACTCACAGCAGAACAGTCATAAGGTGCCCGAGGCAGCAATAGACCCATGGAGACAAGTCTCCTGGAGCACGAGGTATTGAATCGGGACGCAATTTGAGTGAACCATCGTCATTAGGAGGCCCTGAACGTTACAATTCACTATCAGTTTTTCGTCCAATTCGAAAATCTTTTACTCACAGCAGAACGGCCATAAGGTGCCCGAGGCAGCAATAGACCCATGGAGACAAGTCTGCTGGAAGACGATGTATTGAATCGGGACGCAATTTGAGTGATCCATCGTCATTAGGTGGCCCCGAACGTTACAATTCACTATCAGTTTTTCGTCCCATTCGATAATCTAGACTTACAGCAGAACGGCCATATGGTGCCCGAGGCAGCAATAGACCCATGGAGTCAAGTCGGCTGGAGGACGATGTATTGAATGGGGACGCAATTTGAATGATCCATCGTCATTAGGAGGCCCTGAATGTTACAATTAACTATCAGTTTTTCGTCCCATTCGATAACCTAGACTCACGGGAGAACGACCATAAGGTGCCCGAGGCAGCAATAGACCCATGGAGTCAAGTCGGCTGGAGGACGATGGATTGAATCGGGACGCAATATGAGTGATCCATCGTCATTAGGTGGCCCTGAATGTTACAATTCACCATCAGTTTTTCGTCCGATTCAAAAATCTTTAAGTCACAGCTGAACGGCCATAAGGTGCCTGAGGCAGCAATAGACTAATGGAGACAAGTCTGCTGGAGGACGATGTATTGAATCGGGACGCAATTTGAGTGATCCATCGTCATTAGGTGGCCCTGAACGTTACAATTCACTATCAGTTTTTCGCCCGATTCGAAAATCTTTTATTCACAGCAGAACGGCCATAAGGTGCCCGAGGCAGCAATAGACCCATGGAGACAAGTCTGCTGGAGGACGATGTATTGAATCGGGACGCAATTTGAGTGATCCATCGTCATTAGGTGGCCCTGAACGTTACAATTCACTATCAGTTTTTCGTCCCATTCGATAATCTAGACTCACAGCAGAACGGCCATATGGTGCCCGAGGCAGCAATAGCCCCATGGAGTCAAGTCGGCTGGAGGACGATGTATTGAATGGGGACGCAATTTGAATGATCCATCGTCATTAGGAGGCCCTGAATGTTACAATTAACTATCAGTTTTTCGTCCCATTCGATAACCTAGACTCGCGGGAGAACGACCATAAGGTGCCCGAGGCAGCAATAGACCCATGGAGGCAAGTCTGCTGGTGGACGATGTATTGAATCGGGACGCAATTTGAGTGATCCATCGTCATTAGGTAGCCCTGAATGTTACAATTCACTATCAGTTTTTCGTCAGATTCGAATATCTTTGACTCACAGCAGAACGGCCATAAGGTGCCCGAGGCAGCAATAGACCCATGGAGACAAGTCTGCTGGAGGACGATGTATTGAATCGGGACGCAATTTGAGTGTTCCATCGTCATTAGGAGGCCCTGAAAGTTACAATTAACTATCAGTTTTTCGTCCCATTAGATAATCTAGACTAACGGGAGAACGACCATAAGGTGCTCGAGGCAGCAATAGACCATTGGAGACAAGTCGGCTGGAGGACGATGTATTGAATCGGGACGCAATTTGAGAGTTCCATCGTCATTAGGAGGCCCTGAACGTTACAATTCACTATCAGTTTTTCGTCCGATTCGAAAACCTTTAAGTCACAGCAGAACGGCCACAAGGTGCCCGAGGCAGCAACAAACCCATGGAGACAAGTCGGCTGGAGGACGATGTATTGAATCGGGACGCAATTTGAGTGATCCATCGTCATTAGGTAGCCCTGAATGTTACAATTCACTATCAGTTTTTCGTCAGATTCGAATAACTTTGACTCACAGCAGAACGGCCATAAGGTGCCCGAGGCAGCAATAGACCCATGGAGACAAGTCTGCTGGAGGACGATGTATTGAATCGGGACGCAATTTGAGTGTTCCATCGTCATTAGGAGGCCCTGAAAGTTACAATTAACTATCAGTTTTTCGTCCCATTAGATAATCTAGACTAACGGGAGAACGACCATAAGGTGCCCGAGGCAGCAATAGACCAATGGAGACAAGTCGGCTGGAGGACGATGTATTGAATCGGGACGCAATTTGAGAGTTCCATCGTCATTAGGAGGCCCTGAACGTTACAATTCACTATCAGTTTTTCGTCCGATTCGAAAACCTTTAACTCACAGCAGATCGGCCATAAGGTGCCCGAGGCAGCAATAGACCCATGGAGACAAGTCGGCTGGAGGACGATGTATTGAATCGGGACGCAATTTGAGTGTTCCATCGTCATTAGGAGGCCCTGAACGTTACAATTCACTATCAGTTTTTCGTCCGATTCGAAAATCTTTGAGTCACAGCATCACGGCCATAAGGTGCCCGAGGCAGCAATAGCCTCATGGAGACAAGTCTGCTGGAGGACGATGTATTGAATCGGGATTCAATGTGTGTGATCCATCGTCATTAGGTGGCCCTGAATGTTACAATTCACTATCAGTTTTTCGTCAGATTCGAAAATCTTTGACTCACAGCAGAACGGCCATAAGGTGCCCGAGGCAGCAATAGACCCATGAAGACAAGTCTGCTGGAGGACGATGTATTGAATCGGGACGCAATTTGAGAGTTCCATCGTCATTAGGTGGCCCTGAACGTTACAATTCACTATCAGTTTTTCGTCCGATTCGAAAACCTTTGACTCACAGCAGAACGGCCATAAGGTGCCCGAGGCAGCAATAGACCCGTGAAGACAAGTCTGCTGGAGGACGATGTATTGAATCGGGACGCAATTTGAGTGATCCATCGTCATTAGGTGGCCCTGAATGTTACAATTCACTATCAGTTTTTCGTCAGATTCGAAAATCTTTGACTCATAGCAGAACGGCCATAAGGTGCCCGAGGCAGCACTAGACCCATGAAGACAAGTCTGCTGGAGGACGATGTATTGAATCGGGACGCAATTTGAGTGTTCCATCGTCATTAGGAGGCCCTGAACGTTACATTTCACTATCAGTTTTTCGTCCGATTCGAAAATCTTTGACTCACAGCAGAATGGCCATAAGGTGCCCGAGGCAGCAACAAACCCATGTAGAGAAGTCGGCTGGAGGACGATGTATTGAATCGGGACGCAATTTGAGTGATCCATCGTCATTAGGTGGCCCTGAATGTTACAATTCACTATCAGTTTTTCGTCAGATTCGAAAATCTTTGACTCACAGCAGAACGGCCATAAGGTGTCCGAGGCAGCAATAGACCCATGGAGACAAGTCTGCTGGAGGACGATGTATTGAATCGGGACGCAATTTGAGTGTTCCATCGTCATTAGGAGGCCTGAACGTTACAATTCACAATCAGTTTTTCGTCCGATTCGAAAATCTTTGAGTCACAGCAGAACGGCCATGAGGTGCCCGAGGCAGCAATAGACCCATGGAGACAAGTCTGCTGGAGGACGATGTATTCAATCGGGACACAATTTGAGTGATCCATCGTCATTAGGTGGCCCTGAGCGTTACAATTCACTATCAGTTTTTCGTCCGATTCGAAAATCTTTGACTCACAGCAGAACGGCCATAAGGTGCCCGAGGCAGCAATAGACCCATGGAGACAAGTCGGCTGGAGGACGATGCATTGAATCGGGACGCAATTTGAGTGATCCATCGTCATTAGGTGGCCCTGAATGTTACAATTCACTGTCAGTTTTTCGTCAGATTCGAAAATCTTTGACTCACAGCAGAACGGCCATAAGGTGCCCGAGGCAGCAATAGACCCATGGAGACAAGTTTGCTGGAGGACGATGTATTGAATCGGAACGCAATTTGAGTGTTCCATCGTCATTAGGAGGCCCTGAATGTTACAGTTAACTATCAGTTTTTCGTCCCATTAGATAATCTAGACTCACGGGAGAACGACCATAAGGTGCCCGAGGCAGCAATAGACCAATGGAGACAAGTCGGCTGGAGGACGATGTAATGAATCGGGACGCAATTTGAGTGATCCATCGTCATAAAGTGGCCCTGAACGTTACAATTCACTATCAGTTTTTCGTCCGATTCGAAAACCTTTGACTCACAGCAGAACGGCCATAAGGTGCCCGAGGCAGCAATAGACCCGTGAAGACAAGTCTGCTGGAGGACGATGTATTGAATCGGGACGCAATTTGAGTGATCCATCGTCATTAGGTGGCCCTGAATGTTACAATTCACTATCAGTTTTTCGTCAGATTCGAAAATCTTTGACTCATAGCAGAACGGCCATAAGGTGCCCGAGGCAGCAATAGACCCATGAAGACAAGTCTGCTGGAGGACGATGTATTGAATCGGGACGCAATTTGAGTGTTCCATCGTCATTAGGAGGCCCTGAACGTTACATTTCACTATCAGTTTTTCGTCCGATTCGAAAATCTTTGACTCACAGCAGAATGGCCATAAGGTGCCCGATGCAGCAACAAACCCATGGAGACAAGTCGGCTGGAGGACGATGTATTGAATCGGGACGCAATTTGAGTGATCCATCGTCATTAGGTGGCCCTGAATGTTACAATTCACATTCAGCTTTTCGACAGATTCGAAAATCTTTGACTCACAGCAGAACGGCCATACGGTGTCCGAGGCAGCAATAGACCCATGGAGACAAGTCTGCTGGAGGACGATGTATTGAATCGGGACGCAATTTGAGTGTTCCATCGTCATTAGGAGGCCTGAACGTTACAATTCACTATCAGTTTTTCGTCCGATTCGAAAATCTTTGAGTCACAGCAGAACGGCCATGAGGTGCCCGAGGCAGCAATAGACCCATGGAGACAAGTCTGCTGGAGGACGATGTATTGAATCGGGACACAATTTGAGTGATCCATCGTCATTAGGTGGCCCTGAACGTTACAATTCACTACCAGTTTTTCGTCCGATTCGAAAATCTTTGACTCACAGCAGAACGGCCATAAGGTGCCCGAGGCAGCAATTGACCCATGGAGACAAGTCGGCTGGAGGACGATGTATTGAATCGGGACGCAATTTGAGTGATCCATCGTCATTAGGTGGCCCTGAATGTTACAATTCACTGTCAGTTTTTCGTCAGATTCGAAAATCTTTGACTCACAGCAGAACGGCCATAAGGTGCCCGAGACAGCAATAGACCCATGGAGACAAGTTTGCTGGAGGACGATGTATTGAATCGGGACGCAATTTGAGTGTTCCATCGTCATTAGGAGGCCCTGAATGTTACAATTAACTATCAGTTTTTCGTCCCATTAGATAATCTAGACTCACGGGAGAACGACCATAAGGTGCCCGAGGCAGCAATAGACCAATGGAGACAAGTCGGCTGGAGGACGATGTAATGAATCGGGACGCAATTTGAGTGATCCATCGTCATAAGGAGGCCCTTAACGTTACAATTCACTATCAGTTTTTCGTCCGATTCGAAAACCTTTGACTCACAGCAGAACGGCCATAAGGTGCCCGAGGCAGCAATAGACCCGTGAGGACAAGTCTGCTGGAGGACGATGTATTGAATCGGGACGCAATTTGAGTGATCCATCGTCATTAGGTGGCCCTGAATGTTACAATTCACTATCAGTTTTTCGTCAGATTCGAAAATCTTTGACTCATAGCAGAACGGCCATAAGGTGCCCGAGGCAGCAATAGACCCATGAAGACAAGTCTGCTGGAGGACGATGTATTGAATCGGGACGCAATTTGAGTGTTCCATCGTCATTAGGAGGCTCTGAACGTTACATTTCACTATCAGTTCTTCGTCCGATTCGAAAATCTTTGACTCACAGCAGAATGGCCATAAGGTGCCTGAGGCAGCAACAAACCCATGGAGACAAGTCGGCTGGAGGACGATGTATTGAATCGGGACGCAATTTGAGTGATCCATCGTCATTAGGTGGCCCTGAATGTTACAATTCACTATCAGCTTTTCGTCAGATTCGAAAATCTTTGACTCACAGCAGAACGGCCATACGGTGTCCGAGGCAGCAATAGACCCATGGAGACAAGTCTGCTGGAGGACGATGTATTGAATCGGGACGCAATTTGAGTGTTCCATCGTCATTAGGAGGCCTGAACGTTACAATTCACTATCAGTTTTTCGTCCGATTCGAAAATCTTTGAGTCACAGCAGAACGGCCATGAGGTGCCCGAGGCAGCAATAGACCCATGGAGACAAGTCTGCTGGAGGACGATGTATTGAATCGGGACACAATTTGAGTGATCCATCGTCATTAGGTGGCCCTGAACGTTACAATTCACTATCAGTTTTTCGTCCGATTCGAAAATCATTGACTCACAGCAGAACGGCCATAAGGTGCCCGAGGCAGCAATAGACCCATGGAGACAAGTCGGCTGGAGGACGATGTATTGAATCGGGACGCAATTTGAATGATCCATCGTCATTAGGAGGCCCTGAATGTTACAATTAACTATCAGTTTTTCGTCCCATTCGATAACCTAGACTCGCGGGAGAACGACCATAAGGTGCACGAGGCAGCAATAGACCCATGGAGGCAAGTCTGCTGGTGGACGATGTATTGAATCGGGACGCAATTTGAGTGATCCATCGTCATTAGGTAGCCCTGAATGTTACAATTCACTATCAGTTTTTCGTCAGATTCGAATATCTTTGACTCACAGCAGAACGGCCATAAGGTGCCCGAGGCAGCAATAGACCCATGGAGACAAGTCTGCTGGAGGACGATGTATTGAATCGGGACGCAATTTGAGTGTTCCATCGTCATTAGGAGGCCCTGAAAGTTACAATTAACTATCAGTTTTTCGTCCCATTAGATAATCTAGACTAACGGGAGAACGACCATAAGGTGCTCGAGGCAGCAATAGACCAATGGAGACAAGTCGGCTGGAGGACGATGTATTGAATCGGGACGCAATTTGAGAGTTCCATCGTCATTAGGAGGCCCTGAACGTTACAATTCACTATCAGTTTTTCGTCCGATTCGAAAACCTTTAAGTCACAGCAGAACGGCCATAAGGTGCCCGAGGCAGCAACAAACCCATGGAGACAAGTCGGCTGGAGGACGATGTATTGAATCGGGACGCAATTTGAGTGATCCATCGTCATTAGGTAGCCCTGAATGTTACAATTCACTATCAGTTTTTCGTCAGATTCGAATAACTTTGACTCACAGCAGAACGGCCATAAGGTGCCCGAGACAGCAATAGACCCATGGAGACAAGTTTGCTGGAGGACGATGTATTGAATCGGGACGCAATTTGAGTGTTCCATCGTCATTAGGAGGCCCTGAATGTTACAATTAACTATCAGTTTTTCGTCCCATTAGTTAATCTAGACTCACGGGAGAACGACCATAAGGTGCCCGAGGCAGCAATAGACCAATGGAGACAAGTCGGCTGGAGGACGATGTAATGAATCGGGACGCAATTTGAGTGATCCATCGTCATAAGGAGGCCCTTAACGTTACAATTCACTATCAGTTTTTCGTCCGATTCGAAAACCTTTGACTCACAGCAGAACGGCCATAAGGTGCCCGAGGCAGCAATAGACCCGTGAGGACAAGTCTGCTGGAGGACGATGTATTGAATCGGGACGCAATTTGAGTGATCCATCGTCATTAGGTGGCCCTGAATGTTACAATTCACTATCAGTTTTTCGTCAGATTCGAAAATCTTTGACTCATAGCAGAACGGCCATAAGGTGCCCGAGGCAGCAATAGACCCATGAAGACAAGTCTGCTGGAGGACGATGTATTGAATCGGGACGCAATTTGAGTGTTCCATCGTCATTAGGAGGCTCTGAACGTTACATTTCACTATCAGTTCTTCGTCCGATTCGAAAATCTTTGACTCACAGCAGAATGGCCATAAGGTGCCCGAGGCAGCAACAAACCCATGGAGACAAGTCGGCTGGAGGACGATGTATTGAATCGGGACGCAATTTGAGTGATCCATCGTCATTAGGTGGCCCTGAATGTTACAATTCACTATCAGCTTTTCGTCAGATTCGAAAATCTTTGACTCACAGCAGAACGGCCATACGGTGTCCGAGGCAGCAATAGACCCATGGAGACAAGTCTGCTGGAGGACGATGTATTGAATCGGGACGCAATTTGAGTGTTCCATCGTCATTAGGAGGCCTGAACGTTACAATTCACTATCAGTTTTTCGTCCGATTCGAAAATCTTTGAGTCACAGCAGAACGGCCATGAGGTGCCCGAGGCAGCAATAGACCCATGGAGACAAGTCTGCTGGAGGACGATGTATTGAATCGGGACACAATTTGAGTGATCCATCGTCATTAGGTGGCCCTGAACGTTACAATTCACTATCAGTTTTTCGTCCGATTCGAAAATCATTGACTCACAGCAGAACGGCCATAAGGTGCCCGAGGCAGCAATAGACCCATGGAGACAAGTCGGCTGGAGGACGATGTATTGAATCGGGACGCAATTTGAATGATCCATCGTCATTAGGAGGCCCTGAATGTTACAATTAACTATCAGTTTTTCGTCCCATTCGATAACCTAGACTCGCGGGAGAACGACCATAAGGTGCCCGAGGCAGCAATAGACCCATGGAGGCAAGTCTGCTGGTGGACGATGTATTGAATCGGGACGCAATTTGAGTGATCCATCGTCATTAGGTAGCCCTGAATGTTACAATTCACTATCAGTTTTTCGTCAGATTCGAATATCTTTGACTCACAGCAGAACGGCCATAAGGTGCCCGAGGCAGCAATAGACCCATGGAGACAAGTCTGCTGGAGGACGATGTATTGAATCGGGACGCAATTTGAGTGTTCCATCGTCATTAGGAGGCCCTGAAAGTTACAATTAACTATCAGTTTTTCGTCCCATTAGATAATCTAGACTAACGGGAGAACGACCATAAGGTGCTCGAGGCAGCAATAGACCAATGGAGACAAGTCGGCTGGAGGACGATGTATTGAATCGGGACGCAATTTGAGAGTTCCATCGTCATTAGGAGGCCCTGAACGTTACAATTCACTATCAGTTTTTCGTCCGATTCGAAAACCTTTAAGTCACAGCAGAACGGCCATAAGGTGCCCGAGGCAGCAACAAACCCATGGAGACAAGTCGGCTGGAGGACGATGTATTGAATCGGGACGCAATTTGAGTGATCCATCGTCATTAGGTAGCCCTGAATGTTACAATTCACTATCAGTTTTTCGTCAGATTCGAATAACTTTGACTCACAGCAGAACGGCCATAAGGTGCCCGAGGCAGCAATAGACCCATGGAGACAAGTCTGCTGGAGGACGATGTATTGAATCGGGACGCAATTTGAGTGTTCCATCGTCATTAGGAGGCCCTGAAAGTTACAATTAACTATCAGTTTTTCGTCCCATTAGATAATCTAGACTAACGGGAGAACGACCATAAGGTGCCCGAGGCAGCAATAGACCAATGGAGACAAGTCGGCTGGAGGACGATGTATTGAATCGGGACGCAATTTGAGAGTTCCATCGTCATTAGGAGGCCCTGAACGTTACAATTCACTATCAGTTTTTCGTCCGATTCGAAAACCTGTAACTCACAGCAGATCGGCCATAAGGTGCCCGAGGCAGCAATAGACCCATGGAGACAAGTCGGCTGGAGGACGATGTATTGAATCGGGACGCAATTTGAGTGTTCCATCGTCATTAGGAGGCCCTGAACGTTACAATTCACTATCAGTTTTTCGTCCGATTCGAAAATCTTTGAGTCACAGCATCACGGCCATAAGGTGCCCGAGGCAGCAATAGCCTCATGGAGACAAGTCTGCTGGAGGACGATGTATTGAATCGGGATTCAATGTGTGTGATCCATCGTCATTAGGTGGCCCTGAATGTTACAATTCACTGTCAGTTTTTCGTCAGATTCGAAAATCTTTGACTCACAGCAGAACGGCCATAAGGTGCCCGAGACAGCAATAGACCCATGGAGACAAGTTTGCTGGAGGACGATGTATTGAATCGGGACGCAATTTGAGTGTTCCATCGTCATTAGGAGGCCCTGAATGTTACAATTAACTATCAGTTTTTCGTCCCATTAGTTAATCTAGACTCACGGGAGAACGACCATAAGGTGCCCGAGGCAGCAATAGACCAATGGAGACAAGTCGGCTGGAGGACGATGTAATGAATCGGGACGCAATTTGAGTGATCCATCGTCATAAGGAGGCCCTTAACGTTACAATTCACTATCAGTTTTTCGTCCGATTCGAAAACCTTTGACTCACAGCAGAACGGCCATAAGGTGCCCGAGGCAGCAATAGACCCGTGAGGACAAGTCTGCTGGAGGACGATGTATTGAATCGGGACGCAATTTGAGTGATCCATCGTCATTAGGTGGCCCTGAATGTTACAATTCACTATCAGTTTTTCGTCAGATTCGAAAATCTTTGACTCATAGCAGAACGGCCATAAGGTGCCCGAGGCAGCAATAGACCCATGAAGACAAGTCTGCTGGAGGACGATGTATTGAATCGGGACGCAATTTGAGTGTTCCATCGTCATTAGGAGGCTCTGAACGTTACATTTCACTATCAGTTCTTCGTCCGATTCGAAAATCTTTGACTCACAGCAGAATGGCCATAAGGTGCCCGAGGCAGCAACAAACCCATGGAGACAAGTCGGCTGGAGGACGATGTATTGAATCGGGACGCAATTTGAGTGATCCATCGTCATTAGGTGGCCCTGAATGTTACAATTCACTATCAGCTTTTCGTCAGATTCGAAAATCTTTGACTCACAGCAGAACGGCCATACGGTGTCCGAGGCAGCAATAGACCCATGGAGACAAGTCTGCTGGAGGACGATGTATTGAATCGGGACGCAATTTGAGTGTTCCATCGTCATTAGGAGGCCTGAACGTTACAATTCACTATCAGTTTTTCGTCCGATTCGAAAATCTTTGAGTCACAGCAGAACGGCCATGAGGTGCCCGAGGCAGCAATAGACCCATGGAGACAAGTCTGCTGGAGGACGATGTATTTTATCGGGACACAATTTGAGTGATCCATCGTCATTAGGTGGCCCTGAACGTTACAATTCACTATCAGTTTTTCGTCCGATTCGAAAATCATTGACTCACAGCAGAACGGCCATAAGGTGCCCGAGGCAGCAATAGACCCATGGAGACAAGTCGGCTGGAGGACGATGTATTGAATCGGGACGCAATTTGAATGATCCATCGTCATTAGGAGGCCCTGAATGTTACAATTAACTATCAGTTTTTCGTCCCATTCGATAACCTAGACTCGCGGGAGAACGACCATAAGGTGCCCGAGGCAGCAATAGACCCATGGAGGCAAGTCTGCTGGTGGACGATGTATTGAATCGGGACGCAATTTGAGTGATCCATCGTCATTAGGTAGCCCTGAATGTTACAATTCACTATCAGTTTTTCGTCAGATTCGAATATCTTTGACTCACAGCAGAACGGCCATAAGGTGCCCGAGGCAGCAATAGACCCATGGAGACAAGTCTGCTGGAGGACGATGTATTGAATCGGGACGCAATTTGAGTGTTCCATCGTCATTAGGAGGCCCTGAAAGTTACAATTAACTATCAGTTTTTCGTCCCATTAGAAAATCTAGACTAACGGGAGAACGACCATAAGGTGCTCGAGGCAGCAATAGACCAATGGAGACAAGTCGGCTGGAGGACGATGTATTGAATCGGGACGCAATTTGAGAGTTCCATCGTCATTAGGAGGCCCTGAACGTTACAATTCACTATCAGTTTTTCGTCCGATTCGAAAACCTTTAAGTCACAGCAGAACGGCCATAAGGTGCCCGAGGCAGCAACAAACCCATGGAGACAAGTCGGCTGGAGGACGATGTATTGAATCGGGACGCAATTTGAGTGATCCATCGTCATTAGGTAGCCCTGAATGTTACAATTCACTATCAGTTTTTCGTCAGATTCGAATAACTTTGACTCACAGCAGAACGGCCATAAGGTGCCCGAGGCAGCAATAGACCCATGGAGACAAGTCTGCTGGAGGACGATGTATTGAATCGGGACGCAATTTGAGTGTTCCATCGTCATTAGGAGGCCCTGAAAGTTACAATTAACTATCAGTTTTTCGTCCCATTAGATAATCTAGACTAACGGGAGAACGACCATAAGGTGCCCGAGGCAGCAATAGACCAATGGAGACAAGTCGGCTGGAGGACGATGTATTGAATCGGGACGCAATTTGAGAGTTCCATCGTCATTAGGAGGCCCTGAACGTTACAATTCACTATCAGTTTTTCGTCCGATTCGAAAACCTTTAACTCACAGCAGATCGGCCATAAGGTGCCCGAGGCAGCAATAGACCCATGGAGACAAGTCGGCTGGAGGACGATGTATTGAATCGGGACGCAATTTGAGTGTTCCATCGTCATTAGGAGGCCCTGAACGTTACAATTCACTATCAGTTTTTCGTCCGATTCGAAAATCTTTGAGTCACAGCATCACGGCCATAAGGTGCCCGAGGCAGCAATAGCCTCATGGAGACAAGTCTGCTGGAGGACGATGTATTGAATCGGGATTCAATGTGTGTGATCCATCGTCATTAGGTGGCCCTGAATGTTACAATTCACTATCAGTTTTTCGTCAGATTCGAAAATCTTTGACTCACAGCAGAACGGCCATAAGGTGCCCGAGGCAGCAATAGACCCATGAAGACAAGTCTGCTGGAGGACGATGTATTGAATCGGGACGCAATTTGAGAGTTCCATCGTCATTAGGTGGCCCTGAACGTTACAATTCACTATCAGTTTTTCGTCCGATTCGAAAACCTTTGACTCACAGCAGAACGGCCATAAGGTGCCCGAGGCAGCAATAGACCCGTGAAGACAAGTCTGCTGGAGGACGATGTATTGAATCGGGACGCAATTTGAGTGATCCATCGTCATTAGGTGGCCCTGAATGTTACAATTCACTATCAGTTTTTCGTCAGATTCGAAAATCTTTGACTCATAGCAGAACGGCCATAAGGTGCCCGAGGCAGCACTAGACCCATGAAGACAAGTCTGCTGGAGGACGATGTATTGAATCGGGACGCAATTTGAGTGTTCCATCGTCATTAGGAGGCCCTGAACGTTACATTTCACTATCAGTTTTTCGTCCGATTCGAAAATCTTTGACTCACAGCAGAATGGCCATAAGGTGCCCGAGGCAGCAACAAACCCATGTAGACAAGTCGGCTGGAGGACGATGTATTGAATCGGGACGCAATTTGAGTGATCCATCGTCATTAGGTGGCCCTGAATGTTACAATTCACTATCAGTTTTTCGTCAGATTCGAAAATCTTTGACTCACAGCAGAACGGCCATAAGGTGTCCGAGGCAGCAATAGACCCATGGAGACAAGTCTGCTGGAGGACGATGTATTGAATCGGGACGCAATTTGAGTGTTCCATCGTCATTAGGAGGCCTGAACGTTACAATTCACAATCAGTTTTACGTCCGATTCGAAAATCTTTGAGTCACAGCAGAACGGCCATGAGGTGCCCGAGGCAGCAATAGACCCATGGAGACAAGTCTGCTGGAGGACGATGTATTGAATCGGGACACAATTTGAGTGATCCATCGTCATTAGGTGGCCCTGAGCGTTACAATTCACTATCAGTTTTTCGTCCGATTCGAAAATCTTTGACTCACAGCAGAACGGCCATAAGGTGCCCGAGGCAGCAATAGACCCATGGAGACAAGTCGGCTGGAGGACGATGCATTGAATCGGGACGCAATTTGAGTGATCCATCGTCATTATGTGGCCCTGAATGTTACAATTCACTGTCAGTTTTTCGTCAGATTCGAAAATCTTTGACTCACAGCAGAACGGCCATAAGGTGCCCGAGGCAGCAATAGACCCATGGAGACAAGTTTGC
Source organism: Schistocerca cancellata (assembly GCF_023864275.1). Taxonomy (NCBI): domain Eukaryota; kingdom Metazoa; phylum Arthropoda; class Insecta; order Orthoptera; family Acrididae; genus Schistocerca; species Schistocerca cancellata. The sequence goes on along the minus strand of NW_026046791.1, from coordinate 3,651,012 downwards.
TGGAGGACGATGTATTGAATCGGGACGCAATTTGAGTGTTCCATCGTCATTAGGAGGCCCTGAATGTTACAGTTAACTATCAGTTTTTCGTCCCATTAGATAATCTAGACTCACGGGAGAACGACCATAAGGTGCCCGAGGCAGCAATAGACCAATGGAGACAAGTCGGCTGGAGGACGATGTAATGAATCGGGACGCAATTTGAGTGATCCATCGTCATAAAGTGGCCCTGAACGTTACAATTCACTATCAGTTTTTCGTCCGATTCGAAAACCTTTGACTCACAGCAGAACGGCCATAAGGTGCCCGAGGCAGCAATAGACCCGTGAAGACAAGTCTGCTGGAGGACGATGTATTGAATCGGGACGCAATTTGAGTGATCCATCGTCATTAGGTGGCCCTGAATGTTACAATTCACTATCAGTTTTTCGTCAGATTCGAAAATCTTTGACTCATAGCAGAACGGCCATAAGGTGCCCGAGGCAGCAATAGACCCATGAAGACAAGTCTGCTGGAGGACGATGTATTGAATCGGGACGCAATTTGAGTGTTCCATCGTCATTAGGAGGCCCTGAACGTTACATTTCACTATCAGTTTTTCGTCCGATTCGAAAATCTTTGACTCACAGCAGAACGGCCATAAGGTGCCCGAGGCAGCAATTGACCCATGGAGACAAGTCGGCTGGAGGACGATGTATTGAATCGGGACGCAATTTGAGTGATCCATCGTCATTAGGTGGCCCAGAATGTTACAATTCACTGTCAGTTTTTCGTCAGATTCGAAAATCTTTGACTCACAGCAGAACGGCCATAAGGTGCCCGAGACAGCAATAGACCCATGGAGACAAGTTTGCTGGAGGACGATGTATTGAATCGGGACGCAATTTGAGTGTTCCATCGTCATTAGGAGGCCCTGAATGTTACAATTAACTATCAGTTTTTCGTCCCATTAGATAATCTAGACTCACGGGAGAACGACCATAAGGTGCCCGAGGCAGCAATAGACCAATGGAGACAAGTCGGCTGGAGGACGATGTAATGAATCGGGACGCAATTTGAGTGATCCATCGTCATAAGGTGGCCCTGAACGTTACAATTCACTATCAGTTTTTCGTCCGATTCGAAAACCTTTGACTCACAGCAGAACGGCCATAAGGTGCCCGAGGCAGCAATAGATGCGTGAGGACAAGTCTGCTGGAGGACGATGTATTGAATCGGGACGCAATTTGAGTGATCCATCGTCATTAGGTGGCCCTGAATGTTACAATTCACTATCAGTTTTTCGTCAGATTCGAAAATCTTTGACTCATAGCAGAACGGCCATAAGGTGCCCGAGGCAGCAATAGACCCATGAAGACAAGTCTGCTGGAGGACGATGTATTGAATCGGGACGCAATTTGAGTGTTCCATCGTCATTAGGAGGCTCTGAACGTTACATTTCACTATCAGTTCTTCGTCCGATTCGAAAATCTTTGACTCACAGCAGAATGGCCATAAGGTGCCCGAGGCAGCAACAAACCCATGGAGACAAGTCGGCTGGAGGACGATGTATTGAATCGGGACGCAATTTGAGTGATCCATCGTCATTAGGTGGCCCTGAATGTTACAATTCACTATCAGCTTTTCGTCAGATTCGAAAATCTTTGACTCACAGCAGAACGGCCATACGGTGTCCGAGGCAGCAATAGACCCATGGAGACAAGTCTGCTGGAGGACGATGTATTGAATCGGGACGCAATTTGAGTGTTCCATCGTCATTAGGAGGCCTGAACGTTACAATTCACTATCAGTTTTTCGTCCGATTCGAAAATCTTTGAGTCACAGCAGAACAGCCATGAGGTGCCCGAGGCAGCAATAGACCCATGGAGACAAGTCTGCTGGAGGACGATGTATTGAATCGGGACACAATTTGAGTGATCCATCGTCATTAGGTGGCCCTGAACGTTACAATTCACTATCAGTTTTTCGTCCGATTCGAAAATCATTGACTCACAGCAGAACGGCCATAAGGTGCCCGAGGCAGCAATAGACCCATGGAGACAAGTCGGCTGGAGGACGATGTATTGAATCGGGACGCAATTTGAGTGATCCATCGTCATTAGGTGGCACTGAATGTTACAATTCACTGTCAGTTTTTCGTCAGATTCGAAAATCTTTGACTCACAGCAGAACGGCCATAAGGTGCCCGAGGCAGCAATAGACCCATGGAGACAAGTTTGCTGGAGGACGATGTATTGAATCGGGACGCAATTTGAGTGTTCCATCGTCATTAGGAGGCCCTGAATGTTACAATTAACTATCAGTTTTTCGTCCCATTAGATAATCTAGACTCACGGGAGATCGACCATAAGGTGCCCGAGGCAGCAATAGACCAATGGAGACAAGTCGGCTGGAGGACGATGTAATGAATCGGGACGCAATTTGAGTGATCCATCGTCATAAGGTGTCCCTGAACGTTACAATTCACTATCAGTTTTTCGTCCGATTCGAAAATCTTTGACTCACAGCAGAACGGCCATAAGGTGCCCGAGGCAGCAATAGACTCATGGAGACAAGTCTGCTGGAGCACGATGTATTGAATCGGGACGCAATTTGAGTGATCCATCGTCATTAGGAGGCCCTGAATGTTACAATTCACTATCAGTTTTTCGTCCGATTCGAAAATCTTTGACTCACAGCAGAACGGCCATAAGGTGCCCGAGGCAGCAATAGACCCATGGAGACAAGTCGGCTGGAGGACGATGTATTGAATCGGGACGCAATTTGAGTGATCCATCGTCATTAGGTGGCCCTGAATGTTACAATTCACTATCAGTTTTTCGTCCGATTCGAAAATCTTTGACTCACAGCAGAACGGCCATAAGGTGCCCGAGGCAGCGATAGACCCATGGAGTCAAGTCGGCTGGAGGACGATGTATTGAATCGGGACGCAATATGAGTGATCCATCGTCATTAGGTGGCCCTGAATGTTACAATTCACTATCAGTTTTTCGTCAGTTTCGAAAATCTTTGACTCACAGCAGAACGGCCATAAGGTGCCCGAGGCAGCAATAGAACCATGGAGACAAGTCTGCTGGAGGACGATGTAATGAATCGGGACGCAAGTTGAGTGTTCCATCGTCATTAGGAGGCCTGAACGTTACAATTCAATATCAGTTTTTCGTCCGATTCGAAATTCTTTGAGTCACAGCAGAACGGCCATAAGGTGCCCGAGGCAGCAATAGACCCATGGAGACAAGTCTGCTGGAGGACGATGTATTGAATCGGGACGCAATTTGAGTGTTCCATCGTCATTAGGAGGCCCTGAACGTTACAATTCACTATCAGTTTTTCGTCCGATTCGAAAATCTTTGACTCACAGCAGAACGGCCATAAGGTGCCCGAGGCAGCAATAGACCCATGGAGACAAGTCGGCTGGAGGACGATGTATTGAATCGGGACGCAATTTTAGTGTTCCATCGTCATTAGGAGGCCCTGAATGTTACAATTAACTATCAGTTTTTCGTCCCATTCGATAATCTAGACTCACGGGAGAACGACAATAAGGTGCCCGAGGCAGCAAAAGACCCATGAAGACAAGTCTGCTGGAGGACGATGTATTGAATCGGGACGCAATTTGAGTGTTCCATCGTCATTAGGAGGCCCTGAACGTTACAATTCACTATCAGTTTTTCGTCCGATTCGAAAATCTTTGACTCACAGCAGAACGGCCATAAGGTGCCCGAGGCAGCAATAGACCCATGGAGACAAGTCGGGTGGAGGACGATGTATTGAATCGGGACGCAATTTGAGTGATCCATCGTCATTAGGTGGCCCTGAATGTTACAATTCACTATCAGTTTTTCGTCAGTTTCGAAAATCTTTAACTCACAGCAGAACGGCCATAAGGTGCCCGAGGCAGCAATAGACCCATGGAGACAAGTCGGCTGGAGGACGATGTATTGAATCGGGACGCAATTTGAGTGATCCATCGTCATTAGGTGGCCCTGAATGTTACAATTCACTATCAGTTTTTCGTCCGAATCGGAAAATATTTGACTCACAGCAGAACGGCCTTAAGGTGCCCGAGGCAGCAATAGACCCGTGAAGACAAGTCTGCTGGAGGACGATGTATTGAATCGGGACGCAATTTGAGTGATCCATCGTCATTAGGTGGCCCTGAATGTTACAATTCACTATCAGTTTTTCGTCAGATTCGAAAATCTTTGAGTCACAGCTGAACGGCCATAAGGTGCCCGAGGCAGCAATAGACCAATGGAGACAAGTCTGCTGGAGGACGATGTATTGAATCGGGACGCAGTTTGAGTGATCCATCGTCATTAGGAGGCCCTGAACGTTACTATTCACTATCAGTTTTTCGTCGGATTCGAAAATCTTTGACTCACAGCAGAACGGCCATAAGGTGCCCGAGGCAGCGATAGACCCATGGAGTCAAGTCGGCTGGAGGAAGATGTATTGAATCGGGTCGCAATATGAGTGATCCATCGTCATTAGGTGGCCCTGAATGTTACAATTCACTATCAGTTTTTCGTCCGATTCGAAAATCTTTGATCACAGCAGAACGGCCATAAGGTGCCCTAGGCAGCAATAGACCCATGGAGACAAGTCGGCTGAAGGACGATGTATTGCATCGGGACGCATTTTGAGTGATCCATCGTCATTAGGTGGCCCTGAATGTTACAATTCACTATCAGTTTTTCGTCAGTTTCGAAAATCTTTGACTCACAGCAGAACGGCCATAAGGTGCCCGAGGCAGCAATAGACCCATGGAGACAAGTCTGCTGGAGGACGATGTATTGAATCGGGACGCAATTTGAGTGTTCCATCGTCATTAGGAGGCCTGAACGTTACAATTCACTATCAGTTTTTCGTCCGATTCGAAAATCTTTGAGTCACAGCAGAACGGCCATAAGGTGCCCGAGGCAGCAATAGACCCATGGAGACAACTCTGCTGGAGGACGATGTATTGAATCGGGACGCAATTTGAGTGTTCCATCGTCATTAGGAGGCCCTGAATGTTACAATTAACTATCAGTTTTTCGTCCCATTCGATAATCTAGACTCACGGGAGAACGACCATAAGGTGCCCGAGGCAGCAATAGACCAATGGAGACAAGTCTGCTGGAGGACGATGTATTGAATCGGGACGCATTTTGAGTGATCCATCGTCATTAGGTAGCCCTGAACGTTACAATTCACTATCAGTTTTTCGTCCGATTCGAAAATCTTTGAGTCACAGCAGAACGGCCATAAGGTGCCCGACGCAGCAATAGACCCATGGAGACAAGTCTGCTGGAGGACGATGTATTGAATCGTGTCGCAATTTGAGTAATCCATCGTCATTAGGTGGCCCTGAACGTTACAATTCACTATCAGTTTTTCGTCTGATTCGAAAATCTTTGACTCACAGCAGAACGGCCATAAGGTGCCCGAGACAGCAATAGACCCATGGAGACAAGTCTGCTGGAGGACGATGTATTAAATCGGGACGCAATTTGAGTGTTCCATTGTCATTAGGAGGCCTTGAACGTTACAATTCACTATCAGTTTTTCGTCCGATTCGAAAATCTTTGACTCACAGCAGAACGGCCATAAGGTACCCGAGGCAGCAATAGACCCATGGAGACAAGTCGGCTGGAGGACGATGTATTAAATCGGGAAGCAGTTTGAGTGTTCCATCGGCATTAGGAGGCCCTGAACGTTACAATTCACTATCAGTTTTTCGTCCAATTCGAAATCTTTGACTCACAGCAGAACGGCCATAGTGTGCCCGAGGCAGCAATAGACCCATGGAGACAAGTCTGCTGGAGCACGATGTATTGAATCGGGACGCAATTTGAGTGATCCATCGCCATTAGGTGGCCCTGAACGTTACAAATCATATCAGTTTTACGTCCGATCGAAAATCTTTGACTCACAGCAGAACGGCCATAAGGTGCACGAGGCAGCAATAGACCCATGGAGACAAGTCTGCTGGAGGACGACGTATTGAATCGGGACGCAATTTGAGTGATTCATCGTCATTAGGTGGCCCTGAAAGTTACAATTCACTATCAGTTTTTCGTCCGATTCGAAAATCTTTGACTCACAGCAGAACGGCCATAAGGTGCCCAAGGCAGCAATAGACCCATGGAGACAAGTCTGCTGGAGGACGATGTATTGAATCGGGACGCAATTTGAGTGATCCATCGTCATTAGGTGGCCCTGAACGTTACAATTCACTATCAGTTTTTCGTCCCGTTCGATAATCTAGACTCACAGCAGAACGGCCATATGGTGCCCGAGGCAGGAATAGACCCATGGAGTCAAGTCGGCAGGAGGACGATGTATTGAATCGGGACGCAATTTGAGTGTTCCATCGTCATTAGGAGGCCCTGAATGTTACAATTAACTATCAGTTTTTCGTCCCATTAGATAATCTAGACTCACGGGAGAACGACCATAAGGTGCCCGAGGCGGCAATAGACCAATGGAGACAAGTCTGCTGGAGGACGATGTATTGAATCGGGACGCAATTTGAGTGTTCCATCGTCATTAGGAGGCCTGAACGTTACAATTCAATATCAGTTTTTCGTCCGATTCGAAATTCTTTGAGTCACAGCAGAACGGCCATAAGGTGCCCGAGGCAGCAATAGACCCATGGAGACAAGTCTGCTGGAGGACGATGTATTGAATCGGGACGCAATTTGAGTGTTCCATCGTCATTAGGAGGCCCTGAACGTTACAATTCACTATCAGTTTTTCGTCCGATTCGAAAATCTTTGACTCACAGCAGAACGGCCATAAGGTGCCCGAGGCAGCAATAGACCCGTGGAGACAAGTCGGCTGGAGGACGATGTATTGAATCGGGACGCAATTTTAGTGTTCCATCGTCATTAGGAGGCCCTGAATGTTACAATTAACTATCAGTTTTTCGTCCCATTCGATACTCTAGACTCACGGGAGAACGACCATAAGGTGCCCGAGGCAGCAAAAGACCCATGAAGACAAGTCTGCTGGAGGACGATGTATTGAATCGGGACGCAATTTGAGCGTTCCATCGTCATTAGGAGGCACTGAACGTTACAATTCACTATCAGTTTTTCGTGCGATTCGAAAATCTTTGACTGAGAGCAGAACGGCCATAAGGCGCCCGAAGCAGCAATAGACCCATGGAGTCAAGTCTGCTGGAGGACGATGTATTGAATCGGGACGCAATTTGAGTGTTCCATCGTCATTAGGTGCCCCTGAACGTTACAATTCACTATCAGTGTTTCATCAGATTCGAAAATCTTTGAATCACAGCAGAACGGCGATAAGGTGCACGAGGCAGCAATAGACCCATGGAGACAAGTCGGCTGGAGGACGATGTATTGAATCGGGACGCAATTTGAGTGATCCATCGTCATTAGGTGGCCCTGTATGTTACAATTAACTATCAGTTTTTCGTCCCATTCGATAATCTAGACTCACGGGAGAACGACCATAAGGTGCCCGAGACAGCAATAGACCAGTGGAGACAAGTCTGCTGGAGGACGATGTATTGAATCGGGACGCAATTTGAGTGATCCATCGTCATTAGGTGGCCCTGAACGTTACAATTCACTATCAGTTTTTCGTCCGATTCGAAAATCTTTGACTCACAGCAGAACGGCCGTAAGGTGCCCGAGGCAGCAATAGACCCATGGAGACAAGTCTGCTGGAGCACGATGTATTGAATCGGGACGCAATATGAGTGTTCTATCGTCATTAGGAGGCACTGAACGTTACAATTCACTATCAGTTTTTCGTCCGATTCGAAAATCTTTGACTCACAGCAGAACGGCCATAAGGTGCCCGACGCAGCAATAGACCCATGGAGACAAGTCTGCTGGAGGACGATGTATTGAATCGTGTCGCAATTTGAGTAATCCATCGTCATTAGGTGGCCCTGAACGTTACAATTCACTATCAGTTTTTCGTCTGATTCGAAAATCTTTGACTCACAGCAGAACGGCCATAAGGTGCCCGAGGCAGCAATAGACCCATGGAGACAAGTCGGCTGGAGGACGATGTATTAAATCGGTACGCAATTTGAGTGATCCATCGTCATTAGGTGGCCCTGAATGTTACAATTCACTATCAGTTAGTTATTCGTTTGATCCGAAAATCTTTGACTCACAGCAGAACGGCGATAAGGTGCCCGAGGCAGCAATAGACCCATGGAGACAAGTCGGCTGGAGGACGATGTATTGAATCGGGACGCAATTTGAGTGTTCTATCGTCATTAGGAGGCACTGAAAGTTACAATTCACTATCAGTTTTTCGTCCGATTCGAAAATCTTTGACTCACAGCAGAACGGCCATAAGGTACCCGAGGCAGCAATAGACCCATGGAGACAAGTCGGCTGGAGGACGATGTATTAAATCGGGAAGCAGTTTGAGTGTTCCATCGGCATTAGGAGGCCCTGAACGTTACAATTCACTATCAGTTTTTTGTCCAATTCGAAATCTTTGACTCACAGCAGAACGGCCATAGTGTGCCCGATGCAGCAATAGACCCATGGAGACAAGTCTGCTGGAGCACGATGTATTGAATCGGGACGCAATTTGAGTGATCCATCGCCATTAGGTGGCCCTGAACGTTACAAATCACTATCAGTTTTTCGTCCGATTCGAAAATCTTTGACTCGCAGCAGAACGGCCATAAGGTGCACGAGGCAGCAATAGACCCATGGAGACAAGTCTGCTGGAGGACGACGTATTGAATCGGGACGCAATTTGTGTGATTCATCGTCATTAGGTGGCCCTGAAAGTTACAATTCACTATCAGTTTTTCGTCCGATTCGAAAATCTTTGACTCACAGCAGAACGGCCATAAGGTGCCCAAGGCAGCAATAGACCCATGGAGACAAGTCTGCTGGAGGACGATGTATTGAATCGGGACGCAATTTGAGTGATCCATCGTCATTAGGTGGCCCTGAACGTTACAATTCACTATCAGTTTTTCGTTCCATTCGATAATCTAGACTCACAGCAGAACGGCCATATGGTGCCCGAGGCAGCAATAGACCCATGGAGTCAAGTCGGCAGGAGGACGATGTATTGAATCGGGACACAATTTGAGTGTTCCATCGTCATTAGGAGGCCCTGAATGTTACAATTAACTATCAGTTTTTCGTCCCATTAGATAATCTAGACTCACGGGAGAACGAACATAAGGTGCCCGAGGCAGCAATAGACCAATGGAGACAAGTCTGCTGGAGGACGATGTATTGAATCGGGACGCAATTTGAGTGATCCATCGTCATTAGGTGGCCCTGAACGTTACAATTCACTACCAGTTTTTCGTCCGATTCGAAAATCTTTGACTCACAGCAGAACGGTCATAAGGTGCCCGAGGCAGCATTAGACCCATGGAGACAAGTCTGCTGGAGCACGAGGTATTGAATCGGGACCCAATTTGAGTGATCCATCGTCATTAGGAGGCCCTGAACGTTACAATTCACTATCAGTTTTTCGTCCGATTCGAAAATCTTTGACTCACAGCAGAACGGCCATAAGGTGCCCGAGGCAGCAATAGACCCATGGAGACAAGTCTGCTGGAGGACGATGTAATGAATCGGGACGCAATTTGAGTGTTCCATCGTCATTAGGAGGCCTGATCGTTACAATTCAATATCAGTTTTTCGTCCGATTCGAAATTCTTTGAGTCACAGCAGAACGGCCATAAGGTGCCCAAGGCAGCAATAGACCCATGGAGACAAGTCTGCTGGAGGACGATGTATTGAATCGGGACGCAATTTGAGTGTTCCATCGTCATTAGGAGGCCCTGAACGTTACAATTCACTATCAGTTTTTCGTCCGATTCGAAAATCTTTGACTCACAGCAGAACGGCCATAAGGTGCCCGAGGCAGCAATAGACCCATGGAGACAAGTCTGCTGGAGGACGATGTATTGAATCGGGACGCAATTTTAGTGTTCCATCGTCATTAGGAGGCCCTGATTGTTACAATTAACTATCAGTTTTTCGTCCCATTCGATAATCTAGACTCACGGGAGAACGACCATAAGGTGCCCGAGGCAGCAAAAGACCCATGAAGACAAGTCTGCTGGAGGACGATGTATTGAATCGGGACGCAATTTGAGCGTTCCATCGTCATTAGGAGGCACTGAACGTTACAATTCACTATCAGTTTTTCGTCCGATTCGAAAATCTTTGACTGACAGCAGAACGGCCATAAGGCGCCCGAAGCAGCAATAGACCCATGGAGACAAGTCGGCTGGAGGACGATGTATTGAATCGGGACGCAATTTGAGTGATCCATCGTCATTAGGTGGCCCTGAATGTTACAGTTCACTATCAGTATTTCGTCAGTTTCGAAAATCTTTGACTCACAGCAGAACGGCCATAAGGTGCCCGAGGCTGCAATAGACCCATGGAGACAAATCTGCTGGAGGACGATGTATTGAATCGGGACGCAATTTGAGTGTTCCATCGTCATTAGGAGGTCTGAACGTTACAATTCACTATCAGTTTTTCGTCCGATTCGAAATTCTTTGAGTCACAGCAGAACGGCCATAAGGTGCCCGAGGCAGCAATAGACCCATGGAGACAAGTCTGCTGGAGGACGATGTATCGAATCGGGACGCAATTTGAGTGTTCCATCGTCATTAGGTGCCCCTGAACGTTACAATTCACTATCAGTTTTTCGTCCAAATCGAAAATCTTTGAATCACAGCAGAACGGCGATAAAGTGCCCGAGGCAGCAATAGACCCAGGGAGACAAGTCGGCTGGAGGACGATGTATTGAATCGGGACGCAATTTGAGTGATCCATCGTCATTAGGTGGCCCTGTATGTTACAATTCACTATCAGTTATTCGTCCGATCCGAAAATCTTTGACTCACAGCAGAACGGCCATAAGGTGCCTGATGCAGCAATAGACCCATGTAGACAAGTCTGCTGGAGGACGATGTATTGAATCGGGACGCAATTTGAGTGTTCCATCGTCATTAGGAGGCCCTGAATGTTACAATTAACTATCAGTTTTTCGTCCCATTCGATAATCTAGACTCACGGGAGAACGACCATAAGGTGCCCGAGGCAGCAATAGACCAGTGGAGACAAGTCTGCTGGAGGACGATGTATTGAATCGGGACGCAATTTGAGTGATCCATCGTCATTAGGTGGCCCTGAACGTTACAATTCACTATCAGTTTTTCGTCCGATTCGAAAATCTTTGACTCACAGCAGAACGGCCATAAGGTGCCCGAGGCAGCAATAGACCCATGGAGACAAGTCTGCTGGAGCACGATGTATTGAATCGGGACGCAATTTGAGTGTTCTATCGTCATTAGGAGGCACTGAAAGTTACAATTCACTATCAGTTTTTCGTCCGATTCGAAAATCTTTGACTCACAGCAGAACGGCCATAAGGTGCCCGAGGCAGCAATAGACCCATGGAGACAAGTCGGCTGGAGGACGATGTATTGAATCGGGACGCATTTTGAGTGATCCATCGTCATTAGGTGGCCCTGAATGTTACAATTCACTATCAGTATTTCGTCAGTTTCGAAAATCTTTGACTCACAGCAGAACGGCCATAAGGTGCCCGAGGCTGCAATAGACCCATGGAGACAAATCTGCTGGAGGACGATGTATTGAATCGGGACGCAATTTGAGTGTTCCATCGTCATTAGGAGGTCTGAACGTTACAATTCACTATCAGTTTTTCGTCCGATTCGAAATTCTTTGAGTCACAGCAGAACGGCCATAAGGTGCCCGAGGCAGCAATAGACCCATGGAGACAAGTCTGCTGGAGGACGATGTATCGAATCGGGACGCAATTTGAGTGTTCCATCGTCATTAGGTGCCCCTGAACGTTACAATTCACTATCAGTTTTTCGTCCAAATCGAAAATCTTTGAATCACAGCAGAACGGCGATAAAGTGCCCGAGGCAGCAATAGACCCAGGGAGACAAGTCGGCTGGAGGACGATGTATTGAATCGGGACGCAATTTGAGTGATCCATCGTCATTAGGTGGCCCTGTATGTTACAATTCACTATCAGTTATTCGTCCGATCCGAAAATCTTTGACTCACAGCAGAACGGCCATAAGGTGCCTGATGCAGCAATAGACCCATGTAGACAAGTCTGCTGGAGGACGATGTATTGAATCGGGACGCAATTTGAGTGTTCCATCGTCATTAGGAGGCCCTGAATGTTACAATTAACTATCAGTTTTTCGTCCCTTTCGATAATCTAGACTCACGGGAGAACGACCATAAGGTGCCCGAGGCAGCAATAGACCAGTGGAGACAAGTCTGCTGGAGGACGATGTATTGAATCGGGACGCAATTTGAGTGATCCATCGTCATTAGGTGGCCCTGAACGTTACAATTCACTATCAGTTTTTCGTCCGATTCGAAAATCTTTGACTCACAGCAGAACGGCCATAAGGTGCCCGAGGCAGCAATAGACCCATGGAGACAAGTCTGCTGGAGCACGATGTATTGAATCGGGACGCAATTTGAGTGTTCTATCGTCATTAGGAGGCACTGAAAGTTACAATTCACTCAATTCACTATCAGTTTTTCGTCCGATTCGAAAATCTTTGACTCACAACAGAACGGCCATAAGGTGCCCGAGGCAGCAATAGACCCATGGAGACAAGTCGGCTGGAGGACGATGTATTGAATCGGGACGCATTTTGAGTGATCCATCGTCATTAGGTGGCCCTGAATGTTACAATTCACTATCAGTTTTTCGTCAGTTTCGAAAATCTTTGACTCACAGCAGAACGGCCATAAGGTGCCCGAGGCAGCAATAGACCCATGGAGACAAGTCTGCTGGAGGACGATGTATTGAATCGGGACGCAATTTGAGTGTTCCATCGTCATTAGGAGGCCTGAACGTTACAATTCACTATTAGTTTTTCGTCCGATTCGAAAATCTTTGAGTCACAGCAGAACGGCCATAAGGTGCCCGAGGCAGCAATAGACCCATGGAGACAAGTCTGCTGGAGGACGATTTATTGAATCGGGACGCAATTTGAGTGTTCCATCGTCATTAGGAGGCCCTGAATGTTACAATTAACTATCAGTTTTTCGTCCCATTCGATAATCTAGACTCACGGGAGAACGACCATAAGGTGCCCGAGGCAGCAATAGACCAATGGAGACAAGTCTGCTGGAGGACGATGTATTGAATCGGGACGCATTTTGAGTGATCCATCGTCATTAGGTAGCCGTGAACGTTACAATTCACTATCAGTTTTTCGTCCGATTCGAAAATCTTTGAGTCACAGCAGAACGGCCATAAGGTGCAGAACGCAGCAATAGACCCATGGAGACAAGTCTGCTGGAGGACGATGTATTGAATCGTGTCGCAATTTGAGTAATCCATCGTCATTAGGTGGCCCTGAACGTTACAATTCTCTATCAGTTTTTCGTCTGATTCGAAAATCTTTGACTCACAGCAGAACGGCCATAAGGTGCCCGAGGCAGCAATAGACCCATGGAGACAAGTCTGCTGGAGGACGATGTATTAAATCGGGACGCAATTTGAGTGTTCCATTGTCATTAGGAGGCCTTGAACGTTACAATTCACTATCAGTTTTTCGTCCGATTCGAAAATCTTTGACTCACAGCAGAACGGCCATAAGGTACCCGAGGCAGCAATAGACCCATGGAGACAAGTCGGCTGGAGGACGATGTATTAAATCGGGAAGCAGTTTGAGTGTTCCATCGGCATTAGGAGGCCCTGAACGTTACAATTCACTATCAGTTTTTCGTCCAATTCGAAATCTTTGACTCACAGCAGAACGGCCATAGTGTGCCCGAGGCAGCAATAGACCCATGGAGACAAGTCTGCTGGAGCACGATGTATTGAATCGGGACGCAATTTGAGTGATCCATCGCCATTAGGTGGCCCTGAACGTTACAAATCACTATCAGTTTTTCGTCCGATTCGAAAATCTTTGACTCACAGCAGAACGGCCATAAGGCGTCCAAGGCAGCAATAGACCCATGGAGACAAGTCTGCTGGAGGACGATGTATTGAATCGGGACGCAATTTGAGTGATCCATCGTCATTAGGTGGCCCTGAACGTTACAATTCACTATCAGTTTTTCGTCCCATTCGATAATCTAGACTCACAGCAGAACGGCCATATGGTGCCCGAGGCAGCAATAGACCCATGGAGTCAAGTCGGCAGGAGGACGATGTATTGAATCGGGACGCAATTTGAGTGTTCCATCGTCATTAGGTGGCCCTGAATGTTACAGTTCACTATCAGTTTTTCGTCAGTTTCGAAAATCTTTGACTCACAGCAGAACGGCCATAAGGTACCCGAGGCAGCAATAGACCCATGGAGACAAGTCTGCTGGAGGACGATGTATTGAATCGGGACGCAATTTGAGTGTTCCATTGTCATTAGGAGGCCTGAACGTTACAATTCACTATCAGTTTTTCGTCCGATTCGAAAATCTTTGAGTCACAGCAGAACGGCCATAAGGTGCCCGAGGCAGCAATAGACCCATGGAGACAAGTCTGCTGGAGGACGATGTATTGAATCGGGACGCAATTTGAGTGTTCCATCGTCATTAGGAGGCCCTGAATGTTACAATTAACTATCAGTTTTTCGTCCCATTCGATAATCTAGACTCACGGGAGAACGACCATAAGGTGCCCGAGGCAGCAATAGACCAATGGAGACAAGTCTGCTGGAGGACGATGTATTTAATCGGGACGCATTTTGAGTGATCCATCGTCATTAGGTAGCCCTGAACGTTACAATTCACTATCAGTTTTTCGTCCGATTCGAAAATCTTTGAGTCACAGCAGAACGGCCATAAGGTGCCCGACGCAGCAATAGACCCATGGAGACAAGTCTGCTGGAGGACGATGTATTGAATCGTGTCGCAATTTGAGTAATCCATCGTCATTAGGTGGCCCTGAACGTTACAATTCTCTATCAGTTTTTCGTCTGATTCGAAAATCTTTGACTCACAGCAGAACGGCCATAAGGTGCCCGAGGCAGCAATAGACCCATGGAGACAAGTCTGCTGGAGGACGATGTATTAAATCGGGACGCAATTTGAGTGTTCCATTGTCATTAGGAGGCCTTGAACGTTACAATTCACTATCAGTTTTTCGTCCGATTCGAAAATCTTTGACTCACAGCAGAACGGCCATAAGGTACCCGAGGCAGCAATAGACCCATGGAGACAAGTCGGCTGGAGGACGATGTATTAAATCGGGAAGCAGTTTGAGTGTTCCATCAGCATTAGGAGGCCCTGAACGTTACAATTCACTATCAGTTTTTCGTCCAATTCGAAATCTTTGACTCACAGCAGAACGGCCATAGTGTGCCCGAGGCAGCAATAGACCCATGGAGACAAGTCTGCTGGAGCACGATGTATTGAATCGGGACGCAATTTGAGTGATCCATCGCCATTAGGTGGCCCTGAACGTTACAAATCACTATCAGTTTTTCGTCCGATTCGAAAATCTTTGACTCGCAGCAGAACGGCCATAAGGTGCACGAGGCAGCAATAGACCCATGGAGACAAGTCTGCTGGAGGACGACGTATTGAATCGGGACGCAATTTGTGTGATTCATCGTCATTAGGTGGCCCTGAAAGTTACAATTCACTATCAGTTTTTCGTCCCATTCGATAATCTAGACTCACAGCAGAACGGCCATATGGTGCCCGAGGCAGCAATAGACCCATGGAGTCAAGTCGGCAGGAGGACGATGTATTGAATCGGGACGCAATTTGAGTGTTCCATCGTCATTAGGAGGCCCTGAATGTTACAATTAACTATCAGTTTTTCGTCCCATTAGACAATCTAGACTCACGGGAGAACGACCATAAGGTGCCCGAGGCAGCAATAGACCAATGGAGACAAGTCTGCTGTAGGACGATGTATTGAATCGGGACGCAATTTGAGTGATCCATCGTCATTAGGTGGCCCTGAACGTTACAATTCACTACCAGTTTTTCGTCCGATTCGAAAATCTTTGACTCACAGCAGAACGGTCATAAGGTGCCCGAGGCAGCAATAGACCCATGGAGACAAGTCTGCTGGAGCACGAGGTATTGAATCGGGACCCAATTTGAGTGATCCATCGTCATTAGGAGGCCCTGAACGTTACAATTCACTATCAGTTTTTCGTCCGATTCGAAAATCTTTGACTCACAGCAGAACGGCCATAAGGTGCCCGAGGCAGCAATAGACCCATGGAGACAAGTCTGCTGGAGGACGATGTATTGAATCGGGACGCAAATTGAGTGTTCCATCTTCATTAGGAGGCCCTGAATGTTACAATTCACTATCAGTTTTTCGTCCGATTCGAAAATCTTTGACTCACAGCAGAACGGCCATAAGGTGCCCGAGGCAGCAATAGACCCATGGAGACAAGTCGGCTGGAGGACGATGTATTGAATCGGGACGCAATTTGAGTGATCCATCGTCATTAGGTGGCCCTGAATGTTACAATTCACTATCAGTTTTTCGTCAGTTTCGAAAATCTTTGACTCACAGCAGAACGGCCTTAAGGTGCCCGAGGCAGCAATAGACCCATGGAGACAAGTCTGCTGGAGGACGATGTATTGAATCGGGACGCAATTTGAGTGTTCCATCGTCATTAGGAGGCCTGAACGTTACAATTCACTATCAGTTTTTCGTCCGATTCGCAAATCTTTGAGTCACAGCAGAACGGCCATAAGGTGCCCGAGGCAGCAATAGACCCATGGAGACAAGTCTGCTGGAGGACGATGTATTGAATCGGGATGCAATTTGAGTGTTCCATCGTCATTAGGAGGCCTGAACATTACAATTCACTATCAGTTTTTCGTCCGATTCGAAAATCTTTGAGTCACAGCAGAACGGCCATAAGGTGCCCGAGGCAGCAATAGACCAATGGAGACAAGTCTGCTGGAGGACGATGTATTGAATCGGGACGCAATTTGAGTGATCCATCGTCATTAGGTGGCCCTGCACGTTACAACTCACTATCAGTTTTTCGTCTGATTCGAAAATCTTTGACCCACAACAGAACGGCCATAAGGTGCCCGAGGCAGCAGTAGACCGATGGAGACAAGTCGGCTGGAGGACGATGTATTGAATCGGGACGCAATTTGAGTGTTCCATCGTCATTAGGAGGCCCTGAATGTTACAATTAACTATCAGTTTTTCGTCCCATTCGATAATCTAGACTCACGGGAGAACGACCATATGGTGCCCGAGGCAGCAATAGACCAATGGAGACAAGTCTGCTGGAGGACGATGTATTGAATCGGGACGCAATTTGAGTGATCCATCGTCATTAGGTGGCCCTGAACGTTACAATTCACTATCAGTTTTTCGTCCGATTCGAAAATCTTTGACTCACAGCAGAGCGGCCATAAGGTGCCCGAGGCAGCAATAGACCCATGGAGAGAAGTCGGCTGGAGGACGATGTATTGAATCGGGACGCAATTTGAGTGATCCATCGTCATTAGGTGTCCCTGAAAGTTACAATTCACTATCAGTTTTTCGTCCGATTCGAAAATCTTTGACTCACAGCAGAACGGCCATAAGGTGCCCAAGGCAGCAATAGACCCATGGAGACAAGTCTGCTGGAGGACGATGTATTGAATCGGGACGCAATTTGAGTGATCCATCGTCATTAGGTGGCCCTGAACGTTACAATTCACTATCAGTTTTTCGTCCCATTCGATAATCTAGACTCACAGCAGAACGGCCATATGGTGCCCGAGGCAGCAATAGACCCATGGAGTCAAGTCGGCAGGAGGACGATGTATTGAATCGGGACGCAATTTGAGTGTTCCATCGTCATTAGGAGGCCCTGAATGTTACAATTAACTATCAGTTTTTCGTCCCATTAGATAATCTAGACTCACGGGAGAACGACCATAAGGTGCCCGAGGCGGCAATAGACCAATGGAGACAAGTCTGCTGGAGGACGATGTATTGAATCGGGACGCAATTTGAGTGATCCATCGTCATTAGGTGGCCCTGAACGTTACAATTCACTACCAGTTTTTCGTCCGATTCGAAAATCTTGGACTCACAGCAGAACGGCCATAAGGTGCCCGAGGCAGCAATAGACCCATGGAGACAAGTCTGCTGGAGGACGATGTAATGAATCGGGACGCAATTTGAGTGTTCCATCGTCATTAGGAGGCCTGAACGTTACAATTCAATATCAGTTTTTCGTCCGATTCGAAAATCTTTGAGTCACAGCAGAACGGCCATAAGGTGCCCGAGGCAGCAATAGACCCATGGAGACAAGTCTGCTGGAGGGCGACGTATTGAATCGGGACGCAATTTGAGTGTTCCATCGTCATTAGGAGGCCCTGAATGTTACAATTAACTATCAGTTTTTCGTCCCATTCGATAATCTAGACTCACGGGAGAACGACCATAAGGTGCCAGAGGCAGCAATAGACCAATGGAGAAGAGTCTGTTGGAGGACGATGTATTGAATCGGGACGCATTTTGAGTGATCCATCGTCATTAGGTAGCCCTGAACGTTACAATTCACTATCAGTTTTTCGTCCGATTCGAAAATCTTTGAGTCACAGCAGAACGGCCATACGGTGTCCGACGCAGCAATAGACCCATGGAGACAAGTCTGCTGGAGGACGATGTATTGAATCGTGTCGCAATTTGAGTAATCCATCGTCATTAGGTGGCCCTGAACGTTACAATTCACTATCAGTTTTTCGTCTGATTCGAAAATCTTTGACTCACAGCAGAACGGCCATATGGTGCCCGAGGCAGCAATAGACCCATGGAGACAAGTCTGCTGGAGGACGATGTATTAAATCGGGACGCAATTTGAGTGTTCCATTGTCATTAGGAGGCCTTGAACGTTACAATTCACTATCAGTTTTTCGTCCAATTCGAAAATCTTTGACTCACAGCAGAACGGCCATAAGGTACCCGAGGCAGCCAGAGACCCATGGAGACAAGTCGGAGGGAGGACGATGTATTGAATCGGGACGCAGTTTGAGTGTTCCATCGGCATTAGGAGGCCCTGAACGTTACAATTCACTATCAGTTTTTCGTCCAATTCGAAATCTTTGACTCACAGCAGAACGGCCATAGGGTGCCCGAGGCAGCAATAGACCCATGGAGACAAGTCTGCTGGAGCACGATGTATTGAATCGGGACGCAATTTGAGTGATCCATCGCCATTAGGTGGCCCTGAACGTTACAAATCACTATCAGTTTTTCGTCCGATTCGAAAATCTTTGACTCGCAGCAGAACGGCCATAAGGTGCACGAGGCAGCAATAGACCCATGGAGACAAGTCTGCTGGAGGACGACGTATTGAATCGGGACGCAATTTGTGTGATTCATCGTCATTAGGTGGCCCTGAAAGTTACAATTCACTATCAGTTTTCCGTCCGATTCGAAAATCTTTGACTCACAGCAGAACGGCAATAAGGTGCCCAAGGCAGCAATAGACCCATGGAGACAAGTCTGCTGGATGACGATGTATTGAATCGGGACGCAATTTGAGTGATCCATCGTCATTAGGAGGCCCTGAACGTTACAATTCACTATCAGTTTTTCGTCCCATTCGATAATCTAGACTCACAGCAGAACGGCCATATGGTGCCCGAGGCAGCAATAGACCCATGGAGTCAAGTCGGCAGGAGGACGATGTATTGAATCGGGACGCAATTTGAGTGTTCCATCGTCATTAGGAGGCCCTGAATGTTACAATTAACTATCAGTTTTTCGTCCCATTAGATAATCTAGACTCACGGGAGAACGACCATAAGGTGCCCGAGGCAGCAATAGACCAATGGAGACAAGTCTGCTGGAGGACGATGTATTGAATCGGGACGCAATTTGAGTGATCCATCGTCATTAGGTTGCCCTGAACGTTACAATTCGCTATCAGTTTTTCGTCCGATTCGAAAATCTTTGACTCACAGCAGAACGGCCATAAGGTGCCCGAGGCAGCAATAGACCCATGGAGACATGTCGGCTGGAGGACGATGTATTGAATCGGGACGCAATCTGAGTGATCCATCGTCATTGGGTGGCCCTGAATGTTACAATTCACTGTCAGTTTTTCGTCAGATTCGAAAATCTTTGACTCACAGCAGAACGGCCATAAGGTGCCCGAGGCAGCAATAGACCCATGGAGACAAGTCTGCTGGAGGACGATGTATTGAATCGGGACGCAATTTGAGTGTTCCGTCGTCATTAGGAGGCCCTGAATGTTACAATTAACTATCAGTTTTTCGTCCCATTAGATAATCTAGACTCACGGGAGAACGACCATAAGGTGCCCGAGGCAGCAAAAGACCAATGGAGACAAGTCTGCTGGAGGAGGAGGTTTTGAATCGGGACGCAATTTGAGTGATCCATCGTCATTAGGTGGCCCTGAACGTTACAATTCACTATCAGTTTTTCGTCCGATTCGAAAATCTTTGACTCACAGCAGAACGGTCATAAGGTGCCCGAGGCAGCAATAGACCCATGGAGGCAAGTCTGCTGGAGCACGAGGTGTTGAATCGGGACCCAATTTGAGTGATCCATCGTCATTAGGAGGCCCTGAACGTTACAATTCACTATCAGTTTTTCGTCCGATTCGAAAATCTTTGACTCACAGCAGAACGGCCATAAGGTGCCCGAGGCAGCAATAGACCCATGGAGACAAGTCGGCTGGAGGACGATGTATTGAATCGGGACGCAATTTGAGTGATCCATCGTCATTAGGTGGCCCTGAATGTTACAATTCACTATCAGTTATTAGTCCGATCCGAAAATCATTGACTCACAGCAGAACGGCCATAAGGTGCCCGAGGCAGCAATAGACCCATGGAGACAAGTCTGCTGGAGGACGATGTATTGAATCGGGTCGCAAATTGAGTGTTCCATCGTCATTAGGAGGCCCTGAATGTTACAATTAACTATCAGTTTTTCGTCCCATTCGATAATCTAGACTCACGGGAGAACGACCATAAGGTGTCCGATGCAGCAATAGACCCATGGGGACAAGTCTGCTGGAGGACGATGTATTGAATCGGGACGCAATTTGAGTGATCCATCGTCATTAGGTGGCCCTGAACGTTACAATTCACTATCAGTTTTTCGTCTGATTCGAAAATCTTTGACCCACAGCAGAACGGCCATAAGGTGCCCGAGGCAGCAGTAGCCCGATGGAGACAAGTCGGCTGGAGGACGATGTATTGAATCGGGACGCAATTTGAGTGTTCCATCGTCATTAGGAGGCCCTGAATGTTACAATTAACTATCAGTTTTTCCTCCCATTCGATAATCTAGACTCACGGGAGAACGACCATATGGTGCCAGAGGCAGCAATAGACCAATGGAGACAAGTCTGCTGGAGGACGATGTATTGAATCAGGACGCAATTTGAGTGATCCATCGTCATGAGGTGGCCCTGAACGTTACAATTCGCTATCAGTTTTTCGTCCGATTCGAAAATCTTTGACTCACAGCAGAGCGGCCATAAGGTGCCCGAGGCAGCAATAGACCCATGGAGACAAGTCGGCTGGAGGACGATGTATTGAATCGGGACGCAATTTGAGTGATCCATCGTCATTAGGTGGCCCTGAATGTTACAATTCACTATCAGTTAGTTATTCGTCCGATCCGAAAATCTTTGACTCACAGCAGAACGGCCATAAGGGGCCCGAGGCAGCAATAGACCCATGGAGACAAGTCTGCTCGAGGACGATGTATTGAATCGGGACGCAATTTGAGTGTTCCATCGTCATTAGGAGGCCCTGAATGTTACAATTAACTATCAGTTTTTCGTCCCATTCGATAATCTAGACTCACGGGAGAACGACCATAAGGTGCCCGAGGCAGAAATAGACCAATGGAGATAAGTCTGCTGGAGGACGATGTATTGAATCGGGACGCATTTTGAGTGATCCATCGTCATTAGGTAGCCCTGAACGTTACAATTCACTATCAGTTTTTCGTCCGATTCGAAAATCTTCGAGTCACAGCAGAACGGCCATAAGGTACCCGAGGCAGCAATAGACCCATGGAGACAAGTCGGCTGGAGGACGATGTATTGAATCGGGACGCAATTTGAGTGTTCCATTGTCATTAGGAGGCCTTGAACGTTACAATTCACTATCAGTTTTTCGTCCGATTCGAAATCTTTGACTCACAGCAGAACGGCCATAGGGTGCCCGAGGCAGCAATAGACCCATGGAGACAAGTCTGCTGGAGCACGATGTATTGAATCGGGACGCAATTTGAGTGATCCATCGCCATTAGGTGGCCCTGAACGTTACAAATCACTATCAGTTTTTCGTCCGATTCGAAAATCTTTGACTCGCAGCAGAACGGCCATAAGGTGCACGAGGCAGCAATAGACCCATGGAGACAAGTCTGCTGGAGGACGACGTATTGAATCGGGACGCAATTTGTGTGATTCATCGTCATTAGGTGGCCCTGAAAGTTACAATTCACTATCAGTTTTTCGTCCGATTCAAAAATCTTTGACTCACAGCAGAACGGCCATAAGGTGCCCAATGCAGCAATAGACCCATGGAGACAAGTCGCTGGAGGACGATGTATTGAATCGGGACGCAATTTGAGTGATCCATCGTCATTAGGAGGCCCTGAACGTTACAATTCACTATCAGTTTTTCGTCCCATTCGATAATCTAGACTCACAGCAGAACGGCCATATGGTGCCCGAGGCAGCAATAGACCCATGGAGTCAAGTCGGCAGGAGGACGATGTATTGAATCGGGACGCAATTTGAGTGTTCCATCGTCATTAGGAGGCCCTGAATGTTACAATTAACTATCAGTTTTTCGTCCCATTAGATAATCTAGACTCACGGGAGAACGACCATAAGGTGCCCGAGGCAGCAATAGACCAATGGAGACAAGTCTGCTGGAGGACGATGTATTGAATCGGGACGCAATTTGAGTGATCCATCGTCATTAGGTTGCCCTGAACGTTACAATTCACTATCAGTTTTTCGTCCGATTCGAAAATCTTTGACTCACAGCAGAACGGCCATAAGGTGCCCGAGGCAGCAATAGACCCATGGAGACATGTCGGCTGGAGGACGATGTATTGAATCGGGACGCAATCTGAGTGATCCATCGTCATTAGGTGGCCCTGAATGTTACAATTCACTGTCAGTTTTTCGTCAGATTCGAAAATCTTTGACTCACAGCAGAACGGCCATAAGGTGCCCGGAGCAGCAATAGACCCATGGAGACAAGTCTGCTGGAGGACGATGTATTGAATCGGGACGCAATTTGAGTGTTCCATCATCATTAGGAGGCCCTGAATGTTACAATTTACTATCAGTTTTTCGTCCCATTAGATAATCTAGACTCACGGGAGAACGACCATAAGGTGCCCGAGGCAGCAATAGACCAATGCAGACAAGCCTGCTGGAGGACGATGTATTGAATCGGGACGCAATTTGAGTGATTCATCGTCATTAGGTGGCCCTGAAGGTTACAATTCACTATCAGTTTTTCGTCCGATTTGAAAATCTTTGACTCACAGCAGAACGGTCATAAGGTGCCCGAGGCAGCAATAGACCCATGGAGACAAGTCTCCTGGAGCACGAGGTATTGAATCGGGACGCAATTTGAGTGGTCCATCGTCATTAGGAGGCCCTGAACGTTACAATTCACTATCAGTTTTTCGTCCGATTCGAAAATCTTTTACTCACAGCAGAACAGTCATAAGGTGCCCGAGGCAGCAATAGACCCATGGAGACAAGTCTCCTGGAGCACGAGGTATTGAATCGGGACGCAATTTGAGTGATCCATCGTCATTAGGAGGCCCTGAACGTTACAATTCACTATCAGTTTTTCGTCCGATTCGAAAATCTTTTACTCACAGCAGAACGGCCATAAGGTGCCCGAGGCAGCAATAGACCCATGGAGACAAGTCTGCTGGTGGACGATGTATTGAATCGGGACGCAATTTGAGTGATCCATCGCCATTAGGTGGCCCTGAACGTTACAATTCACTATCAGTTTTTCGTCCCATTCGATAATCTAGACTCACAGCAGAACGGCCATATGGTGCCCGAGGCAGCAATAGACCCATGGAGTCAAGTCGGCTGGAGGACGATGTATTGAATGGGGACGCAATTTGAATGATCCATCGTCATTAGGAGGCCCTGAATGTTACAATTAACTATCAGTTTTTCGTCCCATTCGATAATCTAGACTCACGGGAGAACGACCATAAAGTGCCCGAGGCAGCAATAGACCCATTGAGGCAAGTCTGCTAGTGGACGATGTATTGAATCGGGACGCAATTTGAGTGATCCATCGTCATTAGGTGGCCCTGAACGTTACAATTCACTATCAGTTTTTCGTCCGATTCGAAAATCTTTGACTCACAGCAGAACGGCCATAAGGTGCCCAGAGGCAGCAATAGACCCATGGAGACAAAACTGCTGGAGCACGAGGTATTGAATCGGGACGCAATTTGAGTGATCCATCGTCATTAGGTGGCCCTGTACGTTACAATTCACTATCAGTTTTTCGCCCCATTCCATAATCTAGGAGTTCCTGTCATTGCTATAGAAATGCTCCTCGATTTAGAAAGAGAAGTCATAGAACCTACAGTATTTCATAGCGACGAAATTTCTGTGTTAATTCGTCATTGAGAGGGATCGATGGATGCAATAAAGAAGGAATTGTGCAACCAAAAAGAGATACTCGTCTCCCAATGGAAGATCCTTTCGTTGCCATAGGATCGTTCCTCGATTTAGAAAGAGAAGGCGTAGAACTTATAGTATTTCATAGAGACGCAATTTCTGTGTTAATTCGTCATTGTGAGGAATCGATGGATGCAATAAAGAAGGAATAGTGCATCCAAAAAGAGATACTCGCCTCCCAATAGAAGATCCTTTCGTTGCCATAGGATCGTTCCTCGATTTAGAAAGAGAAGGCGTAGAACTTATAGTATTTCATAGAGACGCAATTTCTGTGTTAATTCGTCATTGTGAGGGATCGATGGATGCAATAAAGAAGGAATAGTGCATCCAAAAAGAGATACTCGCCTCCCAATAGAAGAACCTTTCGGTGCCATAGGATCGTTCCTCGATTTAGAAAGAGAAGGCGTGCAACTTATAGTAATTCATAGCGACGCAATTTCTGTGTTAATTCGTAATTGTGAGGGATCGACGGATGCAATAAAGAAGGAATAGTGCATCCGACATGAGATACTCGCCTCCCAATAGGAGTTCCTGTCATTGCCATAGAAATGCTCCTCGATTTAGAAAGAGAAGTCATAGAACCTACTGTATTTCATAGCGACGCAATTTCTGTGTTAATTCGTCATTGTGAGGGATCGATGGATGCAATAAAGAAGGAATAGTGCATCCAAAAAGAGATACTCGCCTCCCAATAGAAGATCCTTTCGGTGCCATAGGATCGTTCCTCGATTTAGAAAGAGAAGGCGTAGAACTTATAGTAATTCATAGCGACGCAATTTCTGTGTTAATTCGTCATTGTGAGTGATCGAAGGATGCAATAAAGAAGAAATAGTGCATCCAAAAAGAGATACACGCCTCCCAATAGAAGCTCCTTTCGTTGCCATAGGATCGTTCCTCGATTTAGAAAGAGAAGGCGTAGAACTTATAGTATTTCATAGCGACGCAATTTCTGTGTTAATTCGTCATTGTGAGAGACCGATGGATGCAATAAAGAAGGAATAGTGCATCCGAAAAGAGATACTTGCCTCCCAATAGAAGATCCTTTCGTTGATATAGGATCGTTCCTCGATTTAGAAAGAAATGGCGTAGAACTTATAGTATTTCATAGAGATGCAATTTCTGTGTTATTTCGTCATTGTGAGGGATCGATGGATGCAATAAAGAAGGAATAGTGCATCCAAAAAGAGATACTCGCATCCCAATAGAAGATCCTTTCGTTGCCATACGATCGTTCCTCGATTTAGAAAGGGAAGGCGTAGAACTTATAGTATTTCATAGCGACGCAATTACTGTGTTAATTCGTCATTGTAAGGGATCGACGGATGCAATAAAGATGGAATAGAGCATCCGACATGAGATACTCGCCTCCCAATAGAAGATCCTTTCGTTGCCATAGGATCGTTCCTCGATTTAGAAAGAGAAGGCGTAGAACTTATAGTATTTCATAGAGATGCAATTTCTGTGTTAATTCGTCATTGTGAGGGATCGATGGATGCAATAAAGAAGGAATAGTGCATCCAAAAAGAGATACTCGCATCCCAATAGAAGATCCTTTCGTTGCCATACGATCGTTTCTCGATTTAGAAAGGGAAGGCGTAGAACTTATAGTATATCATAGAGATGCAATTTCTGTGTTAATTCGTCATTGTGAGGCATCGATGGATGCAATAAAGAAGGAATAGTGCATCCAAAAAGAGATACTCGCCTCCCAATAGAAGATCCTTTCGGTGCCATAGGATCGTTCCTCGATTTAGAAAGAGAAGGCGTAGAACTTATAGTAATTCATAGCGACGCAATTTCTGTGTTAATTCGTCATTGTGAGGGATCGAAGGATGCAATAAAGAAGAAATAGTGCATCCAAAAAGAGATACACGCCTCCCAATAGAAGCTCCTTTCGTTGCCATAGGATCGTTCCTCGATTTAGAAAGCGAAGGCGTAGAACTTATAGTATTTCATAGCGACGCAATTTCTGTGCTAATTCGTCATTTTGAGGGATCGACGGATGCAATAAAGAAGGAATAGTGCATCCAAAAAGAGATACTCGCCTCCCAATAGAAGATCCTTTCGTTGCCATAGGATCGTTCCTCGATTTAGAAAGAGAAGGCGTAGAACTTATAGTATTTCATAGCGACCCAATTTCTGTGTTAATTCGTCATTGTGAGAGATCGATGGATACAATAAAGAAGGAATAGTGCATCCGACATGAGATACCCGCCTCATAATAGGAGTTCCCCTCGTTGCCATAGAAATGCTCCTCGATTTAGAAGGAGAAGTCATAGAACCTATAGTATTTCATAGCGACGCAATTTCTGTGTTAATTCGTCATTGTGAGGGATCTACGGATGCAATAAAGAAGGAATAGTGCATCCAAAAAGAGATACTCGCCTCCCAATAGAAGATCCTTTCGTTGCCATAGGATCGTTCCTCGCTTTAGAAAGAGATGGCGTAGAACTTATAGTATTTCATAGAGATGCAATTTCTGTGTTAGTTCATCATTTTGATGGATCGACGGATGCAATAAAGAAGGAATAGTGCATCCAAAAAGAGATACTCGCCTCCCAATAGAAGATCCTTTCGTTGCCATAGGATCGTTCCTCGATTTAGAAAGAGAAGGCGTAGAACTCATAGTATTTCATAGCGACCCAATTTCTGTGTTAATTCGTCATTGTGAGAGATCGATGGATGCAATAAAGAAGGAATAGTGCATCCGACATGAGATACTCGCCTCATAATAGGAGTTCCTGTCGTTGCCATAGAAATGCTCCTCGATTTAGAAGTAGAAGTCATAGAACTTATAGTATTTCATAGCGACGCAATTTCTGTGTTAATTCGTCATTGTGAGGGATCGATAGATGCAATAAAGAAGGAATAGTGCATCCAACAAGAGATACTCGCCTCCCAATAGAAGATCCTTTCGTTGCCATAGGATCGTTCCTCGATTTAGAAAGAGATGGCGTAGAACTTATAGTATTTCATAGAGATGCAATTTCTGTGTTAATTCGTCATTGTGAGGGATCTACGGATGCAATAAAGAAGGAATAGTGCACCCGAAAACAGATACTCGCCTCCCAATAGGAGATCCTGTCGTTGTCATAGAAACGCTCCTAGATTTAGAAAGAGAAGTCATAGAACCTATAGTATTTCATAGTGACGCAAATTCTGTGTTAATTCGTCATTGTGAGGTATCGACGGATGCAATAAAGAAGGAATAGTGCATCCGACATGAGATACTCGCCTCCCAATAGGAGTTCCTGTCGTTGCCATAGAAATGCTCCTCGATTTAGAAAGAGAAGTCATAGAACCTATAGTATTTCATAGCGACGCAATTTCTGTGTTAATTCGTCATTGTGTGGGATCGATGGATGCAATAAAGAAGGAATAGAGCATCCAAAAAGAGATACTCGCCTCCCAATAGAAGATCCTATCGGTGCCATAGGATCGTTCCTCGATTTCGAAAGAGAAGGCGTAGAACTTCTAGTATTTCATAGAGACGCAATTTCTGTGTTAATTCTTCATTGTGAGGGATCGATGGATGCAATAAAGAAGGAATAGTGCATCCAAAAAGAGATACTCGCCTCCCAATAGAAGATCCTTTCGTTGCCATAGGAAGAGAAGGCGTAGAACTTATAGTATTTCATAGAGACGCAATTTCTGTGTTAATTCGTCATTGCGAGGGATCGATGGATGCAATAAAGAAGGAATAGTGCATCCAAAAAGAGATACTCGCCTCCCAATAGAAGATCCTTTCGTTGCCATAGGAAGAGAAGGCGTAGAACTTATAGTAATTCATAGCGACGCAATTTCTGTGTTAATTCGTCATTGTGAGGGATCGAAGGATGCAATAAAGAAGAAATAGTGCATCCAAAAAGAGATACACGCCTCCCAATAGAAGCTCCTTTCGTTGCCATAGGATCGTTCCTCGATTTAGAAAGCGAAGGCGTAGAACTTATAGTATTTCATAGCGACGCAATTTCTGTGCTAATTCGTCATTTTGAGGGATCGACGGATGCAATAAAGAAGGAATAGTGCATCCAAAAAGAGATACTCGCCTCCCAATAGAAGATCCTTTCGTTGCCATAGGATCGTTCCTCGATTTAGAAAGAGAAGGCGTAGAACTTATAGTATTTCATAGCGACCCAATTTCTGTGTTAATTCGTCATTGTGAGAGATCGATGGATATAATAAAGAAGGAATAGTGCATCCGACATGAGATACCCGCCTCATAATAGGAGTTCCCCTCGTTGCCATAGAAATGCTCCTCGATTTAGAAGGAGAAGTCATAGAACCTATAGTATTTCATAGCGACGCAATTTCTGTGTTAATTCGTCATTGTGAGGGATCTACGGATGCAATAAAGAAGGAATAGTGCATCCAAAAAGAGATACTCGCCTCCCAATAGAAGATCCTTTCGTTGCCATAGGATCGTTCCTCGCTTTAGAAAGAGATGGCGTAGAACTTATAGTATTTCATAGAGATGCAATTTCTGTGTTAGTTCATCATTTTGATGGATCGACGGATGCAATAAAGAAGGAATAGTGCATCCAAAAAGAGATACTCGCCTCCCAATAGAAGATCCTTTCGTTGCCATAGGATCGTTCCTCGATTTAGAAAGAGAAGGCGTAGAACTCATAGTATTTCATAGCGACCCAATTTCTGTGTTAATTCGTCATTGTGAGAGATCGATGGATGCAATAAAGAAGGAATAGTGCATCCGACATGAGATACCCGCCTCATAATAGGAGTTCCCCTCGTTGCCATAGAAATGCTCCTCGATTTAGAAGGAGAAGTCACAGAACCTATAGTATTTCATAGCGACGCAATTTCTGTGTTAATTCGTCATTGTGTGGGATCGATGGATGCAATAAAGAAGGAATAGAGCATCCAAAAAGAGATACTCGCCTCCCAATAGAAGATCCTATCGGTGCCATAGGATCGTTCCTCGATTTCGAAAGAGAAGGCGTAGAACTTCTAGTATTTCATAGAGACGCAATTTCTGTGTTAATTCTTCATTGTGAGGGATCGATGGATGCAATAAAGAAGGAATAGTGCATCCAAAAAGAGATACTCGCCTCCCAATAGAAGATCCTTTCGTTGCCATAGGAAGAGAAGGCGTAGAACTTATAGTATTTCATAGAGACGCAATTTCTGTGTTAATTCGTCATTGCGAGGGATCGATGGATGCAATAAAGAAGGAATAGTGCATCCAAAAAGAGATACTCGCCTCCCAATAGAAGATCCTTTCGTTGCCATAGGATCGTTCCTCGATTTAGAAAGCGAAGGCGTAGGACTTATAATACTTCATAGCGACGCAATTTCTGTGTTAATTCGTCATTGTGAGGGATCGATGGATGCAATAAAGAAGGAATATTGCGTCCAAAAAGAGATACTCGCCTCCCAATAGAAGATCCTTTCGTTGCCATACGATCGTGCCTCGATTTAGAAAGAGAAAGCGTAGAACTTATAGTATTTCATAGAGACGAAATTTCTGTGTTAATTCGTCATTGTGAGGGATCGACGGATGCAATAAAGAAGGAATAGTGCATCCGAAAAGAGATACTCGCCTCCCAATAGGAGATCCTGTCGTTGTCATAGAAACGCTCCTCGATTTAGAAAGAGAAGTCATAGAACCTATAGTATTTCATAGCGACGCAAATTCTGTGTTAATTCGTCATTGTGAGGGATCGACGGATGCAATAAAGAAGGAATAGTGCATCCGACATGAGATACTCGCCTCCCAATAGGAGTTCCTGTCATTGCCATAGAAATGCTCCTCGATTTAGAAAGAGAAGTCATAGAACCTATAGTATTTCATAGCGACGCAATTTCTGTGTTAATTCGTCATTGTGAGTGATCGATGGATGCAATAAAGAAGGAATAGTGCAACCAAAAAGAGATACTCGCCTCCCAATAGAAGATCCTTTCGTTGCCATAGGATCGTTCCTCGATTTAGAAAGAGAAGGCGTAGAACTTATAGTATTTCATAGAGACGCAATTTCTGTGTTAATTCGTCATTGTGAGGGATCGATGGATGCAATAAAGAAGGAATAGTGCATCCAAAAAGAGATACTCGCCTCCCAATAGAAGATCCTTTCGGTGCCATAGGATCGTTCCTCGATTTAGAAAGAGAAGGCGTAGAACTTATAGTATTTCATAGAGACGCAATTTCTGTGTTAATTCGTCATTGTGAGGGATCGATGGATGCAATAAAGAAGGAATAGTGCATCCAAAAAGAGATACTCGCCTCCCAATAGAAGATCCTTTCGTTGCCATAGGATCGTTCCTCGATTTAGAAAGCGAAGGCGTAGGACTGATAATACTTCATAGCGACGCAATTTCTGTGTTAATTCGTCATTGTGAGAGATCGATGGATGCAATAAAAAAGGAATAATGCGTCCAAAAAGAGATACTCGCCTCCCAATAGAAGATCCTTTCGTTGCCATACGATCGTGCCTCGATTTAGAAAGAGAAGGCGTAGAACTTATAGTATTTCATAGAGACGCAATTTCTGTGTTAATTCGTCATTGTGAGGGATCGACGGATGCAATAAAGAAGGAATAGTGCATCCGAAAAGAGATACTCGCCTCCCAATAGGAGATCCTGTCGTTGTCATAGAAACGCTCCTCGATTGTGAAAAAGAAGGCGTAGAACTTATAGTATTTCATAGCGACGCAATTTCTGTGTTAATTCGTCATTGTGAGGGGTCGACGGATGCAATAAAGAAGGAATAGTGCATCCGACATGAGATACTCGCCTCCCAATAGTAGATCCTGTCGTCGCCATAGAAACGGTCCTCGAAATAGAAAGAGAAGTCATAGAACCTATAGTATTTCATAGCGACGCAAATTCTGTGTTAATTCGTCATTGTGAGGGATCGATGGATGCAATAAAGAAGGAATAGTGCATCCAAAAAGAGATACTCGCCTCCCAATAGAAGATCCTTTCTTTGCCATAGGATCGTTCCTCGATTTAGAAAGAGAAGGCGTAGGACTTATAGTATTTCATAGCGACGCAATTTCTGTGTTAATTCGTCATTGTGAGGGATCGACGGATGCAATGAAGAAGGAATAGAGCATTCGAAAAGAGATACTCGCCTCCCAATAGAAGATCCTTTCGTTGCCATAGGATCGTTCCTCGATTTAGAAAGAGAAGGCGTAGAACTTATAGTATTTCATAGCGACCCAATTTCTGTGTTAATTCGTCATTGTGAGAGATCGATGGATACAATAAAGAAGGAATAGTGCATCCGACATGAGATACCCGCCTCATAATAGGAGTTCCCCTCGTTGCCATAGAAATGCTCCTCGATTTAGAAGGAGAAGTCATAGAACCTATAGTATTTCATAGCGACGCAATTTCTGTGTTAATTCGTCATTGTGAGGGATCTACGGATGCAATAAAGAATTAATAGTGCATCCAAAAAGAGATACTCGCCTCCCAATAGAAGATCCTTTCGTTGCCATAGGATCGTTCCTCGCTTTAGAAAGAGATGGCGTAGAACTTATAGTATTTCATAGAGATGCAATTTCTGTGTTAGTTCATCATTTTGATGGATCGACGGATGCAATAAAGAAGGAATAGTGCATCCAAAAAGAGATACTCGCCTCCCAATAGAAGATCCTTTCGTTGCCATAGGATCGTTCCTCGATTTAGAAAGAGAAGGCGTAGAACTCATAGTATTTCATAGCGACCCAATTTCTGTGTTAATTCGTCATTGTGAGAGATCGATGGATGCAATAAAGAAGGAATAGTGCATCCGACATGAGATACTCGCCTCATAATAGGAGTTCCTGTCGTTGCCATAGAAATGCTCCTCGATTTAGAAGTAGAAGTCATAGAACTTATAGTATTTCATAGCGACGCAATTTCTGTGTTAATTCGTCATTGTGAGGGATCGATAGATGCAATAAAGAAGGAATAGTGCATCCAACAAGAGATACTCGCCTCCCAATAGAAGATCCTTTCGTTGCCATAGGATCGTTCCTCGATTTAGAAAGAGATGGCGTAGAACTTATAGTATTTCATAGAGATGCAATTTCTGTGTTAATTCGTCATTGTGAGGGATCTACGGATGCAATAAAGAAGGAATAGTGCACCCGAAAACAGATACTCGCCTCCCAATAGGAGATCCTGTCGTTGTCATAGAAACGCTCCTAGATTTAGAAAGAGAAGTCATAGAACCTATAGTATTTCATAGTGACGCAAATTCTGTGTTAATTCGTCATTGTGAGGGATCGACGGATGCAATAAAGAAGGAATAGTGCATCCGACATGAGATACTCGCCTCCCAATAGGAGTTCCTGTCGTTGCCATAGAAATGCTCCTCGATTTAGAAAGAGAAGTCATAGAACCTATAGTATTTCATAGCGACGCAATTTCTGTGTTAATTCGTCATTGTGTGGGATCGATGGATGCAATAAAGAAGGAATAGAGCATCCAAAAAGAGATACTCGCCTTCCAATAGAAGATCCTATCGGTGCCATAGGATCGTTCCTCGATTTCGAAAGAGAAGGCGTAGAACTTATAGTATTTCATAGAGACGCAATTTCTGTGTTAATTCTTCATTGTGAGGGATCGATGGATGCAATAAAGAAGGAATAGTGCATCCAAAAAGAGATACTCGCCTCCCAATAGAAGATCCTTTCGTTGCCATAGGAAGAGAAGGCGTAGAACTTATAGTATTTCATAGAGACGCAATTTCTGTGTTAATTCGTCATTGCGAGGGATCGATGGATGCAATAAAGAAGGAATAGTGCATCCAAAAAGAGATACTCGCCTCCCAATAGAAGATCCTTTCGTTGCCATAGGATCGTTCCTCGATTTAGAAAGCGAAGGCGTAGGACTTATAATACTTCATAGCGACGCAATTTCTGTGTTAATTCGTCATTGTGAGGGATCGATGGATGCAATAAAGAAGGAATATTGCGTCCAAAAAGAGATACTCGCCTCCCAATAGAAGATCCTTTCGTTGCCATACGATCGTGCCTCGATTTAGAAAGAGAAAGCGTAGAACTTATAGTATTTCATAGAGACGAAATTTCTGTGTTAATTCGTCATTGTGAGGGATCGACGGATGCAATAAAGAAGGAATAGTGCATCCGAAAAGAGATACTCGCCTCCCAATAGGAGATCCTGTCGTTGTCATAGAAACGCTCCTCGATTTAGAAAGAGAAGTCATAGAACCTATAGTATTTCATAGCGACGCAAATTCTGTGTTAATTCGTCATTGTGAGGGATCGACGGATGCAATAAAGAAGGAATAGTGCATCCGACATGAGATACTCGCCTCCCAATAGGAGTTCCTGTCATTGCCATAGAAATGCTCCTCGATTTAGAAAGAGAAGTCATAGAACCTATAGTATTTCATAGCGACGCAATTTCTGTGTTAATTCGTCATTGTGAGTGATAGATGGATGCAATAAAGAAGGAATAGTGCAACCAAAAAGAGATACTCGCCTCCCAATAGAAGATCCTTTCGTTGCCATAGGATCGTTCCTCGATTTAGAAAGAGAAGGCGTAGAACTTATAGTATTTCATAGAGACGCAATTTCTGTGTTAATTCGTCATTGTGAGGGATCGATGGATGCAATAAAGAAGGAATAGTGCATCCAAAAAGAGATACTCGCCTCCCAATAGAAGATCCTTTCGGTGCCATAGGATCGTTCCTCGATTTAGAAAGAGAAGGCGTAGAACTTATAGTATTTCATAGAGACGCAATTTCTGTGTTAATTCGTCATTGTGAGGGATCGATGGATGCAATAAAGAAGGAATAGTGCATCCAAAAAGAGATACTCGCCTCCCAATAGAAGATCCTTTCGTTGCCATAGGATCGTTCCTCGATTTAGAAAGCGAAGGCGTAGGACTGATAATACTTCATAGCGACGCAATTTCTGTGTTAATTCGTCATTGTGAGAGATCGATGGATGCAATAAAGAAGGAATAATGCGTCCAAAAAGAGATACTCGCCTCCCAATAGAAGATCCTTTCGTTGCCATACGATCGTGCCTCGATTTAGAAAGAGAAGGCGTAGAACTTATAGTATTTCATAGAGACGCAATTTCTGTGTTAATTCGTCATTGTGAGGGATCGACGGATGCAATAAAGAAGGAATAGTGCATCCGAAAAGAGATACTCGCCTCCCAATAGGAGATCCTGTCGTTGTCATAGAAACGCTCCTCGATTGTGAAAAAGAAGGCGTAGAACTTATAGTATTTCATAGCGACGCAATTTCTGTGTTAATTCGTCATTGTGAGGGGTCGACGGATGCAATAAAGAAGGAATAGTGCATCCGACATGAGATACTCGCCTCCCAATAGTAGATCCTGTCGTCGCCATAGAAACGGTCCTCGAAATAGAAAGAGAAGTCATAGAACCTATAGTATTTCATAGCGACGCATATTCTGTGTTAATTCGTCATTGTGAGGGATCGATGGATGCAATAAAGAAGGAATAGTGCATCCGACATGAGATACTCGCCTCCCAATAGGAGTTCCTGTCATTGCCATAGAAATGCTCCTCGATTTAGAAAGAGAAGTCATAGAACCTATAGCATTTCATAGCAACGCAATTTCTGTGTTAATTCGTAAATGTGAGGGATAAATGGATGCAATAAAGAAGTAATAGTGCATCCAAAAAGAGATACTCGCCTCCCAATAGAAGATCCTTTCGTTGCCATGGAAATGCTCCTCGATTTAGACAGAGGAGTCATAGAACTTATAGTATTTCATAGCGACGCAATTTCTGTGTTAATTCGTCATTGTGAGGGATCGAAGGATGCAATAAAGAAGAATTAGTGCATCCAATAAGAGAGACACGCCTCCCAATAGGAGCTCCCTTCGTTGCCATAGGATCGTTCCTCGATTTAGAAAGAGAAGGCGTAGAACTTATAGTATTTCATAGCGACGCAATTTCTGTGTTAATTCGTCATTGTGAGGGATCTACGGATGCAATAAAGAAGGAATAGTGCATCCAAAAAGAGATACTCGCCTCCCAATAGAAGATCCTTTCGTTGCCATAGGATCGTTCCTCGCTTTAGAGAGAGATGGCGTAGAACTTATAGTATTTCATAGAGATGCAATTTCTGTGTTAGTTCATCATTTTGATGGATCGACGGATGCAATAAAGAAGGAATAGTGCATCCAAAAAGAGATACTCGCCTCCCAATAGAAGATCATTTCGTTGCCATAGGATCGTTCCTCGATTTAGAAAGAGAAGGCGTAGAACTCATAGTATTTCATAGCGACCCAATTTCTGTGTTAATTCGTCATTGTGAGGGATCTACGGATGCAATAAAGACGGAATAGTGCACTCAAAAAGAGATACTCGCCTCCAAATAGAAGATCCTTTCGTTGCCATAGGATCGTTCCTCGATTTAGAATGAGAAGGCGTAGAACTTATAGTATATCATGGCGACGCTATTTCTGTGTTAATTCGTCACTGTGAGGCATCGACGGATGCAATAAAGGAGGAATAGTGCATCCGAAAAGAGATACTCGCCTCCTAATAGGAGACCCTGTCGTTGCCACAGAAACGCTCATCGATTTAGAAAGAGAAGACATAGAACCTATAGTATTTCATAGCGACGCAATTTCTGTGTTAATTCCTCACTGTGAGGGATCGGCGGATGCAATAAAGAAGGAATAGTGCATCCGAAAAGAGATACTCGCCTCCCAATTGGAGACCCTGTCGTTGACATAGAAATGCTCCTCGATTTAGAAAGAGAAGTCATAGAACCTATAGTATTTCATAGCGTCGCAATTTCTGTGTTAATTCGTCATTGTGAGGGATCGATGGATGCAATAAAGAAGGAATGGTGCATTCAAAAATAGATACTCGCCTCCCAATAGAAGATCCTTTCGTTGGCATGGGATCGTTCCTCGATTGAGAAAAAGAATTCGTAGAACTTATAGTATTTCATAGCGACGCAATTTCTGTGTTAATTCGTCATTGTGAGGGATCGATGGATGCAATAAAGAAGGAATAGCGCATCCGACATGAGATACTCGCCTCCCAATAGTAGATCCTGTCGTTGCCATAGGAACGGTCCTCGAAATAGAAAGAGAAGTCATATAACCTATAGTATTTCATAACGACGCAAAGTCTGTGTTAATTCGTCATTGTGAGGGATCGACGGATGCATTAAAGAAGGAATAGTGCATCCAAAAAGAGATACTCGCCTCCCAATAGAAGATCCTTTCGTTGCCATTGGATCGTTCCTCGATTTAGAAAGAGAAGGCGTAGGACTTATAGTATTTCATAGCGACGCAATTTCTGTGTTAATTCGTCATTGTGAGGGATCGACGGGTGCAATGAAGAAGGAATAGTGCATCCGAAAAGAGATACTCGCCTCCCAATAGGAGATCCTGTCGTTGCCATGGAAACGCTCTTCGATTTAGAAAGAGAAGTCATAGAACCTATAGTATTTCATAGCGACGCAAATTCTGTGTTAATTCGTCATTGTGAGGGATCGACGGATGCAATAAAGATGGAATAGTGCATCCGACATGAGATACTCGCCTCCCAATAGGAGTTCTTGTCGTTGCCATAGAAATGCTCCTCGATTAAGAAAGAGAAGTCATAGAACCTATAGTATTTCATAGCGACGCAATTTCTGTATTAATTCGTCATTGTGAGGGATCGACGGATGCAATAAAGAAGGAATAGTGCATCCGAAAAGAGATACTCGCCTCCCAATAGAAGATCTTGTCGTTGCCATAGAAATGCTCCTCGATTTAGAAAGAGGAGTCATAGAACTTATAGTAATTCATAGCGACGCAATATCTGTGTTAATTCGTCATTGTGAGGGATCGAAGGATGCAATAAAGAAGAAATAGTGCATCCAAAATGAGATACACGCTTCCCAATAGAAGCTCCTTTCGTTGCCATAGGATCGTTCCTCGATTTAGAAAGAGAAGGCGTAGAACTTATAGTATTTCATAGCGACGCAATTTCTGTGTTAATTCGTCATTGTGAGAGATCGATGGATGCAATAAAGAAGGAATAGTGCATCCGAAAAGGGATACTAGCCTCCCAATAGAAGATCCTTTCGTTGCCATAGGATCGTTCCTCGATTTAGAAAGAGATAGCGTAGAACTTATAGTATTTCAT
This sequence comes from Schistocerca cancellata, assembly GCF_023864275.1. Lineage (NCBI taxonomy): Eukaryota > Metazoa > Arthropoda > Insecta > Orthoptera > Acrididae > Schistocerca > Schistocerca cancellata. The sequence goes on along the minus strand of NW_026046791.1, from coordinate 3,613,229 downwards.
AGAGATGCAATTTCTGTGTAAATTCGTCATTGTGAGGGATCGATGGATGCAATAAAGAAGGAATAGTGCATCCAAAAAGAGATACTCGCATCCCAATAGAAGATCCTTTCGTTGCCATACGATCGTTCCTCGATTTAGAAAGGGAAGGCGTAGAACCTATAGTATTTCATAGCGACGCAATTACTGTGTTAATTCGTCATTGTAAGGGATCGACGGATGCAATAAAGATGGAATAGTGCATCCGACATGAGATACTCGCCTCCCAATAGAGGATCCTTTCGTTGCCATAGGATCGTTCCTCGATTTAGAAAGAGAAGGCGTAGAACTTATAGTATTTCATAGCGACGCAATTTCTGTGTTAATTCGTCATTTTGAGGGATCGACGGATGCAATAAAGAAGGAATAGTGCATCCAAGAAGAGATACTCGCCTCCCAATAGATGATCCTTTCGTTGCCTTAGGATCGTTCCTCGATTTAGAAAGAGAAGGCGTAGAACTTATAGTATTTCATAGCGACCCAATTTCTGTGTTAATTCGTCATTGTGAGAGATCGATGGATGCAATAAAGAAGGAATAGTGCATCCGACATGAGATACTCGCCTCATAATAGGAGTTCCTCTCGTTGCCATAGAAATGCTCCTCGATTTAGAAGGAGAAGTCATAGAACCTATAGTATTTCATAGCGACGCAATTTCTGTGTTAATTCGTCATTGTGAGGGATCGATATATGCAATAAAGAAGGAATAGTGCATCCAAAAAGAGATACTCGCCTCCCAATAGAAGATCCTTTCGTTGCCATAGGATCGTTCCTCGATTTAGAAAGAGAAGGCGTAGAACTTATAGTATTTCATAGCGACGCAATTTCTGTGTTAATTCGTCATTGTGAGGGATCGATGGATGCAATAAAGAAGGAATAGTGCATCCGACATGAGATACTCGCCTCATAATAGGGGTTCCTGTCGTTGCCATAGAAATGCTCCTCGATTTAGAAGGAGAAGTCATAGAACCTATAATATATCATAGCGACGCAATTTCTGTGTTAATTCGTCATTGTGAGGGATCGATGGATGCAATAAAGAAGGAATAGTGCACCCAAAAAGAGATACTCGCCTCCCAATAGAAGATCCTTTCGTTGCCATAGGATCGTTCCTCGATTTTAAAAGAGATGGCGTAGAACTTATAGTATTTCATAGAGATGCAATTTCTGTGTTAATTCGTCATTGTGAGGGATCTACGGATGCAATAAAGAAGGAATAGTGCATCCGAAAACAGATACTCGACTCCGAATAGGAGATCCTGTCGTTGTCATAGAAACGCTGCTAGATTTAGAAAGAGAAGTCATAGAACCTATAGTATTTCATAGCGACGCAAATTCTGTGTTAATTCGTCATTGCGAGGGATCGATGGATGCAATAAAAAAGGAATAGTGCATCCAAAAAGAGATAATCGCCTCCCAATAGAAGATCATTTCGTTGCCATAGGATCGTTCCTCGATTTAGAAAGCAAAGGCGTAGGACTTATAATACTTCATAGCGACGCAATTTCTGTGTTAATTCGTCATTGTGAGGGATCGATGGATGCAATAAAGAAGGAATAATGCATCCAAAAAGAGATACTCGCCTCCCAATAGAAGATCCTTTCGTTGCCATACGATCGTGCCTCGATTTAGATAGAGAGGGCGTAGAACTTATAGTATTTCATAGAGACGCAATTTCTGTGTTAATTCGTCATTGTGAGGGATCGACGGATGCAATAAAGAAGGAATAGTGCATCCGAAAAGAGATACTCGCCTCCCAATAGGAGATCCTGTCGTTGTCATAGAAACGCTCCTCGATTGAGAAAAAGAAGGCGTAGAACTTATAGTATTTCATAGCGACGCAATTTCTGTGTTAATTCGTCATTGTGAGGGATCGAAGGATGCAATAAAGAAGGAATAGTGCATCCGACATGAGATACTCGCCTCCCAATAGTAGATCCTGTCGTTGCCATAGAAACGGTCCTCGAAATAGAAAGAGAAGTCATAGAACCTATAGTATTTCATAGCGACGCAAATTCTGTGTTAATTCGTCATTGTGAGTGATCGATGGATGCAATAAAGAAGGAATAGTGCATCCGAAAAGAGATACTCGCCTCCCAATAGGAGACCCTGTCGTTGACATAGAAATGCTCCTCGATTTAGAAAGAGAAGTCATAGAACCTATAGTGTTTCATAGCGACGCAATTTCTGTGTTAATTCGTCATTGTGAGGGATCGATGGATGCAATAAAGAAGGAATGGTGCATTCAAAAATAGATGCTCGCCTCCCAATAGAAGATACTTTCGTTGGCATAGGATCGTTCCTCGATTGAGGAAAAGAAGGCATAGAACTTATAGTATTTCATAGCGACGCAATTTCTGTGTTAATTCGTCATTGTGAGGGATCGATGGATGCAATAAAGAAGGAATAGTGCATCCGACATGAGATACTCGCCTCCCAATAATAGATCCTGTCGTTGCCATAGAAACTGTCCTCGAAATAGAAAGAGAAGTCATAGAACCTATAGTATTTCATAGCGACGCAAAGTCTGTGTTAATTCGTCATTGTGAGGGATCGATGGATGCATTAAAGAAGGAATAGTGCATCCAAAAAGAGATACTCGCCTCCCAATAGAAGATCCTTTCGTTTCCATAGGAGCGTTCCTCGATTTAGAAAGAGAAGGCGTAGGACTTATAGTATTTCATAGCGACGCAATTTCTGTGTTAATTCGTCATTGTGAGGGATCGACGGATGCAATGAAGAAGCAATAGTGCATCTGAAGAGAGATACTCGCCTCCCAATAGGAGATCCTGTCGTTGCCATGGAAACGCTCTTCGATTTAGAAGGAGAAGTCATAGAACCCATAGTATTTCATAGCGACGCAATTTCTGTGTTAATTCGTCATTGTGAGTTATCGACGGATGCAATAGAGAAGGAATAGTGCATCCGACATGAGATACTCGCCTCCCAATAGGAGTTCCTGTCGTTGCCATACAAATGTTCCTCGATTTAGAAAGAGAAGTCATAGAACCTATAGTATTTCATAGCGACGCAAATTCTGTGTTAATTCGTCATTGTGAGGGATCGACGGATGCAATAAAGAAGGAATAGTGCATCCGAAATGAAATACTCGCCTCCCAATAGGAGTTCTTGTCGTTGCCATAGAAATGCTCCTCGATTAAGAAAGAGAAGTCATAGAACATATAGTATTTCATAGCGACGCAATTTCTGTATTAATTCGTCATTGTGAGGAGTCGACGGATGCAATAAAGATGGAATAGTGCATCCGACATGAGATACTCGCCTCCCAATAGAAGATCCTTTCGTTGCCATAGGATCGTTCCTCGATTTAGAAAGAGAAGGCGTAGAACTTATAGTATTTCATAGCGACGCAATTTCTGTGTTAATTCGTCATTTTGAGGGATCGACGGATGCAATAAAGAAGGAATAGTGCATCCAAAAAGAGATACTCGCCTCCCAATAGATGATCCTTTCGTTGCCATAGGATCGTTCCTCGATTTAGAAAGAGAAGGCGTAGAACTTATAGTATTTCATAGCGACCCAATTTCTGTGTTAATTCGTCATTGTGAGAGATCGATGGATGCAATAAAGAAGGAATAGTGCATCCGACATGAGATACTCGCCTCATAATAGGAGTTCCTCTCGTTGCCATAGAAATGCTCCTCGATTTAGAAGGAGAAGTCATAGAACCTATAGTATTTCATAGCGACGCAATTTCTGTGTTAATTCGTCATTGTGAGGGATCGATATATGCAATAAAGAAGGAATAGTGCATCCAAAAAGAGATACTCGCCTCCCAATAGAAGATCCTTTCGTTGCCATAGGATCGTTCCTCGATTTAGAAAGAGAAGGCGTAGAACTTATAGTATTTCATAGCGACGCAATTTCTGTGTTAATTCGTCATTGTGAGGCATCGATGGATGCAATAAAGAAGGAATAGTGCATCCGACATGAGATACTCGCCTCATAATAGGAGTTCCTGTCGTTGCCATGGAAATGCTCCTCGATTTAGAAGGAGAAGTCATAGAACCTATAATATTTCATAGCGACGCAATTTCTGTGTTAATTCGTCATTGTGAGGGATCGATGGATGCAATAAAGAAGGAATAGTGCATCCAAAAAGAGATACTCGCTTCCCAATAGAAGATCCTTTCGTTGCCATAGGATCGTTCCTCGATTTTAAAAGAGATGGCGTAGAACTTATAGTATTTCATAGAGATGCAATTTCTGTGTTAATTCGTCATTGTGAGGGATCTACGGATGCAATAAAGAAGGAATAGTGCATCCGAAAACAGATACTCGCCTCCGAATAGGAGATCCTGTCGTTGTCATAGAAACGCTGCTAGATTTAGAAAGAGAAGTCATAGAACCTATAGTATTACATAGCGACGCAAATTCTGTGATAATTCGTCATTGCGAGGGATCGATGGATGCAATAAAGAAGGAATAGTGCATCCAAAAAGAGATAATCGCCTCCCAATAGAAGATCCTATCGTTGCCATAGGATCGTTCCTCGATTTAGAAAGCCAAGGCGTAGGACTTATAATACTTCATAGCGACGCAATTTCTGTGTTAATTCGTCATTGTGAGGGATCGATGGATGCAATAAAGAAGGAATAATGCATCCAAAAAGAGATACTCGCCTCCCAATAGAAGATCCTTTCGTTGCCATACGATCGTGCCTCGATTTAGAAAGAGAAGGCGTAGAACTTATAGTATTTCATAGAGACGCAATTTCTGTGTTAATTCGTCATTGTGAGGGATCGACGGATGCAATAAAGAAGGAATAGTGCATCCGAAAAGAGATACTCGCTCCCAATAGGAGATCCTGTCGTTGTCATAGAAACGCTCCTCGATTGAGAAAAAGAAGGCGTAGAACTTATAGTATTTCATAGCGACGCAATTTCTGTGTTAATTCGTCATTGTGAGGGATCGACGGATGCAATAAAGAAGGAATAGTGCATCCGACATGAGATACTCGCCTCCCAATAGTAGATCCTGTCGTTGCCATAGAAACGGTAATCGAAATAGAAAGAGAAGACATAGAACCTATAGTATTTCATAGCGACGCAAATTCTGTGTTAATTCGTCATTGTGAGGGATCGATGGATGCAATAAAGAAGGAATAGTGCATCCGAAAAGAGATACTCGCCTCCCAATAGTAGATCCTGTCGTTGCCATAGAAACTGTCCTCGAAATAGAAAGAGAAGTCATAGAACCTATAGTATTTCATAGCGACGCAAAGTCTGTGTTAATTCGTCATTGTGAGGGATCGATGGATGCATTAAAGAAGGAATAGTGCATCCAAAAAGAGATACTCGCCTCCCAATAGAAGATCCTTTCGTTGCCATAGGATCGTTCCTCGATTTAGAAAGAGAAGGCGTAGGACTTATAGTATTTCATAGCGACGCAATTTCTGTGTTAATTCGTCATTGTGAGGGATCGACGGATGCAATGAAGAAGCAATAGTGCATCTGAAGAGAGATACTCGCCTCCCAATAGGAGATCCTGTCGTTGCCATGGAAACGCTCTTCGATTTAGAAGGAGAAGTCATAGAACCCATAGTATTTCATAGCGACGCAATTTCTGTGTTAATTCGTCATTGTGAGTTATCGACGGATGCAATTGAGAAGGAATAGTGCATCCGAAAAGAGATACTCGCCTCCCAATAGAAGATCCTGTCGTTGCCATAGAAATGCTCCTCGATTTAGAAAGAGGAGTCATAGAACTTATAGTAATTCATAGCGACGCAATTTCTCTGTTAATTCGTCATTGTGAGGGATCGAAGGATGCATTAAAGAAGGAATAGTGCATCCAAAAAGAGATACTCGCCTCCCAATAGAAGATCCTTTCGTTGCCATAGGATCGTTCCTCGATTTAGAAAGAGAAGGCGTAGGACTTATAGTATTTCATAGCGACGCAATTTCTGTGTTAATTCGTCATTGTGAGGGATCGACGGATGCAATGAAGAAGCAATAGTGCATCCGAAAAGAGATACTCGCCTCCCAATAGTAGATCCTGTCGTTGCCATAGAAACTGTCCTCGAAATAGAAAGAGAAGTCATAGAACCTATAGTATTTCATAGCGACGCAAAGTCTGTGTTAATTCGTCATTGTGAGGGATCGATGGATGCATTAAAGAAGGAATAGTGCATCCAAAAAGAGATACTCGCCTCCCAATAGAAGATCCTTTCGTTGCCATAGGATCGTTCCTCGATTTAGAAAGAGAAGGCGTAGGACTTATAGTATTTCATAGCGACGCAATTTCTGTGTTAATTCGTCATTGTGAGGGATCGATGGATGCAATAAAGAAGGAATAGTGCATCCGAAAAGAGATACTCGCGTCCCAATAGGAGATCCTGTCGTTGCCATAGAAATGCTCCTCGAATTAGAAGTAGAAGTCATAGAACCTATAGCATTTCATAGCAACGCAATTTCTGTGTTAATTCGTAAATGTGAGGGAGCGATGGATGCAATAAAGAAGGAATAGTGCATCCAAAAAGAGATACTCGCCTCCCCATAGAAGATCCTTTCGTTGCCATAAGATCGTTCCTCGATTTAGAAAGGGAAGGCGTAGAACTTATAGTATTTCATAGCGACGCAATATCTGTGTTAATTCTTCATTGTGAGGTATCGACGGATGCAATAAAGAAGGAAATGCGCATCAGACATGAGATACTCGCCTCCCAATAGGAGATCCTGTCGTTGCAATAGAAATGCTCCTCGATTTAGAAAGAGAAGTCATAGAACCTATAGTATTTCATAGCGACGCAAATTCTGTGTTAATTCAACATTGTGAGGGATCGACGGATGCAATAAAGAAGGAATAGTGCATCCGACATGAGATACTCGCCTCCCAATAGGAGTTCCTGTCGTTGCCATAGAAATGTTCCTCGATTTAGAAAGAGAAGTCATAGAACCTATAGTATTTCATAGCGACGCAAATTCTGTGTTAATTCGTCATTGTGAGGGATCGACGGATGCAATAAAGAAGGAATAGTGCATCCGACATGAGATACTCGCCTCCCAATAGGAGTTCTTGTCGTTGCCATAGAAATGCTCCTCGATTAAGAAAGAGAAGTCATAGAACATATAGTATTTCATAGCGACGCAATTTCTGTATTAATTCGTCATTGTGAGGGATCGATATATGCAATAAAGAAGGAATAGTGCATCCAAAAAGAGATACTCGCCTCCCAATAGATGATCCTTTCGTTGCCTTAGGATCGTTCCTCGATTTAGAAAGAGAAGGCGTAGAACTTATAGTATTTCATAGCGACCCAATTTCTGTGTTAATTCGTCATTGTGAGAGATCGATGGATGCAATAAAGAAGGAATAGTGCATCCGACATGAGATACTCGCCTCATAATAGGAGTTCCTCTCGTTGCCATAGAAATGCTCCTCGATTTAGAAGGAGAAGTCATAGAACCTATAGTATTTCATAGCGACGCAATTTCTGTGTTAATTCGTCATTGTGAGGGATCGATATATGCAATAAAGAAGGAATAGTGCATCCAAAAAGAGATACTCGCCTCCCAATAGAAGATCCTTTCGTTGCCATAGGATCGTTCCTCGATTTAGAAAGAGAAGGCGTAGAACTTATAGTATTTCATAGCGACGCAATTTCTGTGTTAATTCGTCATTGTGAGGGATCGATGGATGCAATAAAGAAGGAATAGTGCATCCGACATGAGATACTCGCCTCATAATAGGGGTTCCTGTCGTTGCCATAGAAATGCTCCTCGATTTAGAAGGAGAAGTCATAGAACCTATAATATATCATAGCGACGCAATTTCTGTGTTAATTCGTCATTGTGAGGGATCGATGGATGCAATAAAGAAGGAATAGTGCACCCAAAAAGAGATACTCGCCTCCCAATAGAAGATCCTTTCGTTGCCATAGGATCGTTCCTCGATTTTAAAAGAGATGGCGTAGAACTTATAGTATTTCATAGAGATGCAATTTCTGTGTTAATTCGTCATTGTGAGGGATCTACGGATGCAATAAAGAAGGAATAGTGCATCCGAAAACAGATACTCGACTCCGAATAGGAGATCCTGTCGTTGTCATAGAAACGCTGCTAGATTTAGAAAGAGAAGTCATAGAACCTATAGTATTTCATAGCGACGCAAATTCTGTGTTAATTCGTCATTGCGAGGGATCGATGGATGCAATAAAAAAGGAATAGTGCATCCAAAAAGAGATAATCGCCTCCCAATAGAAGATCCTTTCGTTGCCATAGGATCGTTCCTCGATTTAGAAAGCAAAGGCGTAGGACTTATAATACTTCATAGCGACGCAATTTCTGTGTTAATTCGTCATTGTGAGGGATCGATGGATGCAATAAAGAAGGAATAATGCATCCAAAAAGAGATACTCGCCTCCCAATAGAAGATCCTTTCGTTGCCATACGATCGTGCCTCGATTTAGATAGAGAGGGCGTAGAACTTATAGTATTTCATAGAGACGCAATTTCTGTGTTAATTCGTCATTGTGAGGGATCGACGGATGCAATAAAGAAGGAATAGTGCATCCGAAAAGAGATACTCGCCTCCCAATAGGAGATCCTGTCGTTGTCATAGAAACGCTCCTCGATTGAGAAAAAGAAGGCGTAGAACTTATAGTATTTCATAGCGACGCAATTTCTGTGTTAATTCGTCATTGTGAGGGATCGACGGATGCAATAAAGAAGGAATAGTGCATCCGACATGAGATACTCGCCTCCCAATAGTAGATCCTGTCGTTGCCATAGAAACGGTCCTCGAAATAGAAAGAGAAGTCATAGAACCTATAGTATTTCATAGCGACGCAAATTCTGTGTTAATTCGTCATTGTGAGGGATCGATGGATGCAATAAAGAAGGAATAGTGCATCCGAAAAGAGATACTCGCCTCCCAATAGGAGACCCTGTCGTTGACATAGAAATGCTCCTCGATTTAGAAAGAGAAGTCATAGAACCTATAGTGTTTCATAGCGACGCAATTTCTGTGTTAATTCGTCATTGTGAGGGATCGATGGATGCAATAAAGAAGGAATGGTGCATTCAAAAATAGATGCTCGCCTCCCAATAGAAGATACTTTCGTTGGCATAGGATCGTTCCTCGATTGAGGAAAAGAAGGCATAGAACTTATAGTATTTCATAGCGACGCAATTTCTGTGTTAATTCGTCATTGTGAGGGATCGATGGATGCAATAAAGAAGGAATAGTGCATCCGACATGAGATACTCGCCTCCCAATAGTAGATCCTGTCGTTGCCATAGAAACTGTCCTCGAAATAGAAAGAGAAGTCATAGAACCTATAGTATTTCATAGCGACGCAAAGTCTGTGTTAATTCGTCATTGTGAGGGATCGATGGATGCATTAAAGAAGGAATAGTGCATCCAAAAAGAGATACTCGCCTCCCAATAGAAGATCCTTTCGTTTCCATAGGAGCGTTCCTCGATTTAGAAAGAGAAGGCGTAGGACTTATAGTATTTCATAGCGACGCAATTTCTGTGTTTATTAGTCATTGTGAGGGATCGACGGATGCAATGAAGAAGCAATAGTGCATCTGAAGAGAGATACTCGCCTCCCAATAGGAGATCCTGTCGTTGCCATGGAAACGCTCTTCGATTTAGAAGGAGAAGTCATAGAACCCATAGTATTTCATAGCGACGCAATTTCTGTGTTAATTCGTCATTGTGAGTTATCGACGGATGCAATAGAGAAGGAATAGTGCATCCGACATGAGATACTCGCCTCCCAATAGGAGTTCCTGTCGTTGCCATACAAATGTTCCTCGATTTAGAAAGAGAAGTCATAGAACCTATAGTATTTCATAGCGACGCAAATTCTGTGTTAATTCGTCATTGTGAGGGATCGACGGATGCAATAAAGAAGGAATAGTGCATCCGAAATGAAATACTCGCCTCCCAATAGGAGTTCTTGTCGTTGCCATAGAAATGCTCCTCGATTAAGAAAGAGAAGTCATAGAACATATAGTATTTCATAGCGACGCAATTTCTGTATTAATTCGTCATTGTGAGGAATCGACGGATGCAATAAAGAAGGAATAGTGCATCCGAAAAGAGATACTCGCCTCCCAATAGAAGATCCTGTCGTTGCCATAGAAATGCTCCTCGATTTAGAAAGAGGAGTCATAGAACTTATAGTAATTCATACCGACGCAATTTCTGTGTTAATTCGTCATTGTGAGGGATCGAAGGATGCAATAAAGAAGAAATAGTGCATCCAAAAAGAGATACACGCTTCCCAATAGAAGATCCTTTCGTTGCCATAGGATCGTTCCTCGATTTAGAAAGAGATGGCGTAGAACTTATAGTATTTCATAGAGATGCAATTTCTGTGTAAATTCGTCATTGGGAGGGATCGATGGATGCAATAAAGAAGGAATAGTGCATCCAAAAAGAGATACTCGCATCCCAATAGAAGATCCTTTCGTTGCCATACGATCGTTCCTCGATTTAGAAAGAGAAGGCGTAGAACTTATAGTATTTCATAGCGACGCAATTACTGTGTTAATTCGTCATTGTAAGGGATCGACGGATGCAATAAAGATGGAATAGTGCATCCGACATGAGATACTCGCCTCCCAATAGAAGATCCATTCGTTGCCATAGGATCGTTCCTCGATTTAGAAAGAGAAGGCGTAGAACTTATAGTATTTCATAGCGACGCAATTTCTGTGTTAATTCGTCATTTTGAGGGATCGACGGATGCAATAAAGAAGGAATAGTGCATCCAAAAAGAGATACTCGCCTCCCAATAGATGATCCTTTCGTTGCCATAGGATCGTTCCTCGATTTAGAAAGAGAAGGCGTAGAACTTATAGTATTTCATAGCGACCCAATTTCTGTGTTAATTCGTCATTGTGAGGCATCGATGGATGCAATAAAGAAGGAATAGTGCATCCGACATGAGATACTCGCCTCATAATAGGAGTTCCTGTCGTTGCCATGGAAATGCTCCTCGATTTAGAAGGAGAAGTCATAGAACCTATAATATTTCATAGCGACGCAATTTCTGTGTTAATTCGTCATTGTGAGGGATCGATGGATGCAATAAAGAAGGAATAGTGCATCCAAAAAGAGATACTCGCTTCCCAATAGAAGATCCTTTCGTTGCCATAGGATCGTTCCTCGATTTTAAAAGAGATGGCGTAGAACTTATAGTATTTCATAGAGATGCAATTTCTGTGTTAATTCGTCATTGTGAGGGATCTACGGATGCAATAAAGAAGGAATAGTGCATCCGAAAACAGATACTCGCCTCCGAATAGGAGATCCTGTCGTTGTCATAGAAACGCTGCTAGATTTAGAAAGAGAAGTCATAGAACCTATAGTATTACATAGCGACGCAAATTCTGTGATAATTCGTCATTGCGAGGGATCGATGGATGCAATAAAGAAGGAATAGTGCATCCAAAAAGAGATAATCGCCTCCCAATAGAAGATCCTATCGTTGCCATAGGATCGTTCCTCGATTTAGAAAGCCAAGGCGTAGGACTTATAATACTTCATAGCGACGCAATTTCTGTGTTAATTCGTCATTGTGAGGGATCAATGGATGCAATAAAGAAGGAATAATGCATCCAAAAAGAGATACTCGCCTCCCAATAGAAGATCCTTTCGTTGCCATACGATCGTGCCTCGATTTAGAAAGAGAAGGCGTAGAACTTATAGTATTTCATAGAGACGCAATTTCTGTGTTAATTCGTCATTGTGAGGGATCGACGGATGCAATAAAGAAGGAATAGTGCATCCGAAAAGAGATACTCGCTCCCAATAGGAGATCCTGTCGTTGTCATAGAAACGCTCATCGATTGAGAAAAAGAAGGCGTAGAACTTATAGTATTTCATAGCGACGCAATTTCTGTGTTAATTCGTCATTGTGAGGGATCGACGGATGCAATAAAGAAGGAATAGTGCATCCGACATGAGATACTCGCCTCCCAATAGTAGATCCTGTCGTTGCCATAGAAACGGTAATCGAAATAGAAAGAGAAGACATAGAACCTATAGTATTTCATAGCGACGCAAATTCTGTGTTAATTCGTCATTGTGAGGGATCGATGGATGCAATAAAGAAGGAATAGTGCATCCGAAAAGAGATACTCGCCTCCCAATAGTAGATCCTGTCGTTGCCATAGAAACTGTCCTCGAAATAGAAAGAGAAGTCATAGAACCTATAGTATTTCATAGCGACGCAAAGTCTGTGTTAATTCGTCATTGTGAGGGATCGATGGATGCATTAAAGAAGGAATAGTGCATCCAAAAAGAGATACTCGCCTCCCAATAGAAGATCCTTTCGTTGCCATAGGATCGTTCTTCGATTTAGAAAGAGAAGGCGTAGGACTTATAGTATTTCATAGCGACGCAATTTCTGTGTTAATTCGTCATTGTGAGGGATCGACGGATGCAATGAAGAAGCAATAGTGCATCTGAAGTAAGATACTCGCCTCCCAATAGGAGATCCTGTCGTTGCCATGGAAACGCTCTTCGATTTAGAAGGAGAAGTCATAGAACCCTTAGTATTTCATAGCGACGCAATTTCTGTGTTAATTCGTCATTGTGAGTTATCGACGGATGCAATTGAGAAGGAATAGTGCATCCGAAAAGAGATACTCGCCTCCCAATAGAAGATCCTGTCGTTGCCATAGAAATGCTCCTCGATTTAGAAAGAGGAGTCATAGAACTTATAGTAATTCATAGCGACGCAATTTCTCTGTTAATTCGTCATTGTGAGGGATCGAAGGATGCATTAAAGAAGGAATAGTGCATCCAAAAAGAGATACTCGCCTCCCAATAGAAGATCCTTTCGTTGCCATAGGATCGTTCCTCGATTTAGAAAGAGAAGGCGTAGGACTTATAGTATTTCATAGCGACGCAATTTCTGTGTTAATTCGTCATTGTGAGGGATCGACGGATGCAATGAAGAAGCAATAGTGCATCCGAAAAGAGATACTCGCCTCCCAATAGTAGATCCTGTCGTTGCCATAGAAACTGTCCTCGAAATAGAAAGAGAAGTCATAGAACCTATAGTATTTCATAGCGACGCAAAGTCTGTGTTAATTCGTCATTGTGAGGGATCGATGGATGCATTAAAGAAGGAATAGTGCATCCAAAAAGAGATACTCGCCTCCCAATAGAAGATCCTTTCGTTGCCATAGGATCGTTCCTCGATTTAGAAAGAGAAGGCGTAGGACTTATAGTATTTCATAGCGACGCAATTTCTGTGTTAATTCGTCATTGTGAGGGATCGATGGATGCAATAAAGAAGGAATAGTGCATCCGAAAAGAGATACTCGCCTCCCAATAGGAGATCCTGTCGTTGCCATAGAAATGCTCCTCGAATTAGAAGTAGAAGTCATAGAACCTATAGCATTTCATAGCAACGCAATTTCTGTGTTAATTCGTAAATGTGAGGGAGCGATGGATGCAATAAAGAAGGAATAGTGCATCCAAAAAGAGATACTCGCCTCCCCATAGAAGATCCTTTCGTTGCCATAAGATCGTTCCTCGATTTAGAAAGGGAAGGCGTAGAACTTATAGTATTTCATAGCGACGCAATATCTGTGTTAATTCTTCATTGTGAGGTATCGACGGATGCAATAAAGAAGGAAATGCGCATCAGACATGAGATACTCGCCTCCCAATAGGAGATCCTGTCGTTGCAATAGAAATGCTCCTCGATTTAGAAAGAGAAGTCATAGAACCTATAGTATTTCATAGCGACGCAAATTCTGTGTTAATTCAACATTGTGAGGGATCGACGGATGCAATAAAGAAGGAATAGTGCATCCGACATGAGATACTCGCCTCCCAATAGGAGTTCCTGTCGTTGCCATAGAAATGTTCCTCGATTTAGAAAGAGAAGTCATAGAACCTATAGTATTTCATAGCGACGCAAATTCTGTGTTAATTCGTCATTGTGAGGGATCGACGGATGCAATAAAGAAGGAATAGTGCATCCGACATGAGATACTCGCCTCCCAATAGGAGTTCTTGTCGTTGCCATAGAAATGCTCCTCGATTAAGAAAGAGAAGTCATAGAACATATAGTATTTCATAGCGACGCAATTTCTGTATTAATTCGTCATTGTGAGTGATCGACGGATGCAATAAAGAAGGAATAGTGCATCCGAAAAGAGATACTCGCCTCCCAATAGAAGATCCTGTCGTTGCCATAGAAATGCTCCTCGATTTAGAAAGAGGAGTCATAGAACTTATAGTAATTCATAGCGACGCAATTTCTCTGTTAATTCGTCATTGTGAGGGATCGAAGGATGCAATAAAAAAGAAATAGTGCATCCAAAAAGAGATACACGCTTCCCAATAGAAGATCCTTTCGTTGCCATAGGATCGTTCCTCGATTTAGAAAGAGATGGCGTAGAACTTATAGTATTTCATAGCGACGCAATTACTGTGTTAATTCGTCGTTGTAAGGGATCGACGGATGCAATAAAGATGGAATAGTGCATCCGACATGAGATACTCGCCTCCCAATAGAAGATCCTTTCGTTGCCATAGGATCGTTCCTCGATTTAGAAAGAGAAGGCGTAGAACTTATAGTATTTCATAGCGACGCAATTTCTGTGTTAATTCGTCATTTTGAGGGATCGACGGATGCAATAAAGAAGGAATAGTGCATCCAAAAAGAGATACTCCCCTCCCAATAGATGATCCTTTCGTTGCCATAGGATCGTTCCTCGATTTAGAAAGAGAAGGCGTAGAACTTATAGTATTTCATAGCGACCCAATTTCTGTGTTAATTCGTCATTGTGAGAGATCGATGGATGCAATAAAGAAGGAATAGTGCATCCGACATGAGATACTCGCCTCATAATAGGAGTTCCTCTCGTTGCCATAGAAATGCTCCTCGATTTAGAAGGAGAAGTCATAGAACCTATAGTATTTCATAGCGACGCAATTTCTGTGTTACTTCGTCATTGTGAGGGATCGATGGATGCAATAAAGAAGGAATAGTGCATCCAAAAAGAGATACTCGCCTCCCAATAGAAGATCCTTTCGTTGCCATAGGATCGTTCCTCGATTTAGAAAGAGATGGCGTAGAACTTATAGTATTTCATAGAGATGCAATTTCTGTGTTAATTCGTCATTGTGAGGGATCTACGGATGCAATAAAGAAGGAATAGTGCATCCGAAAACAGATACTCGCCTCCGAATAGGAGATCCTGTCGTTGTCATAGAAACGCTGCTAGATTTAGAAAGAGAAGTCATAGAACCTATAGTATTTCATAGCGACGCAAATTCTGTGTTAATTCGTCATTGCGAGGGATCGATGGATGCAATAAAGAAGGAATAGTGCATCCAAAAATAGATACTCGCCTCCCAATAGAAGATCCTTTCGTTGCCATAGGATCGTTCCTCGATTTAGAAAGCGAAGGCGTAGGACTTATAATACTTCATAGCGACGCAATTTCTGTGTTAATTTGTCATTGTGAGGGATCGATGGATGCAATAAAGAAGGAATAATGCGTCCAAAAAGAGATACTCGCCTCCCAATAGAAGATCCTTTCGTTGCCATACGATCGTGTCTCGATTTAGAAAGAGAAGGCGTAGAACTTATAGTATTTCATAGAGACGCAATTTCTGTGTTAATTCGTCATTGTGAGGGATCGATGGATGCAATAAAGAAGGAATAGTGCATCCGAAAAGAGATACTCGCCTCCCAATAGGAGATCCTGTTGTTGTCATAGAAACGCTCCTCGATTGAGAAAAAGAAGGCGTAGAACTTATAGTATTTCATAGCGACGCAATTTCTGTGTTAATTCGTCATTGTGAGGGATCGACGGATGCAATAAAGAAGGAATAGTGCATCCGACATGAGATACTCGCCTCCCAATAGTAGATCCTGTCGTTGCCATAGAAACGGTCCTCGAAATAGAAAGAGAAGTCATAGAACCTATAGTACTTCATAGCGACGCAAATTCTGTGTTAATTCGTCATTGTGAGGGATCGATGGATGCAATAAAGAAGGAATAGTGCATCCGAAAAGAAGTACTCGCCTTACAATAGGAGACCCTGTCGTTGACATAGAAATGCTCCTCTATTTAGAAAGAGAAGTCATAGAACCTATAGTATTTCATAGCGACGCAATTTCTGTGTTAATTCGTCATTGTGAGGGATCGATGGATGCAATAAAGAAGGAATGGTGCATTCAAAAATAGATGCTCGCCTCCCAATAGAAGATCCTTTCGTTGGCATAGGATCGTTCCTCGATTGAGAAAAAGAAGGCGTAGAACTTATAGTATTTCATAGCGACGCAATTTCTGTGTTAATTCGTCATTGTGAGGGATCGACGGATGCAATAAAGAAGGAATAGTGCATCCGACATGAGATACTCGCCTCCCAATAGTAGATCCTGTCGTTGCCATAGAAACGGTCCTCGAAATAGAAAGAAAAGTCATAGAACCTATAGTATTTCATAGCGACGCAATTTCTGTGTGAATTCGTCATTGTGAGGGATCGATGGATGCAAGAAAGAAGGAATAGTGCATCCGACATGAGATACTCGCCTCCCAATAGTAGATCCTGTCGTTGCCATAGAAACGGTCCTCGAAAAAGAAAGAGAAGTCATAGAACATATAGTATTTCATAGCGACGCAAAGTCTGTGTTAATTCGTCATTGTGAGGGATCGATGGATGCATTAAAGAAGGAATAGTGCATCCAAAAAGAGATACTCGGCTCCCAATAGATGATCCTTTCGTTGCCATAGGATCGTTCCTCGATTTAGAAAGAGAAGGCGTAGGACTTATAGTATTTCATAGCGACGCAATTTCTGTGTTAATTCGTCATTGTGAGGGATCGACGGATGCAATGAAGAAGGAATAGTACATCCGAAAAGAGATACTCGCCTCCCAATAGGAGATCCTGTCGTTGCCATGGAAACGCCCTTCGATTTAGAAGGAGAAGTCATAGAACCTATAGTATTTCATAGCGACGCAATTTCTGTGTTAATTCGTCATTGTGAGTTATCGACGGATGCAATAGAGAAGGAATAGTGCATCCGAAAAGAGATACTCGCCTCCCAATAGGAGATCCTGTCGTTGCCATAGAAATGCTCCTCGAATTAGAAGTAGAAGTCATAGAACCTATAGCTTTTCATAGCAACGCAATTTTTGTGTTAATTCGTAAATGTGAGGGATCGATGGATGCAATAAAGAAGGAATAGTGCATCCAAAAAGAGATACTCGCCTCCCAATAGAAGATCCTTTCGTTGCCATAAGATCGTTCCTCGATTTAGAAAGGGAAGGCGTAGAACTTATAGTATTTCATAGCGACGCAATTTCTGTGTTAATTCTTCATTGTGAGGTATCGACGGATGCAATAAAGAAGGAATTGCGCATCAGACATGAGATACTCGCCTCCCAATAGGAGATCCAGTCGTTGCAATAGAAATGCTCCTCGATTTAGAAAGAGAAGTCATAGAACCTATAGTATTTCATAGCGACGTAAATTCTGTGTTAATTCAACATTGTGAGGGATCGACGGATACAATAAAGAAGGAATAGTGCATCCGACATGAGATACTCGCCTCCCAATAGGAGTTCCTGTCGTTGCCATAGAAATGTTCCTCGATTTAGAAAGAGAAGTCATAGAACCTATAGTATTTCATAGCGACGCAAATTCTGTGTTAATTCATCATTGTGAGGGATCGACGGATGCAATAAAGAAGGAATAGTGCATCCGACATGAGATACTCGCCTCGCAATAGGAGTTCTTGTCGTTGCCATAGAAATGCTCCTCGATTAAGAAAGAGAAGTCATAGAACATATAGTATTTCATAGCGACGCAATTTCTGTATTAATTCGTCATTGTGAGGGATCGACGGATGCAATAAAGAAGGAATAGTGCATCCGAAAAGAGATACTAGCCTCCCAATAGAAGATCCTGTCGTTGCCATAGAAATGCTCCTCGATTAAGAAAGAGAAGTCATAGAACCTAGAGTATTTCATAGCGACGCAAATTCTGTGTTAATTCGTCATTGTGAGGGATCGACGGATGCAATAAAGAAGGAATAGTGCATCCGACATGAGATACTCGCCTCGCAATAGGAGTTCTTGTCGTTGCCATAGAAATGCTCCTCGATTTAGAAAGAGGAGTCATAGAACTTATAGTAATTCATAGCGACGCAATTTCTGTGTTAATTCGTCATTGTGAGGGATCGAAGGATGCAATAAAGAAGAAATAGTGCTTCCAAAAAGAGATACACGCTTCCCAATAGAAGCTCCTTTCGTTGCCATAGGATCGTTCCTCGATTTAGAAAGAGAAGGCGTAGAACTTATAGTATTTTATAGCGACGCAATTTCGGTGTTAATACGTCATTGTGAGAGATCGATGGATGCAATAAAGAAGGAATAGTGCATCCGAAATGGGATACTCGCCTCCCAATAGAAGATCCTTTCGTTGCCATAGGATAGTTCCTCGATTTAGAAGGAGATGGCGTAGAACTTATAGTATTTCATAGAGATGCAATTTCTGTGTAAATTCGTCATTGTGAGGGATCGATGGATGCAATAAAGAAGGAATAGTGCATCCAAAAAGAGATACTCGCATCCCAATAGAAGATCCTTTCGTTGCCATACGATCGTTCCTCGTTTTAGAAAGGGAAGGCGTAGAACTTATAGTATTTCATAGCGACGCATTTACTGTGTTAATTCGTCATTGTAAGGGATCGACGGATGCAATAAAGATGGAATAGTGCATCCGACATGAGATACTCGCCTCCCAATAGAAGATCCTTTCGTTGCCATAGGATCGTTCCTCGATTTAGAAAGAGAAGGCGTAGAACTTATAGTATTTCATAGCGACGCAATTTCTGTGTTAATTCGTCATTTTGATGGATCGACGGATGCAATAGAGAAGGAATAGTGCATCCAAAAAGAGATACTCGCCTCCCAATGGATGATCCTTTCGTTGCCATAGGATCGTTCCTCGATTTAGAAAGAGAAGGCGTAGAACTTATAGTATTTCATAGCGACCCAATTTCTGTGTTAATTCGTCATTGTGAGAGATCGATGGATGCAATAAAGAAGGAATAGTGCATCCGACATGAGATACTCGCCTCATAATAGGAGTTCCTCTCGTTGCCATAGAAAAGCTCCTCGATTTAGAAAGAGAAGTCATAGAACCTATAGTATATCATAGCGACGCAATTTCTGTGTTAATTCGTCATTGTGAGGGATCGATGGATGCAATAAAGAAGGAATAGTGCATCCAAAAAGAGATACTCGCCTCCCAATAGAAGATCCTTTCGTTGCCATAGGATCGTTCCTCGATTTAGAAAGAGAAGGCGTAGAACTTATTGTATTTCATAGCGACGCAATTTCTGTGTTAATTCGTCATTGTGAGGGATCGATGGATGCAATAAAGAAGGAATAGTGCATCCGACATGAGATACTCGCCTCATAATAGGAGTTTCTCTCGTTGCCATAGAAATGCTCCTCGATTTAGAAAGAGAAGTCATAGAACCTATAGTATATCATAGCGACGCAATTTCTGTGTTAATTCGTCTTTGTGAGGGATCGATGGATGCAATAAAGAAGGAATAGTGCATCCGAAAACAGATACTCGCCTCCGAATAGGAGATCCTGTCGTTGTCATAGAAACGCTGCTAGATTTAGAAAGAGAAGTCATAGAACCTATAGTATTTCATAGCGACGCAAATTCTGTGTTAATTCGTCATTGCGAGGATGGAAGCAATAAAGAAGGAATAGTGCATCCAAAAAGAGATACTCGCCTCCCAATAGAAGATCCTTTCGTTGCCATAGGATCGTTCCTCGATTTAGAAAGCGAAGGTGTAGGACTTATAATACTTCATAGCGACGCAATTTCTGTGTTAATTCGTCATTGTGAGGGATCGATGGATGCAATTAAGAAGGAATAATGCGTCCAAAAAGAGATACTCGCCTCCCAATAGAAGATCCTTTCGTTGCCATACGATCGTGCCTCGATTTAGAAAGAGAAGGCGTAGAACTTATAGTATTTCATAGAGACGCAATTTCTGTGTTAATTCGTCATTGTGAGGGATCGACGGATGCAATAAACAAGGAATAGAGCATCCGAAAAGAGATACTCGCCTCCCAATAGGAGATCCTGTCGTTGTCATAGAAACGCTCCTCAATTGAGAAAAAGAAGGCGTAGAACTTATAGTATTTCATAGCGACGCAATTTCTGTGTTAATTCGTCATTGTGAGGGATCGACGGATGCAATTAAGAAGGAATAGTGCATCCGACATGAGATACTCGCCTCCCAATAGTAGATCCTGTCGTTGCCATAGATAAGGTCCTCGAAATAGAAAGAGAAGTCATAGAACCTATAGTATTTCATAGCGACGCAATTTCTGTGTTAATTCGTCATTGTGAGGGATCGACGGATGCAATTAAGAAGGAATAGTGCATCAAACATGAGATACTCGCCTCCCAATTGTAGATCCTGTCGTTGCCATTGATAAGGTCCTCGAAATAGAAAGAGAAGTCATAGAACCTATAGTATTTCATAGCGACGCAATTTCTGTGTTAATTCGTCATTGTGAGGGATCGACGGATGCAATGAAGAAGGAATAGTGCATCCGAAAAGAGATACTCGCCTCCCAATAGGAGATCCTGTCGTTGCCATAGAAATGCTCCTCGAATTAGAAGTAGAAGTCATAGAACCTATAGCATTTCATAGCAACGCAATTTTATTGTTAATTCGTAAATGTGAGGGATCGATGGATGCAATAAAGAAGGAATAGTGCATCCAAAAAGAGATACTCGCCTCCCAATAGAAGATCCTTTCGTTGCCATAAGATCGTTCCTCGATTTAGAAAGGGAAGGCGTAGAACTTATAGTATTTCATAGCGACGCAATTTCTGTGTTAATTCTTCATTGTGAGGTATCGACGGATGCAATAAAGAAGGAATTGCGCATCAGACATGAGATACTCGCCTCCCAATTGGAGATCCAGTCGTTGCAATAGAATTGCTCCTCGATTTAGAAAGAGAAGTCATAGAACCTATAGTATTTCATAGCGTCGTAAATTCTGTGTTAATTCAACATTGTGAGGGATCGACGGATACAATAAAGAAGGAATAGTGCATCTGACATGAGATACTCGCCTCCCAATAGGAGTTCCTGTCGTTGCCATAGAAATGTTCCTCGATTTAGAAAGAGAAGTCATAGAACCTATAGTATTTCATAGCGACGCAAATTCTGTGTTAATTCATCATTGTGAGGGATCGACGGCTGCAATAAAGAAGGAATAGTGCATCCGACATGAGATACTCGCCTCGCAATAGGAGTTCTTGTCGTTGCCATAGAAATGCTCCTCGATTAAGAAAGAGAAGTCATAGAACATATAGTATTTCATAGCGACGCAATTTCTGTATTAATTCGTCATTGTGAGGGATCGACGGATGCAATAAAGAAGGAATAGTGCATCCGAAAAGAGATACTAGCCTCCCAATAGAAGATCCTGTCGTTGCCATAGAAATGCTCCTCGATTAAGAAAGAGAAGTCATAGAACCTAGAGTATTTCATAGCGACGCAAATTCTGTGTTAATTCGTCATTGTGAGGGATCGACGGATGCAATAAAGAAGGAATAGTGCATCCGACATGAGATACTCGCCTCGCAATAGGAGTTCTTGTCGTTGCCATAGAAATGCTCCTCGATTTAGAAAGAGGAGTCATAGAACTTATAGTAATTCATAGCGACGCAATTTCTGTGTTAATTCGTCATTGTGAGGGATCGAAGGATGCAATAAAGAAGAAATAGTGCTTCCAAAAAGAGATACACGCTTCCCAATAGAAGCTCCTTTCGTTGCCATAGGATCGTTCCTCGATTTAGAAAGAGAAGGCGTAGAACTTATAGTATTTTATAGCGACGCAATTTCGGTGTTAATACGTCATTGTGAGAGATCGATGGATGCAATAAAGAAGGAATAGTGCATCCGAAATGGGATACTCGCCTCCCAATAGAAGATCCTTTCGTTGCCATAGGATCGTTCCTCGATTTAGAAGGAGATGGCGTAGAACTTATAGTATTTCATAGAGATGCAATTTCTGTGTAAATTCGTCATTGTGAGGGATCGATGGATGCAATAAAGAAGGAATAGTGCATCCAAAAAGAGATACTCGCATCCCAATAGAAGATCCTTTCGTTGCCATACGATCGTTCCTCGTTTTAGAAAGGGAAGGCGTAGAACTTATAGTATTTCAAAGCGACGCAATTACTGTGTTAATTCGTCATTGTAAGGGATCGACGGATGCAATAAAGATGGAATAGTGCATCCGACATGAGATACTCGCCTCCCAATAGAAGATCCTTTCGTTGCCATAGGATCGTTCCTCGATTTAGAAAGAGAAGGCGTAGAACTTATAGTATTTCATAGCGACGCAATTTCTGTGTTAATTCGTCATTTTGATGGATCGACGGATGCAATAGAGAAGGAATAGTGCATCCAAAAAGAGATACTCGCCTCCCAATGGCTGATCCTTTCGTTGCCATAGGATCGTTCCTCGATTTAGAAAGAGAAGGCGTAGAACTTATAGTATTTCATAGCGACCCAATTTCTGTGTTAATTCGTCATTGTGAGAGATCGATGGATGCAATAAAGAAGGAATAGTTCATCCGACATGAGATACTCGCCTCATAATAGGAGTTCCTCTCGTTGCCATAGAAAAGCTCCTCGATTTAGAAGGAGAAGTCATAGAACCTATAGTATATCATAGCGACGCAATTTCTGTGTTAATTCGTCATTGTGAGGGATCGATGGATGCAATAAAGAAGGAATAGTGCATCCAAAAAGAGATACTCGCCTCCCAATAGAAGATCCTTTCGTTGCCATAGGATCGTTCCTCGATTTAGAAAGAGAAGGCGTAGAACTTATTGTATTTCATAGCGACGCAATTTCTGTGTTAATTCGTCATTGTGAGGGATCGATGGATGCAATAAAGAAGGAATAGTGCATCCGACATGAGATACTCGCCTCATAATAGGAGTTCCTCTCGTTGCCATAGAAATGCTCCTCGATTTAGAAAGAGAAGTCATAGAACCTATAGTATATCATAGCGACGCAATTTCTGTGTTAATTCGTCATTGTGAAGGATCGATGGATGCAATAAAGAAGGAATAGTGGATCCGAAAACAGATACTCGCCTCCGAATAGGAGATCCTGTCGTTGTCATAGAAACGCTGCTAGCTTTAGAAAGAGAAGTCATAGAACCTATAGTATTTCATAGCGACGCAAATTCTGTGTTAATTCGTCATTGCGAGGATGGAAGCAATAAAGAAGGAATAGTGCATCCAAAAAGAGATACTCGCCTCCCAATAGAAGATCCTTTCGTTGCCATAGGATCGTTCCTCGATTTAGAAAGCGAAGGCGTAGGACTTATAATACTTCATAGCGACGCAATTTCTGTGTTAATTCGTCATTGTGAGGGATCGATGGATGCAATTAAGAAGGAATAATGCGTCCAAAAAGAGATACTCGCCTCCCAATAGAAGATCCTTTCGTTGCCATACGATCGTGCCTCGATTTAGAAAGAGAAGGCGTAGAACTTATAGTATTTCATAGAGACGCAATTTCTGTGTTAATTCGTCATTGTGAGGGATCGACGGATGCAATAAAGAAGGAATAGTGCATCCGAAAAGAGATACTCGCCTCCCAATAGGAGATCCTGTCGTTGTCATAGAAACGCTCCTCAATTGAGAAAAAGAAGGCGTAGAACTTATAGTATTTCATTGCGACGCAATTTCTGTGTTAATTCGTCATTGTGAGGGATCGACGGATGCAATTAAGAAGGAATAGTGCATCCGACATGAGATACTCGCCTCCCAATAGTAGATCCTGTCGTTGCCATAGATACGGTCCTCGAAATAGAAAGAGAAGTCATAGAACCTATAGTATTTCATAGCGACGCAAATTCTGTGTTAATTCGTCATTGTGAGGGATCGATGGATGCAATAAAGAAGGAATAGTGCATCCAAAAAGAGATACTCGCCTCCCAATAGAAGATCGTTTCTTTGCCATAGGATCGTTCCTCGATTTAGAAAGAGAAGGCGTAGGACTTATAGTATTTCATAGCGACGCAATTTCTGTAATAATTCGTCATTGTGAGGGATCGACGGATGCAATGAAGAAGGAATAGAGCATCCGAAAAGAGATACTCGCCTTCCAATGGGAGATCCTGACGTTGCTATGGAAACGCTCTCCGATTTAGAAAGAGAAGTCATAGAACCCATAGTATTTCATAGCGACGCAATTTCTGTGTTAATTCGTCATTGTGAGTTATCGACGGATGCAATAAAGAAGGAATAGTGCATCCGAAAAGAGATACTCGCCTAACAATAGGAGATCCTGTCGTTGCCATAGAAATGCTCCTCGAATTAGAAGTAGAAGTCATAGAACCTATAGCATTTCATAGCAACGCAATTTCTGTGTTAATTCGTAGATGTGAGGGATAAATGGATGCAATAAAGAAGGAATAGTGCATCCAAAAAGAGATACTCGCCTCCCAATAGAAGATTCTTTCGTTGCCATAAGATCGTGCCTCGATTTAGAAAGAGAAGTCATAGAACCTATAGTATTTCATAGGGACGCAATTTCTGTGTTAATTCGTCATTGTGAGGTATCGACGGATGCAATAAAGAAGGAATAGCGCATCAGACATGAGATACTCGCCTCCCAATAGGAGATCCTGTCGTTGCCATAGAAATGCTCCTCGCTTTAGAAAGAAAAGTCATAGAACCTATAGTATTTCATAGCGACGCAAATTCTGTGTTAATTCGTCATTGTGAGGGATCGACGGATGCAATAAAGAAGGAATAGTGCATCCGACATGAGATACTCGCCTCCCAATAGGAGTTCCTGTCGCTGCCATAGAAATGCTCCTCGATTTAGAAAGAGAAGTCATAGAACCTATAGTATTTCATAGCGACGCAAATTCTGTGTTAATTCGTCATTGTGAGGGATCGACGGATGCAATAAAGAAGGAATAGTGCATCCGACATGAGATACTCGTCTCCCAATAGGAGTTCCTGTCGTTGCCATAGAAATGCTACTCGATTTAGAAAGAGAAGTCATAGAACATATAGTATTTCATAGCGACGCAATTTCTGTATTAATTCGTCATTGTGAGGGATCGACGGATGCAATAAAGAAGGAACAGTGCAACCGAAAAGAGATACTCGCCTCCCAATAGAAGATCCTGTCGTTGCCATAGAAATGCTCCTCGATTTAGAAAGAGGAGTCATAGAACTTATAGTATTTCATAGCGACGCAATTTCTGTGTTAATTCGTCATTGTGAGGGATCGAAGGATGCAATAAAGAAGAAATAGTGCATCCAATAAGAGAGACACGCCTCCCAATAGGAACTCCCTTCGTTGCCATAGGATCGTTCCTCGATTTAGAAAGAGAAGGCGTAGAACTTATAGTATTTCATAGAGACGCAATTTCTGTGTTAATTCGTCATTGTGAGGGATCGATGGATGCAATAGAGAAGGAATAGTGCATCCAAAAAGTGATACTTGCCTCCCAATAGAAGATCCTTTCGTTGCCATAGGATCGTTCCTCGATTTAGAAAGAGAAGGCGTAGAACTTATAGTATTTTATAGCGACGCAATTTCTGTGTTAATTCGTCATTGTGAGGGATCGATGGATGCAATAAAGAAGGAATAGTGCATCCGACATGAGTTACTCGCCTCCCAATAGTAGATCCTGTCGTTGCCATAGAAACGGTCCTCGAAATAGAAAGAGAAGTCATAGAACCTATAGTATTTCATAGCGACGCAAAGTCTGTGTTAATTCGTCATTGTGAGGGATCGATGGATGCATTTAAGAAGGAATAGTGCATCCAAAAAGAGATACTCGCATCCCAATAGAAGATCCTTTCGTTGCCATACGATCGTTCCTCGATTTAGAAAGAAAAGGCGTAGAACTTATAGTATTTCATAGCGACGCAATTACTGTGTTAATTCGTCATTGTAAGGGATCGACGGATGCAATAAAGATGGAATAGTGCATCCGACATGAGATACTCGCCTCCCAATAGAAGATCCTTTCGTTGCCATTGGATCGTCCCTCGATTTAGAAAGAGAAGGCGTAGAACTTATAGTATTTCATAGCGACGCAATTTCTGTGTTAATTCGTCATTGTGAGGGATCGATGGATGCAATAAAGAAGGAATAGTGCATCCAAAAAGAGATACTCGCCTCCCAATAGAAGATGCTTTCGTTGCCATAGGATCGTTCCTCGATTTAGTAAGAGAAGGCGTAGAACTTATCGTATTTCATAGAGACGCAATTTCTATGTTAATTCGTCATTGTGAGGGATCGATGGATGCAATAAAGAAGGAAGAGTGCATCCAAAAAGAGATACTCGCCTCCCAATAGAAGATCCTTTCGTTGCCATAGGATCGTTCCTCGATTTAGAAAGAGAAGGCGTAGAACTTATAGTATTTCTTAGCGACCCAATTTCTGCGTTAATTCGTCATTGTGAGAGATCGATGGATGCAATAAAGAAAGAATAGTGCATCCGACATGAGATACTCGCCTCATAATAGGAGTTCCTGTCGTTGCCATAGAAATGCTCCTCGATATAGAAGGAGAAGTAATAGAACCTATAGTATTTCATAGCGACGCAATTTCTGTGTTAATTCGTCATTGTGAGGGATCGATGGATGCAATAAAGAAGGAGTAGTGCATCCAAAAAGAGATACTCGCCTCCCAATAGAAGATCCTTTCGTTGCCATAGGATCGTTCCTCGATTTAGAAAGAGATGGCGTAGAACTTATAGTATTTCATAGAGATGCAATTTCTGTGTTAATTCGTCATTGTGAGGGATCGATGGATGCAATAAAGAAGGAATAGTGCATCCAAAAAGAGATAATCGCCTCCCAATAGAAGATCCTTTCGTTGCCATACGATCGTTCCTCGATTTAGAAAGAGAAGGCGTAGAACGTATAGTATTTCATAGCGACGCAATTTCTGAGTTAATTCGTCATTGTGAGAGATCGATGGATGCAATAAAGAAGGCATAGTGCATCCGAAAAGAGATACTAGCCTCCCAATAGGAGATCGTGTCGTTGCCATAGAAACGCTCCTCGATTTAGAAAGAGAAGTCATAGAACCTATAGTACTTCATAGCGACGCAAATTCTGTGTTAATTCGTCATTGTGAGGGATCGATGGATGCAATAAAGAAGGAATAGTGCATCCAAAAAGAGATACTCGCCGCCCAATAGAACATCCTTTCGTTGCCATAGGATCGTTCATCAATTTAGAAAGAGAAGGCGTAGAACTTATAGTATTTCATAGCGACGCAATTTCTGTGTTAATTCGTCATTGTGAGGGATCGACGGATGCAATAAAGAAGGAATAGTGCAACCGAAAAGAAATACTCCCCTCCCAATACGAAATCCGGTCGTGGCCATAGAAATGCTCCTCGATTTAGAAATAGATGTCATAGAACCTATAGTATTTCATAGCGACGCAATTTCTGTGTTAATTCGTCATTGTGAGGGATCGATGGATGCAATATAGAAGGAATAGTGCATCCAAAAATCGATAGTCGCCCCCTAATTGAAGATCCTTTCGTTGGCATAGAATTGACCCTCGATTTAGAAAGAGAAGTCATAGAACCTATAGTATTTCATAATGACGCAATTTCTGTGTTAATTCGTCATTGTGAGGGATCGATTGATGCAATAAAGACGGAATAGTGCATTCAAAAAGAGATACCCGCCTCCCAATAGAAGATCCTTTCGTTGCCATAGGATCGTTCCTCGATTTAGAAAGAGAAGGCGTATAACCTATAGTATTTCAAAGCGACGCAATTTCTGTGTTAATTCATCATTGTGAGGGATCGACGGTTGCAATTATGAAGGAATAGTGCATGCGAAAAGAGATTCTCGGCTCCCAATAGGAGATCCTGTCGTTGCCATAGAAACGCTCCTCGATTTAGAAAGAGAAGCCATAGAACCTATAGTATTTCATAGCGACGCAATTTCTGTGTTAATTCGTCATTGTGAGGGATCGATGGAGACAATAAATAAGGAATAGTGCATCCAAAAAGAGATACTCGCCCCCCTATAGAAGATCGTGTCGTAGCCATAGGATCGTTTCTCGATTTAGAAACAGAAGGCGTAGAACTTATAGTATTTCATAGCGACGCTATTACTGTGTTAATTCGTCATTGTGAGGGATCGACGGATGCAATAAAGATGGAATAGTGCATCCGACATGAGATATTCGCCTCCCAATAGGAGATCCTGTCGTTGCCATAGAAACGCTCCTCGATTTAGAAAGAGAAGTCATAGAACCTATGTTATTTCACAGCGACGCAATTTCTGTGTTAATTCGTCATTGTGAGGGATCAACGGATGCAATAAAGAAGGAATAGTGCATCCGAAAAGAGATACTCGCCTCCTAATAGGAGACCCTGTCGTTGCCACAGAAACGCTCATCGATTTAGAAAGAGAAGACATAGAACCTATAGTATTTCGTAGCGACGCAATTTCTGTGTTAATTCCTCACTGTGAGGGATCGACGGATGCAATAAAGAAGGAATAGTGCATCCGAAAAGAGATACTCGCCTCCCAATAGGAGACCCTGTCGTTGACATAGAAATGCTCCTCGATTTAGAAAGAGAAGTCATAGAACCTATAGTATTTCATAGCGACGCAATTTCTGTGTTAATTCGTCATTGTGAGGGATCGATGGATGCAATAAAGAAGGAATGGTGCATTCAAAAATAGATACTCGCCTCCCAATAGAAGATCCTTTCGTTGGCATAGGATCGTTCCTCGATTGAGAAAAAGAAGGCGTAGAACTTATAGTATTTCATAGCGACGCAATTTCTGTGTTAATTCGTCATTGTGAGGGATCGATGGATGCAATAAAGAAGGAATAGTGCATCCGACATGAGATACTCGCCTCCCAATAGTAGATCCTGTCGTTGCCATAGAAACGGTCCTCGAAATAGAAAGAGAAGTCATAGAACCTATAGTATTTCATAGCGACGCAAAGTCTGTGTAAATTCGTCATTGTGAGGGATCGATGGATGCAATAAAGAAGGAATAGTGCATCCAATAAGAGAGACACGCCTCCCAATAGGAACTCCCTTCGTTGCCATAGGATCGTTCCTCGATTTAGAAAGAGAAGGCGTAGAACTTATAGTATTTCATAGAGACGCAATTTCTGTGTTAATTCGTCATTGTGAGGGATCGATGGATGCAATAGAGAAGGAATAGTGCATCCAAAAAGTGATACTTGCCTCCCAATAGAAGATCCTTTCGTTGCCATAGGATCGTTCCGCGATTTAGAAAGAGAAGGCGTAGAACTTATAGTATTTTATAGCGACGCAATTTCTGTGTTAATTCGTCATTGTGAGGGATCGATGGATGCAATAAAGAAGGAATAGTGCATCCGACATGAGTTACTCGCCTCCCAATAGTAGATCCTGTCGTTGCCATAGAAACGGTCCTCGAAATAGAAAGAGAAGTCATAGAACCTATAGTATTTCATAGCGACGCAAAGTCTGTGTTAATTCGTCATTGTGAGGGATCGATGGATGCATTTAAGAAGGAATAGTGCATCCAAAAAGAGATACTCGCATCCCAATAGAAGATCCTTTCGTTGCCATACGATCGTTCCTCGATTTAGAAAGAAAAGGCGTAGAACTTATAGTATTTCATAGCGACGCAATTACTGTGTTAATTCGTCATTGTAAGGGATCGACGGATGCAATAAAGATGGAATAGTGCATCCGACATGAGATACTCGCCTCCCAATAGAAGATCCTGTCGTTGCCATTGGATCGTCCCTCGATTTAGAAAGAGAAGGCGTAGAACTTATAGTATTTCATAGCGACGCAATTTCTGTGTTAATTCGTCATTTTGAGGGTTCGACGAATGCAATAAAGAAGGAATAGTGCATCCGAAAAGAGATACTCGCCTCCCAATAGGAGATCCTGTCGTAGTCATAGAAACGCTCCTCGATTTAGAAAGAGAAGTCATAGAACCTATAGTATTTCATAGCGACGCAAATTCTGTGTTAATTCGTCATTGTGAGGGATCGACGGATGCAATAAAGAAGGAATAGTGCATCCGACATGAGATACTCGCCTCCCAATAGGAGTTCCTGTCGTTGCCATAGAAATGCTCCTTGATTTAGAAAGAGAAGTCATAGAACCTATAGTATTTCATAGCGACGCAACTTCTGTGTTAATTCGTCATTGTGAGGGATCGATGGATGCAATAAAGAAGGAATAGTGCATCCAAAAAGAGATACTCGCCTCCCAATAGAAGATCCTTTCGTTGCCATAGGATCGTTCCTCGATTTAGTAAGAGAAGGCGTAGAACTTATCGTATTTCATAGAGACGCAATTTCTATGTTAATTCGTCATTGTGAGGGATCGATGGATGCAATAAAGAAGGAATAGTGCATCCAAAAAGAGATACTCGCCTCCCAATAGAAGATCCTTTCGTTGCCATAGGATCGTTCCTCGATTTAGAAAGAGAAGGCGTAGAACTTATAGTATTTCTTAGCGACCCAATTTCTGCGTTAATTCGTCATTGTGAGAGATCGATGGATGCAATAAAGAAAGAATAGTGCATCCGACATGAGATACTCGCCTCATAATAGGAGTTCCTGTCGTTGCCATAGAAATGCTCCTCGATATAGAAGGAGAAGTAATAGAACCTATAGTATTTCATAGCGACGCAATTTCTATGTTAATTCGTCATTGTGAGGGATCGATGGATGCAATAAAGAAGGAGTAGTGCATCCAAAAAGAGATACTCGCCTCCCAATAGAAGATCCTTTCGTTGCCATAGGATCGTTCCTCGATTTAGAAAGAGATGGCGTAGAACTTATAGTATTTCATAGAGATGCAATTTCTGTGTTAATTCGTCGTTGTGAGGGATCGATGGATGCAATAAAGAAGGAATAGTGCATCCAAAAAGAGATAATCGCCTCCCAATAGAAGATCCTTTCGTTGCCATACGATCGTTCCTCGATTTAGAAAGAGAAGGCGTAGAACTTATAGTATTTCATAGCGACGCAATTTCTGAGTTAATTCGTCATTGTGAGAGATCGATGGATGCAATAAAGAAGGCATAGTGCATCCGAAAAGAGATACTAGCCTCCCAATATTAGATCGTGTCGTTGCCATAGAAACGCTCCTCGATTTACAAAGAGAAGTCATAGAACCTATAGTACTTCATAGCGACGCAATTTCTGTGTTAATTCGTCATTGTGAGGGATCGATGGATGCAATAAAGAAGGAATAGTGCATCCAAAAAGAGATACTCGCCGCCCAATAGAACATCCTTTCGTTGCCATAGGATCGTTCATCGATTTAGAAAGAGAAGGCGTAGAACTTATAGTATTTCATAGCGACGCAATTTCTGTGTTAATTCGTCATTGTGAGGGATCGACGGATGCAATAAAGAAGGAATAGTGCAACCGAAAAGAAATACTCCCCTCCCAATACGAAATCCGGTCGTTGCCATAGAAATGCTCCTCGATTTAGAAATAGAAGTCATAGAACCTATAGTATTTCATAGCGACGCAATTTCTGTGTTAATTCGTCATTGTGAGGGATCGATGGATGCAATATAGAAGGAATAGTGCATCCAAAAATCGATAGTCGCCCCCTAATTGAAGATCCTTTCGTTGGCATAGAATTGACCCTCGATTTAGAAAGAGAAGTCATAGAACCTATAGTATTTCATAATGACGCAATTTCTGTGTTAATTCGTCATTGTGAGGGATCAACGGATGCAATAAAGAAGGAATAGTGCATCCGAAAAGAGATACTCGCCTCCTAATAGGAGACCCTGTCGTTGCCACAGAAACGCTCATCGATTTAGAAAGAGAAGACATAGAACCTATAGTATTTCGTAGCGACGCAATTTCTGTGTTAATTCCTCACTGTGAGGGATCGACGGATGCAATAAAGAAGGAATAGTGCATCCGAAAAGAGATACTCGCCTCCCAATAGGAGACCCTGTCGTTGACATAGAAATGCTCCTCGATTTAGAAAGAGAAGTCATAGAACCTGTAGTATTTCATAGCGACGCAATTTCTGTGTTAATTCGTCATTGTGAGGGATCGATGGATGCAATAAAGAAGGAATGGTGCATTCAAAAATAGATACTCGCCTCCCAATAGAAGATCCTTTCGTTGGCATAGGATCGTTCCTCGATTGAGAAAAAGAAGGCGTAGAACTTATAGTATTTCATAGCGACGCAATTTCTGTGTTAATTCGTCATTGTGAGGGATCGATGGATGCAATAAAGAAGGAATAGTGCATCCGACATGAGATACTCGCCTCCCAATAGTAGATCCTGTCGTTGCCATAGAAACGGTCCTCGAAATAGAAAGAGAAGTCATAGAACCTATAGTATTTCATAGCGACGCAAAGTCTGTGTAAATTCGTCATTGTGAGGGATCGATGGATGCAATAAAGAAGGAATAGTGCATCCAAAAAGAGATACTCGCATCCCAATAGAAGATCCTTTCGTTGCCATACGATCGTTCCTCGATTTAGAAAGGCAAGGCGTAGGACTTATAGTATTTCATAGCGACGCAATTTCTGTGTTAATTCTTCATTGTGAGGTATCGACGGATGCAATAAAGAAGGAATAGCGCATCAGACATGAGATGCTCGCCACCCAATTGGAGATCCTGTCGTTGCAATAGAAATGCTCCTCGATTTAGAATGAGAATTCATAGAACCTATAGTATTTCATAGCGACGCAAATTCTGTGTTAATTCAACATTGTGAGGGATCGACGGATGCAATAAAGAAGGAATAGTGCATCCGACATGAGATACTTGCCTCCCAATAGGAGTTCCTGTCGTTGCCATAGAAATGTTCCTGGATTTAGAAAGAGAAGTCATAGAACCTATAGTATTTCATAGCGACGCAAATTCTGTGTTAATTCGTCATTGTGAGGGATCGACGGATGCAATAAAGAAGGAATAGTGCATCCGACATGAGATACTCGCCTCCCAATAGGAGTTCTTTTCGTTGCCATAGAAATGCTCCTCGATTAAGAAAGAGAAGTCATAGAACATATAGTATTTCATAGCGACGCAATTTCTGTATTAATTCGTCATTGTGAGGGATCGATGGATGCAATAAAGAAGGAATAGTGCATCCGAAAAGAGATACTCGCCTCCCAATAGAAGATACTGTCGTTGCCATAGAAATGCTCCTCGATTTAGAAAGAGGAGTCATAGAACTTATAGTAATTCATAGCGACGCAATTTCTGTGTTAATTCGTCATTGTGAGGGATCGAAGGTTGCAATAAAGAAGAAATAGTGCATCCAAAAAGAGATACACACTTCCCAATAGAAGCTCCTTTCGTTGCCATAGGATCGTTCCTCGATTTAGAAAGAGAAGGCGTAGAACTTATAGTATTTCATAGCGACGCAATTTCTGTGTTAATTCGTCATTGTGAGAGATCGATGGATGCAATAAAGAAGGAATAGTGCATCCGAAAATGGATACTCGCCTCCCAATAGAAGATCCTTTCGTTGCCATAGGATCGTTCCTCGATTTAGAAAGAGATGGCGTAGAACTTATAGTATTTCATAGAGATGAAATTTCTGTGTAAATTCGTCATTGTGAGGGATCGATGGATGCAATAAAGAAGGAATAGTGCATCCAAAAAGAGATACTCGCATCCCAATAGAAGATCCTTTCGTTGCCATACGATCGTTCCTCGATTTAGAAAGGGAAGGCGTAGAACTTATAGTATTTCATAGCGACGCAATTACTGTGTTAATTCGTCATTGTAAGGGATCGACGGATGCAATAAAGATGGAATAGTGCATCCGACATGAGATACTCGCCTCCCAATAGAAGATCCTTTCGTTGCCATAGAAAAGGAATAGAAAAGCAACTGGAATCACTCAACAGAGGAAAGTCCACTGGACCTGACGGGATACCAATTCGATTCTACACAGAGTACGCGAAAGAACTTGCCCCTCTTCTAACAGCCGTGTACCGCAAGTCTCTAGAGGAACGGAAGGTTCCAAATGATTGGAAAAGAGCACAGGTAGTCCCAGTCTTCAAGAAGGGTCGTCGAGCAGATGCGCAAAACTATAGACCTATATCTCTGACGTCGATCTGTTGTAGAATTTTAGAACATGTTTTTTGCTCGAATATCATGTCGTTTTTGGAAACTCAGAATCTACTATGTAGGAATCAACATGGATTCCGGAAACAGCGATCGTGTGAGACCCAACTCGCTTTATTTGTTCATGAGACCCAGAAAATATTAGATACAGGCTCCCAGGTAGATGCTATTTTTCTTGACTTCCGGAAGGCGTTCGATACAGTTCCGCACTGTCGCCTGATAAACAAAGTAAGAGCCTACGGAATATCAGACCAGCTGTGTGGCTGGATTGAAGAGTTTTTAGCAAACAGAACGCAGCATGTTGTTATCAACGGAGAGACGTCTACAGACGTTAAAGTAACCTCTGGTGTGCCACAGGGGAGTGTTATGGGACCATTGCTTTTCACAATATATATAAATGACCTAGTAGATAGTGTCGGAAGTTCCATGCGGCTTTTCGCGGATGATGCTGTAGTATACAGAGAAGTTGCAGCATTAGAAAATTGTAGCGAAATGCAGGAAGATCTGCAGCGGATAGGCACTTGGTGCAGGGAGTGGCAACTGACCCTTAACATAGACAAATGTAATGTATTGCGAATACATAGAAAGAAGGATCCTTTATTGTATGATTATATGATAGCGGAACAAACACTGGTAGCAGTTACTTCTGTAAAATATCTGGGAGTATGCGTGCGGAACGATTTGAAGTGGAATGATCATATAAAATTAATTGTTGGTAAGGCGGGTACCAGGTTGAGATTCATTGGGAGAGTCCTTAGAAAATGTAGTCCATCAACAAAGGAGGTGGCTTACAAAACACTCGTTCGACCTATACTTGAGTATTGCTCATCAGTGTGGGATCCGTACCAGATCGGGTTGACGGAGGAGATAGAGAAGATTCAAAGAAGAGCGGCGCGTTTCGTCACAGGGTTATTTGGTAACCGTGATAGCGTTACGCAGATGTTTAACAAACTCAAGTGGCGGACTCTGCAAGAGAGGCGCTCTGCTTCGCGGTGTAGCTTGCTCGCCAGGTTTCGAGAGGGTGCGTTTCTGGATGAGGTATCGAATATATTGCTTCCCCCTACTTATACCTCCCGAGGAGATCACGAATGTAAAATTAGAGAGATTAGAGCGCGCACAGAGGCTTTCAGACAGTCGTTCTTCCCGCGAACCATACGCGACTGGAACAGGAAAGGGAGGTAATGACAGTGGCACGTAAAGTGCCCTCCGCCACACACCGTTGGGTGGCTTGCGGAGTATAAATGTAGATGTAGATGTAGATGTAGATGTAGATCGTTCCTCGATTTAGAAAGAGAAGGCGTAGAACTTATAGTATTTCATAGCGACGCAATTTCTGTGTTAATTCGTCATTTTGAGGGATCGACGGATGCAATAAAGAAGGAATAGTGCATCCAAAAAGAGATACTCGCCTCCCAATAGATGATCCTTTCGTTGCCATAGGATCGTTCCTCGATTTAGAAAGAGAAGGCGTAGAACTTATAGTATTTCATAGCGACCCAATTTCTGTGTTAATTCGTCATTGTGAGACATCGATGGATGCAATAAAGAAGGAATAGTGCATCCGACATGAGATACTCGCCTCATAATAGGAGTTCCTCTCGTTGCCACAGAAATGCTCCTCGATTTAGAAGGAGAAGTCATAGAACCTATAGTATTTCATAGCGTCGCAATTTCTGTGTTAATTCGTCATTGTGAGGGATCGATGGATGCAATAAAGAAGGAATAGTGCATCCAAAAAGAGATACTCGCCTCCCAATAGAAGATCCTTTCGTTGCCATAGGATCGTTCCTCGATTTAGAAAGAGATGGCGTAGAACTTATAGTATTTCATAGAGATGCAATTTCTGTGTTAATTCGTCATTGTGAGGGATCTACGGATGCAATAAAGAAGGAATAGTGCATCCGAAAACAGATACTCGCCTCCCAATAGGAGATCCTGTCGTTGTCATAGAAACGCTGCTAGATTTAGAAAGAGAAGTCATAGAACCTATAGTATTTCATAGCGACGCAAATTCTGTGTTAATTCGTCATTGTGAGGGATCGACGGATGCAATAAAGAAGGAATAGTGCATCCGACATGAGATACTCGCCTCCCAATAGGAGTTCTTTTCGGTGCCATAGAAATGCTCCTCGATTAAGAAAGAGAAGTCATAGAACATATAGTATTTCATAGCGACGCAATTTCTGTATTAATTCGTCATTGTGAGGGATCGACGGATGCAATAAAGAAGGAATAGTGCATCCGAAAAGAGATACTCGCCTCCCAATAGAAGATACTGTCGTTGCCATAGAAATGCTCCTCGATTTAGAAAGAGGAGTCATAGAACTTATAGTAATTCATAGCGACGCAATTTCTGTGTTAATTCGTCATTGTGAGGGATCAAAGGATGCAATAAAGAAGAAATAGTGCATCCAAAAAGAGATACACACTTCCCAATAGAAGCTCCTTTCGTTGCCATGGGATCGTTCCTCGATTTAGAAAGAGAAGGCGTAGAACTTATAGTATTTCATAGCGACGCAATTTCTGTGTTAATTCGTCATTGTGAGAGATCGATGGATGCAATAAAGAAGGAATAGTGCATCCGAAAATGGATACTCGCCTCCCAATAGAAGATCCTTTCGTTGCCATAGGATCGTTCCTCGATTTAGAAAGAGATGTCGTAGAACTTATAGTATTTCATAGAGATGAAATTTCTGTGTTAATTCGTCATTGTGAGGGATCGATGGATGCAATAAAGAAGGAATAGTGCATCCGACATGAGATACTCGCCTCATAATAGGGGTTCCTGTCGTTGCCATAGAAATGCTCCTCGATTTAGAAGGAGAAGTCATAGAACCTATAATATATCATAGCGACGCAATTTCTGTGTTAATTCGTCATTGTGAGGGATCGATGGATGCAATAAAGAAGGAATAGTGCACCCAAAAAGAGATACTCGCCTCCCAATAGAAGATCCTTTCGTTGCCATACGATCGTTCCTCGATTTAGAAAGGGAAGGCGTAGAACTTATAGTATTTCATAGCGACGCAATTACTGTGTTAATTCGTCATTGTGAGGGATCGATGGATGCAATAAAGAAGGAATAGTGCACCCAAAAAGAGATACTCGCCTCCCAATAGAAGATCCTTTCGTTGCCATAGGATCGTTCCTCGATTTAGAAAGAGAAGGCGTAGAACTTATAGTATTTCATAGCGACGCAATTTCTGTGTTAATTCGTCATTTTGAGGGATCGACGGATGCAATAAAGAAGGAATAGTGCATCCAAAAAGAGATACTCGCCTCCCAATAGATGATCCTTTCGTTGCCATAGGATCGTTCCTCGATTTAGAAAGAGAAGGCGTAGAACTTATAGTATTTCATAGCGACCCAATTTCTGTGTTAATTCGTCATTGTGAGACATCGATGGATGCAATAAAGAAGGAATAGTGCATCCGACATGAGATACTCGCCTCATAATAGGAGTTCCTCTCGTTGCCACAGATATGCTCCTCGATTTAGAAAGAGAAGGCATAGAACCTATAGTATTTCATAGCGTCGCAATTTCTGTGTTAATTCGTCATTGTGAGGGATCGATGGATGCAATAAAGAAGGAATAGTGCATCCAAAAAGAGATACTCGCCTCCCAATGGAAGAGCCTTTCGTTGCCATAGGATCGTTCCTCGATTTAGAAAGAGAAGGCGTAGAACTTATAGTATTTCATAGCGACGCCATTTCTGTGTTAATTCGTCATTGTGAGGGACCGATGGATGCAATAAAGAAGGAGTAGTGCATCCGACATGAGATACTCGCCTCATAATAGGAGTTCCTGTCGTTGCCATAGAAATGCTCCTCGATTTAGAAGGAGAAGTCATAGAACCTATAATATTTCATAGCGACGCAATTTCTGTGTTAATTCGTCATTGTGAGGGATCGATGGATGCAATAAAGAAGGAATAGTGCATCCAAAAAGAGATACTCGCCTCCCAATAGAAGATCCTTTCGTTGCCATAGGATCGTTCCTCGATTTAGAAAGAGATGGCGTAGAACTTATAGTATTTCATAGAGATGCAATTTCTGTGTTAATTCGTCATTGTGAGGGAACTACGGATGCAATAAAGAAGGAATAGTGCATCCGAAAACAGATACTCGCCTCCCAATAGGAGATCCTGTCGTTGTCATAGAAACGCTGCTAGATTTAGAAAGAGAAGTCATAGAACCTATAGTATTTCATAGCGACGCAAATTCTGTGTTAATTCGTCATTGTGAGGGATCGACGGATGCAATAAAGAAGGAATAGTGCATCCGACATGAGATACTCGCCTCCCAATAGGAGTTCCTGTCGTTGCCATAGAAATGCTCCTCGATTTAGAAAGAGAATTCATAGAACCTATAGTATTTCATAGCGACGCAATTTCTGTGTTAATTCGTCATTGTGAGGGATCGATGGATGCAATAAAGAAGGAATAGTGCATCCAAAAAGAGATACTCGCCTCCCAATAGAAGATCCTTTCGGTGCCATAGGATCGTTCCTAGATTTAGAAAGAGAAGGCGTAGAACTTATAGTATTTCATAGAGACGCAATTTCTGTGTTAATTCGTCATTGTGAGGGATCGATGGATGCAATAAAGAAAGAATAGTGCATCCAAAAAGAGATACTCGCCTCCCAATAGAAGATCCTTTCGTTGCCATAGGATCGTTCCTCGATTTAGAAAGAGAAGGCGTAGAACTTATAGTATGTCATAGAGACGCAATTTCTGTGTTAATTCGTCATTGCGAGGGATCGATGGATGCAATAAAGAAGGAATAGTGTATCCAAAAAGAGATACTCGCCTCCCAATAGAAGATCCTTTCGTTGCCATAGGATCGTTCCTCGATTTAGAAAGCGAAGGCGTAGGACTCATAATACTTCATAGCGACGCAATTTCTGTTTTAATTCGTCATTGTGAGGGATCGATGGATGCAATAAAGAAGGAATAATGCGTCCAAAAAGAGATACTCGCCTCCCAATAGAAGATCCTTTCGTTGCCATACGATCGTGCCTCGATTTAGAAAGAGAAGGCTTAGAACTTATAGTATTTCATAGCGACGCAAATTCTGTGTTAATTCGTCATTGTGAGGGATCGACGGATGCAATAAAGAAGGAATAGTGCATCCGACATGAGGTACTCGCCTCCCAATAGGAGTTCCTGTCGTTGCCATAGAAATGCTCCTCGATTTAGAAAGAGAATTCATAGAACCTATAGTATTTCATAGCGACGCAATTTCTGTGTTAATTCGTCATTGTGAGGGATCGATGGATGCAATAAAGAAGGAATAATGCGTCCAAAAAGAGATATTCGCCTCCCAATAGAAGATCCTTTCGTTGCCATACGATCGTGCCTCGATTTAGAAAGAGAAGGCGTAGAACTTATAGTATTTCATAGAGACGCAATTTCTGTGTTAATACGTCATTGTGAGGGATCGACGGATGCAATAAAGAAGGAATAGTGCATCCGACATGAGATACTCGCCTCCCAATAGGAGTTCCTGTCGTTGCCATAGAAATGCTCCTCGATT
Source organism: Schistocerca cancellata (assembly GCF_023864275.1). Lineage (NCBI taxonomy): Eukaryota > Metazoa > Arthropoda > Insecta > Orthoptera > Acrididae > Schistocerca > Schistocerca cancellata. The sequence goes on along the minus strand of NW_026046791.1, from coordinate 3,573,500 downwards.
TAGAAAGAGAATTCATAGAACCTATAGTATTTCATAGCGACGCAATTTCTGTGTTAATTCATCATTGTGAGGGATCGATGGATGCAATAAAGAAGGAATAGTGCATCCAAAAAGAGATACTCGCCTCCCAATAGAAGGTCCTTTCGATGCCATAGGATCGTTCCTAGATTTAGAAAGAGAAGGCGTAGAACTTATAGTATTTCATAGAGACGCAATTTCTGTGTTAATTCGTCATTGTGAGGGATCGACGGATGCAATAAAGAAGGAATAGTGCATCCGACATGAGATACTCGCCTCCCAATAGGAGTTCCTTTCATTGCCATAGAAATGCTCCTCGATTTAGAAAGAGAAGTCATGGAACCTATAGTATTTCATAGCGACGCAATTTCTGTGTTAATTTGTCATTGTGAGGGATCGATGGATGCAATAAAGAAGGAATAGTGCATCCAAAAAGAGATACTCGCCTCCCAATAGAAGATCCTTTCGTTGCCATAGGATCGTTCCTCGATTTAGAAAGAGAAGGCGTAGAACTTATAGTATTTCATAGAGACGCAATTTCTGTGTTAATTCGTCATTGTGAGGGATCGATGGATGCAATCAAGAAGGAATAGTGCATCCAAAAAGAGATACTCGCCTCCCAGTAGAAGATCCTTTCGTTGCCATAGGATCGTTCCTCGATTTAGAAAGAGAAGGCGTAGAACATATAGTATTTCATAGCGACGCAATTTCTGTGTTAATTCGTCATTGCGAGGGATCGACGGATGCAATAAAGAAGGAATAGTGCATCCGAAAAGAGATACTAGCCTCCCAATAGGAGATCCTGTCGTTGCCATAGAAATGCTCGTCGATTTAGAAAGAGAAGTCATAGAACCTATAGTATTTCATAGCGACGCAATTTCTGTGTTAATTCGTCATTGTGAGGGATCGACGGATGCAATTAAGAAGGAATAGTGCATCCGAAAAGAGATACTCGCCTCCCTATAGGAGATCCTGTCGTTGTCATAGAAACGCTCCTCGATTTAGTAAGAGAAGTCATAGAACCTAAAGTATTTCATAGCGACGCAAATTCTGTGTTAATTCGTCATTGTCAGGGATCGACGGATGCAACAAAGAAGGAATAGTGCATCCGAAAAGAGATACTCGCCTCCCAATAGGAGTTCCTGTGGTTGAAATAGAAATGCTCCTCGATTTAGAAAGAGAAGTCATAGAACCTATAGTATTTCATAGCGACGCAATTTCTGTGTTAATTCGTCATTGTGAGGGATCGATGGATGCAATAAAGAAGGAATAGTGCATCCGACATGAGATACTCGCCTCCCAATAGAAGATCCTTTCTTTGCCATAGGATCGTTCCTCGATTTAGAAAGAGAAGGCCTAGAACTTATAGTATTTCATAGCGACGCAATTTCTGTGTTAATTCGTCATTGTGAGGGATCTACGGATGCAATATAGAAGGAATAGTGCATCCGAAAACAGATACTCGCCTCCCAATAGGAGATCCTGTCGTTGTCATAGAGACGCTCCTCGATTTAGAAAGAGAAGTCATAGAACCTATAGTATTTCATAGCGACGGATATTCTGTGTTAATTCGTCATTGTGAGGGATCGACGGATGCAATAAAGAAGGAATAGTGCATCCGACATGAGATACCCGCCTCCCAATAGGAGTTCCTGTCGTTGCCATAGAAATGCTCCTCGATTTAGATAGAGAAGTCATAGAACCTATAGTATTTCATAGCGACGCAATTTCTGTGTTAATTCGTCATTGTGAGGGATCGATGGATGCAATAAAGAAGGAATAGTCCATCCAAAAAGAGATACTCGCATCCCAATAGAAGATCCTTTCGTTGCCATACGATCGTTCCTCGATTTAGAAAGAGAAGGCGTAGAACTTATAGTATTTCATAGAGACGCAATTTCTGTGTTAATTCGTCATTGTGAGGGATCGATGGATGCAATAAAGATGGAATAGTGCATACCAAAAAGATATACTCGCCTCCCAATAGAAGATCCTTTCGTTGCCATAGGATCGTTCCTCGATTTAGAAAGAGAAGGCGTAGAACTTATAGTATTTCATAGCGACCCAATTTCTGTGTTAACTCGCCATTGTGAGAGATCGATGGATGCAATAAATATGGAATAGTGCATCCGAAAAGAGATACTAGCCTCCCAATAGGAGATCCTGCCGTTGCCATAGAAACGCTCCTCGAATTAGAAAGAGAAGTCATAGAACCTATATTATTTCATAGCGACGCAATTTCTGTGTTAATTCGTCATTGTGAGGGATCGATGGATGCAATAAAGAAGGAATAAGCATCCAAAAAGAGATACTCGCCTCCCAATAGAAGATCCTTTCGTTGCCATAGGATCGTTCCTCGAATTAGAAAGAGAAGGCGTAGAACTTATAGTATTTCATAGAGACGCAATTTCTGTGTTAATTCGTCATTGTGAGGGATCGACGGATTCAATAAAGAACGAATAGTGAATCCGAAAAGAGATACTCGCCTCTAAATAGGAGATCCTGTCGTTGTCATAGAAACGCTCCTCAATTTAGAAAGAGAAGTCATAGATCCTATAGTATTTCATAGCGACGCAAATTCTGTGTTAATTCGTCATTATGAGGGATCGACGGATGCAATAAAGAAGGAATAGTGCATCCGACATGAGATACTCGCCTTCCAATAGAAGATTCTTTCGTTGCCATAGGATCGTTCCTCGATTTAGAAAGAGAAGTCAAAGAACTTATAGTATTTCATAGCGGCGCAATTTCTGTGTTAATTCGTCATTGTGAGTTATCGACGGATGCAATAAAGAAGGAATAGTGCATCCGAAAAGAGATACTCGCCTCCCAATAGGAGATCCTGTCGTTGCCGTAGAAATGCTCCTAGAATTAGAAGTAGAAGTCATAGAACCTATAGTATTTCATAGCAACGCAATTTCTGTGTTAATTCGTAAATGTGAGGGATCGATGGATGCAATAAAGAAGGAATAGTGCATCCAAAAAGAGATACTCGCCTCCCAATAGAAGATCCTTTCGTTGCCATAAGATCGTTCCTCGATTTAGAAAGGGAAGGCGTAGAACTTATAGTATTTCATAGCGACGCAATTTCTGTGTTAATTCGTCATTGTGAGGGATCGATGGATGCAATAAAGAAGGAATAGTGCATCCAAAAAGAGATACTCGCCTCCCAATAGAAGATCCTTTCGTTGCCATAGGATCGTTCCTCGATTTAGAAAGAGAAGGCGTAGAACTTATAGTATTTCATAGAGACGCAATTTCTGTGTTAATTCGTCATTGTGAGGGATCGATGGATGCAATAAAGAAGGAATAGTGCATCCAAAAAGAGATACTCGCCTCCCAATAGAAGATCCTTTCGTTGCCATAGGATCGTTCGACGATTTAGAAAGAGAAGGCGTAGAACTTATAGTATTTCATAGAGACGCAATTTCTGTGTTAATTCGTCATTGCGAGGGATCGATGGATGCAATAAAGAAGGAATAGTGCATCCGAAAAGAGATACTCGCCTCTAAATAGGAGATCCTGTCGTTGTCATAGAAAAGCTCCTCGATTTAGAAAGAGAAGTCATAGAATATATAGTATTTCATAGCGACGCAATTTCTGTGTTAATTCGTCATTGTGAGGGATCGATGGATGCAATAAAGATGGAATAGTGCATCCGAAAAGAGATACTAGCCTCCCAATAGGAGATCCTGTCGTTTCCTTAGAAATGATCCTCGATTTTTAAGAGAAGTCGTAGAATCTATAGTATTTCATAGCGACGCAATTTCTGTGTTAATTCGTCCTTGTGAGGGATCGATGGATGCAATAAAGAAGGAATAGTGCATCCAAAAGAGATACTCGCCTCCCAATAGAAGATCCTTTCGTTGCCATAGGTTCGTTCCTCGACTTAGATAGAGAAGACGTACAACTTTTAGTATTTCATAGCGACGCAGATTCTGTGTTAATTCGTCATTGTGATGGATCGACGGATGCAATAAAGAAGGAATAGTGCATCCGAAAAGAGATACTCGCCTCCCAATAGGAGATCCTGTCGTTGCCATAGAAACGCTCCTCGATTTAGAAAGAGAAGTCATAGAACCTATAGTATTTCATAGCGACTCAATTTCTGTGTTAATTCGTCATTGTGAGGGATCGATGGATGCAATAAATATGGAATTGTGCATCCGAAAAGAGATACTCGCCTCCCAATAGGAGATCCTGTCGTTGCCATAGAAATGCTCCTCGATTTAGAAAGAGAAGTCGTAGAACCTATGGTATTTCATAGCGACGCCATTTCTGTGTTAATTCGTCATTGTGAGGGATCGATGGATGCAATAAAGAAGGAATAGTGCATCCGAAAAGAGATACTCGCCTCCCAATGGAAGATCCTTTCGTTGCCATAGGTTAGTTCCTCGATTTAGAAAGAGATGGCGTAGAACTTACAGTATTTCGTAGCGACCCAATTTCTGTGTTAATTCGTCATTAAGAGGGATCGACGGATGCAATAAAGATGGAATAGTGCATCCGAAAAGAGATACTCGCCTCCCCATAGGAGATCTTGTCGTTGCCATAGAAACGCTCCTCGATTTAGAAAGAGCGGTCATAGAACCTATAGTATTTCATAGCGACGCAATTTCTGTGTTAATTCGTCATTGTGAGGGATCGATGGATGCAATAAAGAAGGAACAGTGCATCCAAAAAGAGATACTCGCCTCCCAATAGAAGATCCTTTCGTTGCCATAGGTTCGTTCCTCGACTTAGAAAGAGAAGTCATAGAACCTATAGTATTTCATTGCGACGCAATTTCTGTGTTAATTCGTCATTGTGAGGTATTGACGGTTGCAATAAAGAAAGAATAGTGCATCCGAAAAGAGATACTCGCTTCCCAATTGGAGATCCTGTCGTTGCCATAGATATGCTCCTCGATTTAGAAAGAGAAGTCATAGAACCTATAGTATTTCGTAGCGACGCAATTTCTGTGTTAAATAGTCATTGTGAGGGATCGATGGATGCAATAAAGAAGCATAGTGCATCCAAAGAGAGAAACTCGCCTCCCAATAGAAGATCCTTTCGTTGTCATAGGATCGTTCCTCGATTTAGAAAGAGAAGGCGTAGAACTTATAGTATTTCATAGCGACGCAATTTCTGTGTTAATTCGTCATTGTGAGGGATCGACAGATGCAATAAAGAAGGAATAGTGCATCCGAAAAGCGATACTCGCCTCCCATTACAAGATCCTGTCGTTGCCATAGAAACGCTCCTCGATTTAGAAGGACAAGTCATAGAACCTATAGTGTTCCATAGCGACGCAATGTCTCTGTTAATTCGTCATTGTGAGGGATCGACAGATGCAATAAAGAAGGAATAGTGCATCCGAAAAGCGATACTCGCCTCCCAATAGGAGAACCTGTCATTGCCATAGAAACGCTCCTCGATTTAGAAAGACAAGTCATAGAACCTATAGTATTTCATAGCGACGCAATTTCTGTGTTAATTCGTCATTGTGAGGGATCGATGGATGCAATAAAGAAGGAATAGTGCATCCAAAAAGAGATACTCGCATCCCAATAGAAGATCCTTACGTTGCCATACGATCGTTCCTCGATTTAGAAAGAGAAGGCGTAGAACTTATAGTATTTCATAGCGACGCAATAACTGTGTTAATTCGTCATTGTAAGGGATCGACGGATGCAATAAAGATGGAATAGTGCATCCGACATGAGATACTCGCCTTCCAATAGAAGATCCTTTCGTTGCCATAGGATCGCTCCTCGATTTAGAAAGAGAAGTCAAAGATCTTATAGTATTTCATAGCGACGCAATTTCTGTGTTAATTCGTCATTGTGAGTTATCGACGGATGCAATAAAGAAGGAATAGTGCATCCGAAAAGAGATACTCGCCTCCCAATAGGAGATCCTGTCGTTGCCGTAGAAATGCTCCTAGAATTAGAAGTAGAAGTCAGAGAACCTATAGAATTTCATAGCAACGCAATTTCTGTGTTAATTCGTAAATGTGAGGGATCGATGGATGCAATAAAGAAGGAATAGTGCATCCAAAAAGAGATACTCGCCTCCCAATAGAAGATCCTTTCGTTGCCATAAGATCGTTCCTCGACTTAGAAAGGAAAGGCGTAGAACTTATAGTATTTCATTGAGACGCTATTTCTGTGTTAATTCGTCATTGTGAGGGATCGATGGATGCAATAAAGAAGGAATAGTGCATCCAAAAAGAGATACTCGCCTCCCAATAGAAGATCCTTTCGTTGCCATAGGATCGTTCGACGATTTAGAAAGAGAAGGCGTAGAACTTATAGTATTTCATAGAGACGCAATTTCTGTGTTAATTCGTCATTGCGAGGGATCGATGGATGCAATAAAGAAGGAATAGTGCATCCGAAAAGAGATACTTGCCTCTAAATAGGAGATCCTGTCGTTGCCTTAGAAATGCTCCTCGATTTTTAAGAGAAGTCGTAGAATCTATAGTATTTCATAGCGACGCAATTTCTGTGTTAATTCGTCCTTGTGAGGGATCGATGGATGCAATAAAGAAGGAATAGTGCATCCAAAAAGAGATACTCGCCTGCCAATAGAAGATCCTTTCGTTGCCATAGGTTCGTTCCTCGACTTAGATAGAGAAGGCGTACAACTTTTAGTATTTCATAGCGACGCAGATTCTGTGTTAATTCGTCATTGTGATGGATCGACGGATGCAATAAAGAAGGAATAGTGCATCCGAAAAGAGATACTCGCCTCCCAATAGCAGATCCTGTCGTTGCCATAGAAACGCTCCTCGATTTAGAAAGAGAAGTCATAGAACCTATAGTATTTCATAGCGACTCAATTTCTGTGTTAATTCGTCATTGTGAGGGATCGATGGATGCAATAAATATGGAATTGTGCATCCGAAAAGAGATACTCGCCTCCCAATAGGAGATCCTATCGTTGCCATAGAAATGCTCCTCGATTTAGAAAGAGAAGTCGTAGAACCTATAGTATTTCATAGCGACGCAATTTCTGTGTTAATTCGTCATTGTGAGGGATCGATGGATGCAATAAAGAAGGAATAGTGCATCCGAAAAGAGATACTCGCCTCCCAATAGAAGATCCTTTCGTTGCCATAGGTTAGTTCCTCAATTTAGAAAGAGAAGGCGTAGAACTTACAGTATTTCGTAGCGACGCAATTTCTGTGTTAATTCGTCATTGAGAGGGATCGACGGATGCAATAAAGATGGAATAGTGCATCCGAAAAGAGATACTCGCCTCCCCATAGGAGATCTTGTCGTTGCCATAGAAACGCTCCTCGATTTAGAAAGAGAAGTCGTAGAACCTATAGTATTTCATAGCGACGCAATTTCTGTGTAAATTCGTCATTGTGAGGGATCGATGGATGCAATAAAGAAGGAACAGTCTATCCAAAAAGAGATACTCGCCTCCCAATAGAAGATCCTTTCGTTGCCATAGGTTCGTTCCTCGACTTAGAAAGAGAAGTCATAGAACCTATAGTATTTCATAGCGACGCAATTTCTGTGTTAATTCGTCATTGTGAGGGATCGACGGATGCAATAAAGAAAGAATAGTGCATCCGAAAAGAGATACTCGCTTCCCAATTGGAGATCCTGTCGTTGCCATAGATATGCTCCTCGATTTAGAAAGAGAAGTCATAGAACCTATAGTATTTCGTAGCGACGCAATTTCCGTGTTAAATAGTCATTGTGAGGGATCGATGGATGCAATAAAGAAGCATAGTGCATCCAAAGAGAGAAACTCGCCTCCCAATAGAAGATCCTTTCGTTGTCATAGGATCGTTCCTCGATTTAGAAAGCGAAGGCGTAGAACTTATAGTATTTCATAGAGACGCAATTTCTGTGTTAATTCGTCATTGTGAGGGATCGATGGATGCAATAAAGAAGGAATAGTGCATCCAAAAAGAGATACTCGCCTCCCAATAGAAGATCCTTTCGGTGCCATAGGATCGTTCCTCGATTTAGAAAGAGAAGGCGTAGAACTTATAGTAATTCATAGCAATAGACCCAGGGAGACAAGTCGGCTGGAGGACGAAGTATTGAATCGGGAGGCAATTTGAGTGTTCCATCGTCATTAGGAGGCCCTAAACGTTACAATTCACTATCAGTTTTTCGTCCGATTCGAAAATCTTTGAATCACAGCAGAACGGCCATAAGGTGCCCGAGGCAGCAATAGACCCATGGAGACAAGTCGGGTGGAGGACGATGTATTGAATCGGGACGCAATTTGAGTGATCCATCGTCATTAGGTGGCCCTGTACGTTACAATTCACTATCAGTTTTTCGCCCCATTCCATAATCTAGCAATGGAGACAAGTCTGCTGCAGGACGATGTATTGAATCGGGACGCAATTTGAGTGATCCATCATCATTAGGTGGCCCTGAACGTTACAATTCACTATCAGTTTTTCGTGCGATTCGAAAATCTTTGACTCACAGCAGAACGGCCATATGGCGCCCGAGGCAGCAATAGACCCATGGAGACAAGTCTGCTGGAGGACAATGTATTGAATCGGGACGCAATTTGAGTGTTCCATCGTCATTAGGAGGCCCTGAACGTTACAATTAACTATCAGTTTTTCGTCCCATTCGATAATCTAGACTCACGGGAGAACGGCCATAAGGTGCCCGAGGCAGCAATAGACCCATGGAGACATGTCTGCTGGAGGACGATGTATTGAATCGGGACGCAATTTGAGTGATCCATCGTCATTAGGTGGCCCTGAACGTTACAATTCACTATCAGTTTTTCGTCCGATTCGAAAATCTTTGACTCACAGCAGAACGGCCATAAGGTGCCAGAGGCAGCAATAGACCCATGAAGCCAAGTCTGGTGGAGGACGATGTATTGAATCGGGACGCAATTTGAGTGTTCCATCGTCATTAGGAGGCCCTGAACGTTACAATTCACTAACAGTTTTTCGTCCCATTCGATAATCTAGACTCACGGGAGAACGACCATAAGGTGCCCGAGGCAGCAATAGACCCATGGAGACAAGTCTGCTGGAGAACGATGTACTGAATCGGGACGCAATTTGAGTGATCCATCGTCATTAGGTGGCCCTGAACGTTACAATTCACTATCAGTTTTTCGTCCCATTCGATAATCTAGACTCACGGGAGAACGACCATAAGGTGCCCGAGGCAGCAATAGACCCATGGAGACAAGTCTGCTGGAGAACGATGTACTGAATCGGGACGCAATTTGAGTGATCCATCGTCATTAGGTGGCCCTGAACGTTACAATTCACTATCAGTTCTTCGTCCGATTCGAAAATCTTTGACTCACAGCAGAACGGCCATAAGGTGCCCGAGGCAGCAATAGACCCATGGAGTCAAGTCTGCTGGAGGACGATGTATTGAATCGGGACGTAATTTGAGTGTTCCATCGTCATAAGGAGGCCCTGAACGTTACAATTCACCTTCAGTTTTTCGTCCGATTCGAAAATCTTTGACTCAGAGCAGAACGGCCATTAGGTGCCCGAGGCAGCAATAGACCCATGGAGACAAGTCGGCTGGAGGACGATGTATTGAATCGGGACGCAATTTGAGTGCTCCATCGTCATTAGGTGGCCCTGAACGTTACAATTCACTATCAGTTTTTCGTCCGATTCGAAAATCTTTGACTCACAGCAGAACGGCCATAAGGTGCCCGAGGCAGCAATAGACCCATGGAGACAAGTCGGCTGGAGGACGATGTATTGAATCGGGACGCAATATGAGTGATTCATCGTCATTAGGTGGCCCTGAAAGTTACAATTCACTATCAGTTTTTCGTCCGATTCGAGAATCTTTGACTCACAGCAGAACGGCCATAAGGTGCCCAAGGCAGCAATAGACCCATGGGGACAAGTCTGCTGGAGGTCGATGTACTGAATCGGGACGCAATTTGAGTGATCCATCGTCATTAGGTGGCCCTGAACGTTACAATTCACTATCAGTTTTTCGTCCCATTCGATAATCTAGACTCACAGCAGAACGGCCATAAGGTGCCCGAGGCAGCAATAGACCCATGGAGACAAGTCGGCTGGAGGACGATGTATTGATTCGGGACGCAATTTGAGTGATCCATCGTCATTAGGTGGCCCTGAATGTTACAATTCACTATCAGTTTTTCGTCAGATTCGAAAATCTTTGACTCACAGCAGAACGGCCATAAGGTGCCCGAGGCAGCAATAGACCCATGGAGACAAGTCTGCTGGAGGTCGATGTACTGAATCGGGACGCAATTTGTGTGATCCATCGTCATTAGGTGGCCCTGAACGTTACAATTCACTATCAGTTTTTCTTCCCATTCGATAATCTAGACTCACGGGAGAACGACCATAAGGTACCCGAGGGAGCAATAGACCCATGGAGACAAGTCTGCTGGAGCACGAGGTATTGAATCGGGACGCAATTTGAGTGTTCCATCGTCATTAGGAGGCCCTGAACGTTACAATTCACTATCAGTTTTTCGTCAGATTCGAAAATCTTTGATTCACAGCAGAACCGCCATAAGGTGCCCGAGGCAGCAATAGATCCATGGAGACAAGTCTGCTGGAGAACGATGTATTGAATCGGGACGCAATTTGAGTGAAATGATCCATCGTCATTAGGTGGCCTTGAACGTTACAATTCACTATCAGTTTTTCGTCCGATTCGAAAATCTTTGAATCACAGCAGAACGGCCATAAGGTGCCCGAGGCAGCAATAGACCAATGCAGACAAGTCGGATGGAAGACGATGTATTGAATCGGGACGAAATTTGAGTGTTCCATCGTCATTAGGTGGCCCTGAATGTTACAATTCACTATCAGTTTTTCGTCCCATTCGATAATCTAGACTCACGGGGGAACGACCATAAGGTGCCCGAGGCAGCAATAGGCCCATGGAGACAAGTCTGCTGGAGGACGATGTATTGAATCGGGACGCAATTTGAGTGATCCATCGTCATTAGGTGGCCCTGAACGTTACAATTCACTATCAGTTTTTCGTCCGATTCGAAAATCTTTGACTCACAGCAGAACGGCCATAAGGTGCCCGAGGCAGCAATAGACCCATGGAGACAAGTCTGCTGGAGCACGAGGTATTGAATCGGGACGCAATTTGAGTGATCCATCGTCATTAGGTGGCCCTGTACGTTACAATTCACTATCAGTTTTTCGCCCCATTCCATAATCTAGCAATGGAGACAAGTCTGCTGCAGGACGATGTATTGAATCGGGACGCAATTTGAGTGATCCATCGTCATTAGGTGGCCCTGAACGTTACAATTCACTATCAGTTTTTCGTCAGATTCGAAAATCTTTGACTCACAGCAGAACGGCCATAAGGTGCCCAAAGCAGCAATAGACCCATGGAGACAAGTCTGCTGGAGGACGATGTATGAATCGGGACGCAATTTGAGTGAATCATCGTCATTAGGTGGCCCTGAACGTTACAATTCACTATCAGTTTTACGTCCGATTCGAAAATCTTTGACTCACAGCAGAACGGCCATAAGGTGCCCGAGGCAGCAATAGACCCATGGAGACAAGTCTGCTGGAGGAAGATGTGTTGAATCGGGACGCAATTTGAGTGATCCATCGTCATTAGGTGGCCCTGAATGTTACAATTCACTATCAGTTTTTCGTCCGATGCGAAAATCTTTGACTCACAGCAGAACGGCCATAAGGTGCCCGAGGCAGTAATAGACCCATGGAGACAAGTCTGCTGGAGCACGAGGTATTGAATCGGGACGCAATTTGAGTGTTCCATCGTCATTAGGAGGCCATGAACGTTACAGTTCACTATCACTTTTTCGTCCGATTCGAAAATCTTTGACTCACAGCAGAACGGCCATAAGGTGCCCGAGGCAGCAATAGACCCATGGAGACAAAACGGCTGGAGGACGATGTATTGAATCGGGACGCAATTTGAGTGATCCATCGTCATTAGGTGGCCCTGAACGTTACAATTCACTATCAGTTTTTCGTCCGATTCGAAAATCTTTGACTCACAGCAGAACGGCCATAAGGTGCCCGAGGCAGCAATAGACCCATGGAGACAAGTCTGCTGGAGCACGAGGTATTGAATCGGGACGCAATTTGAGTGATCCATCGTCATTAGGTGGCCCTGTACGTTACAATTCACTATCAGTTTTTCGCCCCATTCCATAATCTAGCAATGGAGACAAGTCTGCTGCAGGACGATGTATTGAATCGGGACGCAATTTGAGTGATCCATCGTCATTAGGTGGCCCTGAATGTTACAATTCACTATCAGTTTTTCGTCAGATTCGAAAATCTTTGACTCACAGCAGAACGGCCATAAGGTGCCCAAAGCAGCAATAGACCCATGGAGACAAGTCTGCTGGAGGACGATGTATGAATCGGGACGCAATTTGAGTGATCCATCGTCATTAGGTGGCCCTGAACGTTACAATTCACTATCAGTTTTTCGTCCGATTCGAAAATCTTTGACTCACAGCAGAACGGCCATAAGGTGCCCGAGGCAGCAATAGACCCATGGAGACAAGTCTGCTGGAGGAAGATGTGTTGAATCGGGACGCAATTTGAGTGATCCATCGTCATTAGGTGGCCCTGAATGTTACAATTCACTATCAGTTTTTCGTCCGATGCGAAAATCTTTGACTCACAGCAGAACGGCCATAAGGTGCCCGAGGCAGCAATAGACCCATGGAGACAAGTCTGCTGGAGCACGAGGTATTGAATCGGGACGCAATTTGAGTGTTCCATCGTCATTAGGAGGCCATGAACGTTACAGTTCACTATCACTTTTTCGTCCGATTCGAAAATCTTTGACTCACAGCAGAACGGCCATAAGGTGCCCGAGGCAGCAATAGACCCATGGAGACAAAACGGCTGGAGGACGATGTATTGAATCGGGACGCAATTTGAGTGATTCATCGTCATTAGGTGGCCCTGAATGTTACAATTCACTATCAGTTTTTTGTCAGATTCGAAAATCTTTGACTCACTGCAGAACGGCCGTAAGGTGCCAGAGGCAGCAATAGACACATGAAGACAAGTCTGCTGTAGGACGATGTATTGAATCGGGACGCAATTTGAGTGTTCCATCGTCATTAGGAGGCCCTAAATGTTACAATTCACTATCAGTTTTTCGTCCGATTCGAAAATCTTTGAATCGCAGCAGAACGGCCATAAGGTGCGCAATAAACCCATTGAGACAAGTCGGCTGGAGGACGATGTATTGAATCGGGACGCAATTTGAGTGATCCATCGTCATTAGGTGGCCCTGAATGTTACAATTCGCTATCCGTTTTTCGTCAGATTCGAAAATATTTGACTCACTGCAGAACGGCCATAAGGTGCCCGAGGCAGCAATAGACCCATGGAGACAAGTCTGCTGGAGCACGAGGTATTGAATCGGGACGCAAATTGAGTGTTCCATCGTCATTAGGAGGCCATGAACGTTACAATTCACTATCAGTTTTTCGTCCAATTCGAAAATCTTTGACTCACAGCAGAACGGCCATAAGAAGCCCGAGGGAGCAATAGACCCATGGAGACAAATCTGGTGGAGGACGATGTATTGAATCGGGACGCAATTTGAGTGTTCCATCGTCATTAGGAGGCCCTGAACGTTACAAATCACTATCAGATTTTCGTCCGATTCGAAAATCTTTGACTCACAGCAGAACGTTCATAAGATGCCCGAGGCAGCAATAGACCCATGGAGACAAGTCGGCTGGAGGACGATGTATTGAATCGGGACGCAATATGAGTGATTCATCGACATTAGGTGGCCCTGAAAGTTACAATTCACTATCAGTTTTAAGTCCGATTCGAAAATCTTTGACTCACAGCAGAACGGCCATAAGGTGCCCGAGGCAGCAAGTCTGCTGGAGGTCGATGTACTGAATCGGGACGCAATTTGAGTGATCCATCGTCATTAGGTGGCCCTGAACGTTACAATTCACTATCAGTTTTTGTCCCATTCGCTAATCTAGCCTCACAGCAGAACGGCCATAAGGTGCCCGAGGCAGCAATAGACGCATGGAGACAAGTCGGCTGGAGGACGATGTATTGAATCGGGACGCAATTTGAGTGATCCATCGTCATTAGGTGGCCCTGAATGTTACAATTCACTATCAGTTTTTCGTCAGATTCGAAAATCTTTGACTCACTGCAAAACGGCCATAAGGTGCCAGAGGCAGCAATAGACCCATAGAGACAAGTCTGCTGGAGGACGATGTATTGAATCGGGACGCAATTTGAGTGATCCATCGTCATTAGGTATCCCTGAACGTTACAATTCACTATCAGTTTTTCGTCCGATTCGAAATTCTTTGACTCACTGCAGAACGGCCATAAGGTCCCCGAGGCAGCAATAGACCCATGGAGACAAGTCTGCTGGAGCACGAGGTATTGAATCGGGACGCAATTTGAGTGTTCCATCGTCATTAGGAGGCCATGAACGTTACAATTCACTATCAGTTTTTCGTCCGATTCGAAAATCTTTGACTCACAGCAAAACGGCCATAAGGTGCCCGAGGCAGCAATAGACCCATGGAGACAAGTCGGCTGGACGACGATGTATTGAATCGGGACGCAATTTGAGTTATTCATCGTCATTAGGTGGCCCTGAATGTTACAATTCATTATCAGTTTTTCGTCCCATTCGATAATCTAGACTCACAGCAGAACGGCCATAAGGTGCCCCAGGCGGCAATAGACCCATGGAGACAAGTCGGCTGGAGGACGATGTATTGAATCGGGACGCATTTTGAGTGATCCATCGTCATTAGGTGGCCCTGAATGTTACAATTCACCATCAGTTTTTCGTCAGATTCGAAAATCTTTGACTCACAGCAGAACGGCCATAAGGTGCCAGAGGCAGCAATAGACCCATGAAGAGAAGTCTGCTGGAGGACGATGTATTGAATCGGGACGCAATTTGAGTGTTCCATCGTCATTAGGAGGCCCTAAACGTTACAATTCACTATCAGTTTTTCGTCCGATTCGAAAATCTTTGAATCACAGCAGAACGGCCATAAGGTGCCCGAGGCAGCAATAGACCCATGGAGACAAGTCGGCTAGAGGACGATGTATTGAATCGGGACGCAATTTGAGTGATCCATCGTCATTAGGTGGGCCTGAATGTTACAATTCACTATCAGTTTTTCGTCAGATTCGAAAATCTTTGACTCACAGCAGTACGGCTATAAGATGCCCGAAGCAGCAATAGACCCATGGAGACAAGTCTGCTGGAGGACGATGTATTGAATCGGGACGCAATTTGAGTGATCCATCGTCATTAGGTGGCCCTGAACGTTACAATTCACTATCAGTTTTTCGTCCGATTCGAAAATCTTTGACTCACAGTAGAACGGCCATAAGGTGCCCGAGGCAGCAATAGACCCATGGAGACAAGTCTGCTGGAGGACGATGTGTTGAATCGGGACGCAATTTGAGTGATCCATCGTCATTAGGTGGCCCTGAATGTTACAATTCACTATCAGTTTTTCGTCCGATTCGAAAATCTTTGACTCACAGCAGAACGGCCATAAGGTGCCCGAGGCAGCAATAGACCCATGGAGACAAGTCTGCTGGAGCAGGAGGTATTGAATCGGGACGCAATTTGAGTGTTCCATCGTCATTAGGAGGCCATGAACGTTACAATTCACTATCAGTTTTTCGTCCGATTCGAAAATCTTTGACTCACAGCAGAACGGCCATAAGGTGCCCGAGGCAGCAATAGACCCATTGAGACAAGTCGGCTGGAGGACGATGTATTGAATCGGGACGCAATTTGAGTGATTCATCGTCATTAGGTGGCCCTGAAAGTTACAATTCACTATCAGTTTTTCGTCCGATTCGAAAATCTTTGACTCACAGCAGAACGGCCATAAGGTGCCCAAGTCAGCAATAGACCCATAGGGACAAGTCTGCTGGAGGTCGATGTACTGAATCGGGACGCAATTTGTGTGATCCATCGTCATTAGGTGGCCCTGAACGTTACAATTCACTATCAGTTTTTCGTCCCATTCGATAATCTAGACTCACAGCAGAACGGCCATAAGGTGTCCGCGGCAGCAATAGACCCATGGAGACAAGTCGGCTGGAGGACGATGTATTGAATCGGGAGGCAATTTGAGTGATCCATCGTCATTAGGTGGCCCTGAATGTTACAATTCACTATCAGTTTTTCGTCAGATTCGAAAATCTTTGACTCACAGCAGAACGGCCATATGGTGCCCGAGGCAGCAATAGACCCATGGAGACAAGTCTGCTGGAGGACAATGTATTGAATCGGGACGCAATTTGAGTGTTCCATCGTCATTAGGAGGCCCTGAATGTTACAATTAACTATCAGTTTTTCGTCCCATTCGATAATCTAGACTCACGGGAGAACGGCCATAAGGTGCCCGAGGCAGCAATAGACCCATGGAGACATGTCTGCTGGAGGAAGATGTATTGAATCGGGACGCAATTTGAGTGATCCATCGTCATTAGGTGGCCCTGAACGTTACAATTCACTATCAGTTTTTCGTCCGATTCGAAAATCTTTGACTCACAGCAGAACGGCCATAAGGTGCCAGAGGCAGCAATAGACCCATGGAGACAAATCTGCTGGAGGACGATGTATTGAATCGGGACGCAATATGAGTGTTCCATCGTCATTAGGAGGCCATGAACGTTACAATTCACTATCAGTTTTTCGCCCCATTCCATAATCTAGCAATGGAGACAAGTCTGCTGCAGGACGATGTATTGAATCGGGACGCAATTTGAGTGATCCATCATCATTAGGTGGCCCTGAACGTTACAAATCACTATCAGTTTTTCGTGCGATTCGAAAATCTTTGACTCACAGCAGAACGGCCATATGGTGCCCGAGGCAGCAATAGACCCATGGAGACAAGTCTGCTGGAGGACAATGTATTGAATCGGGACGCAATTTGAGTGTTCCATCGTCATTAGGAGGCCCTGAATGTTACAATTAACTATCAGTTTTTCGTCCCATTCGATAATCTAGACTCACGGGAGAACGGCCATAAGGTGCCCGAGGCAGCAATAGACCCATGGAGACATGTCTGCTGGAGGACGATGTATTGAATCGGGACGCAATTTGAGTGATCCATCGTCATTAGGTGGCCCTGAACGTTACAATTCACTATCAGTTTTTCGTCCGATTCGAAAATCTTTGACTCACAGCAGAACGGCCATAAGGTGCCCGAGGCAGCAATAGACCCATGGAGACAAGTCTGCTGGAGCACGAGGTATTGAATCGGGACGCAATTTGAGTGATCCATCGTCATTAGGTGGCCCTGTACGTTACAATTCACTATCAGTTTTTCGCCCCATTCCATAATCTAGCAATGGAGACAAGTCTGCTGCAGGACGATGTATTGAATCGGGACGCAATTTGAGTGATCCATCGTCATTAGGTGGCCCTGAATGTTACAATTCACTATCAGTTTTTCGTCAGATTCGAAAATCTTTGACTCACAGCAGAACGGCCATAAGGTGCCCAAAGCAGCAATAGACCCATGGAGACAAGTCTGCTGGAGGACGATGTATTGAATCGGGACGCAATTTGAGTGATCCATCGTCATTAGGTGGCCCTGAACGTTACAATTCACTATCAGTTTTTCGTCCGATTCGAAAATCTCTGACTCACAGCAGAACGGCCATAAGGTGCCCGAGGCAGCAATAGACCCATGGAGACAAGTCTGCTGGAGGAAGATGTGTTGAATCGGGACGCAATTTGAGTGATCCATCGTCATTAGGTGGCCCTGAATGTTACAATTCACTATGAGTTTTTCGTCCGATTCGAAAATCTTTGACTCACAGCAGAACGGCCATAAGGTGCCCGAGGCAGCAATAGACCCATGGAGACAAGTCTGCTGGAGCACGAGGTATTGAATCGGGACGCAATTTGAGTGTTCCATCGTCATTAGGAGGCCATGAACGTTACAATTCACTATCAGTTTTTCGTCCGATTCGAAAATCTTTGACTCACAGCAGAACGGCCATAAGGTGCCCGAGGCAGCAATAGACCCATGGAGACAAAACGGCTGGAGGACGATGTATTGAATCGGGACGCAATTTGAGTGATTCATCGTCATTAGGTGGCCCTGAACGTTACAATTCACTATCAGTTTTTCATCCGATTCGAAAATTTTTGACTCACAGCAGAACGGCCATGAGGTGCCCAAAGCAGCAATAGACCCATGGGGACAAGTCTGCTGGAGGTCGATGTACTGAATCGGGACGCAATTTGTGTGATCCATCGTCATTAGGTGGCCCTGAACGTTACAATTCACTATCAGTTTTTCGTCCCATTCGATAATCTAGACTCACAGCAGAACGGCCATAAGGTGCCCGAGGCAGCAATAGACCCATGGAGACAAGTCGGCTGGAGGACGATGTATTGAATCGGGAGGCAATTTGAGTGATCCATCGTCATTAGGTGGCCCTGAATGTTACAATTCACTATCAGTTTTTTGTCAGATTCGAAAATCTTTGACTCACTGCAGAACGGCCGTAAGGTGCCAGAGGCAGCAATAGACCCATGAAGACAAGTCTGCTGGAGGACGATGTATTGAATCGGGACGCAATTTGAGTGTTCCATCGTCATTAGGAGGCCCTAAATGTTACAATTCACTATCAGTTTTTCGTCCGATTCGAAAATCTTTGAATCGCAGCAGAACGGCCATAAGGTGCGCAATAGACCCATGGAGACAAGTCGGCTGGAGGACGATGTATTGAATCGGGACGCAATTTGAGTGATCCATCGTCATTAGGTGGCCCTGAATGTTACAATTCACTATCCGTTTTTCGTCAGATTCGAAAATATTTGACTCACTGCAGAACGGCCATAAGGTGCCCGAGGCAGCAATAGACCCATGGAGACATGTCTGCTGGAGCACGAGGTATTGAATCGGGACGCAAATTGAGTGTTCCATCGTCATTAGGAGGCCATGAACGTTACAATTCACTATCAGTTTTTCGTCCGATTCGAAAATCTTTGACTCACAGCAGAACGGCCATAAGGTGCCCGAGGGAGCAATAGACCCATGGAGACAAATCTGGTGGAGGACGATGTATTGAATCGGGACGCAATTTGAGTGTTCCATCGTCATTAGGAGGCCCTGAACGTTACAAATCACTATCAGTTTTTCGTCCGATTCGAAAATCTTTGACTCACAGCAGAACGGCCATAAGGTGCCCGAGGCAGCAATAGACCCATTGAGACAAGTCGGCTGGAGGACGATGTATTGAATCGGGACGCAATTTGAGTGATTCATCGTCATTAGGTGGCCCTGAAAGTTACAATTCACTATCAGTTTTTCGTCCGATTCGAAAATCTTTGACTCACAGCAGAACGGCCATAAGGTGCCCAAGTCAGCAATAGACCCATAGGGACAAGTCTGCTGGAGGTCGATGTACTGAATCGGGACGCAATTTGTGTGATCCATCGTCATTAGGTGGCCCTGAACGTTACAATTCACTATCAGTTTTTCGTCCCATTCGATAATCTAGACTCACAGCAGAACGGCCATAAGGTGTCCGCGGCAGCAATAGACCCATGGAGACAAGTCGGCTGGAGGACGATGTATTGAATCGGGAGGCAATTTGAGTGATCCATCGTCATTAGGTGGCCCTGAATGTTACAATTCACTATCAGTTTTTCGTCAGATTCGAAAATCTTTGACTCACAGCAGAACGGCCATATGGTGCCCGAGGCAGCAATAGACCCATGGAGACAAGTCTGCTGGAGGACAATGTATTGAATCGGGACGCAATTTGAGTGTTCCATCGTCATTAGGAGGCCCTGAATGTTACAATTAACTATCAGTTTTTCGTCCCATTCGATAATCTAGACTCACGGGAGAACGGCCATAAGGTGCCCGAGGCAGCAATAGACCCATGGAGACATGTCTGCTGGAGGAAGATGTATTGAATCGGGACGCAATTTGAGTGATCCATCGTCATTAGGTGGCCCTGAACGTTACAATTCACTATCAGTTTTTCGTCCGATTCGAAAATCTTTGACTCACAGCAGAACGGCCATAAGGTGCCAGAGGCAGCAATAGACCCATGGAGACAAATCTGCTGGAGGACGATGTATTGAATCGGGACGCAATATGAGTGTTCCATCGTTATTAGGAGGCCATGAACGTTACAATTCACTATCAGTTTTTCGCCCCATTCCATAATCTAGCAATGGAGACAAGTCTGCTGCAGGACGATGTATTGAATCGGGACGCAATTTGAGTGATCCATCATCATTAGGTGGCCCTGAACGTTACAAATCACTATCAGTTTTTCGTGCGATTCGAAAATCTTTGACTCACAGCAGAACGGCCATATGGTGCCCGAGGCAGCAATAGACCCATGGAGACAAGTCTGCTGGAGGACAATGTATTGAATCGGGACGCAATTTGAGTGTTCCATCGTCATTAGGAGGCCCTGAATGTTACAATTAACTATCAGTTTTTCGTCCCATTCGATAATCTAGACTCACGGGAGAACGGCCATAAGGTGCCCGAGGCAGCAATAGACCCATGGAGACATGTCTGCTGGAGGACGATGTATTGAATCGGGACGCAATTTGAGTGATCCATCGTCATTAGGTGGCCCTGAACGTTACAATTCACTATCAGTTTTTCGTCCGATTCGAAAATCTTTGACTCACAGTAGAACGGCCATAAGGTGCCCGAGGCAGCAATAGACCCATGGAGACAAGTCTGCTGGAGGACGATGTGTTGAATCGGGACGCAATTTGAGTGATCCATCGTCATTAGGTGGCCCTGAATGTTACAATTCACTATCAGTTTTTCGTCCGATTCGAAAATCTTTGACTCACAGCAGAACGGCCATAAGGTGCCCGAGGCAGCAATAGACCCATGGAGACAAGTCTGCTGGAGCAGGAGGTATTGAATCGGGACGCAATTTGAGTGTTCCATCGTCATTAGGTGGCCATGAACGTTACAATTCACTATCAGTTTTTCGTCCGATTCGAAAATCTTTGACTCACAGCAGAACGGCCATAAGGTGCCCGAGGCAGCAATAGACCCATTGAGACAAGTCGGCTGGAGGACGATGTATTGAATCGGGACGCAATTTGAGTGATTCATCGTCATTAGGTGGCCCTGAAAGTTACAATTCACTATCAGTTTTTCGTCCGATTCGAAAATCTTTGACTCACAGCAGAACGGCCATAAGGTGCCCAAGTCAGCAATAGACCCATAGGGACAAGTCTGCTGGAGGTCGATGTACTGAATCGGGACGCAATTTGTGTGATCCATCGTCATTAGGTGGCCCTGAACGTTACAATTCACTATCAGTTTTTCGTCCCATTCGATAATCTAGACTCACAGCAGAACGGCCATAAGGTGTCCGCGGCAGCAATAGACCCATGGAGACAAGTCGGCTGGAGGACGATGTATTGAATCGGGAGGCAATTTGAGTGATCCATCGTCATTAGGTGGCCCTGAATGTTACAATTCACTATCAGTTTTTCGTCAGATTCGAAAATCTTTGACTCACAGCAGAACGGCCATATGGTGCCCGAGGCAGCAATAGACCCATGGAGACAAGTCTGCTGGAGGACAATGTATTGAATCGGGACGCAATTTGAGTGTTCCATCGTCATTAGGAGGCCCTGAATGTTACAATTAACTATCAGTTTTTCGTCCCATTCGATAATCTAGACTCACGGGAGAACGGCCATAAGGTGCCCGAGGCAGCAATAGACCCATGGAGACATGTCTGCTGGAGGAAGATGTATTGAATCGGGACGCAATTTGAGTGATCCATCGTCATTAGGTGGCCCTGAACGTTACAATTCACTATCAGTTTTTCGTCCGATTCGAAAATCTTTGACTCACAGCAGAACGGCCATAAGGTGCCAGAGGCAGCAATAGACCCATGGAGACAAATCTGCTGGAGGACGATGTATTGAATCGGGACGCAATATGAGTGTTCCATCGTCATTAGGAGGCCATGAACGTTACAATTCACTATCAGTTTTTCGCCCCATTCCATAATCTAGCAATGGAGACAAGTCTGCTGCAGGACGATGTATTGAATCGGGACGCAATTTGAGTGATCCATCATCATTAGGTGGCCCTGAACGTTACAAATCACTATCAGTTTTTCGTGCGATTCGAAAATCTTTGACTCACAGCAGAACGGCCATATGGTGCCCGAGGCAGCAATAGACCCATGGAGACAAGTCTGCTGGAGGACAATGTATTGAATCGGGACGCAATTTGAGTGTTCCATCGTCATTAGGAGGCCCTGAATGTTACAATTAACTATCAGTTTTTCGTCCCATTCGATAATCTAGACTCACGGGAGAACGGCCATAAGGTGCCCGAGGCAGCAATAGACCCATGGAGACATGTCTGCTGGAGGACGATGTATTGAATCGGGACGCAATTTGAGTGATCCATCGTCATTAGGTGGCCCTGAACGTTACAATTCACTATCAGTTTTTCGTCCGATTCGAAAATCTTTGACTCACAGCAGAACGGCCATAAGGTGCCCGAGGCAGCAATAGACCCATGGAGACAAGTCTGCTGGAGCACGAGGTATTGAATCGGGACGCAATTTGAGTGATCCATCGTCATTAGGTGGCCCTGTACGTTACAATTCACTATCAGTTTTTCGCCCCATTCCATAATCTAGCAATGGAGACAAGTCTGCTGCAGGACGATGTATTGAATCGGGACGCAATTTGAGTGATCCATCGTCATTAGGTGGCCCTGAATGTTACAATTCACTATCAGTTTTTCGTCAGATTCGAAAATCTTTGACTCACAGCAGAACGGCCATAAGGTGCCCAAAGCAGCAATAGACCCATGGAGACAAGTCTGCTGGAGGACGATGTATTGAATCGGGACGCAATTTGAGTGATCCATCGTCATTAGGTGGCCCTGAACGTTACAATTCACTATCAGTTTTTCGTCCGATTCGAAAATCTCTGACTCACAGCAGAACGGCCATAAGGTGCCCGAGGCAGCAATAGACCCATGGAGACAAGTCTGCTGGAGGAAGATGTGTTGAATCGGGACGCAATTTGAGTGATCCATCGTCATTAGGTGGCCCTGAATGTTACAATTCACTATGAGTTTTTCGTCCGATTCGAAAATCTTTGACTCACAGCAGAACGGCCATAAGGTGCCCGAGGCAGCAATAGACCCATGGAGACAAGTCTGCTGGAGCACGAGGTATTGAATCGGGACGCAATTTGAGTGTTCCATCGTCATTAGGAGGCCATGAACGTTACAATTCACTATCAGTTTTTCGTCCGATTCGAAAATCTTTGACTCACAGCAGAACGGCCATAAGGTGCCCGAGGCAGCAATAGACCCATGGAGACAAAACGGCTGGAGGACGATGTATTGAATCGGGACGCAATTTGAGTGATTCATCGTCATTAGGTGGCCCTGAACGTTACAATTCACTATCAGTTTTTCATCCGATTCGAAAATTTTTGACTCACAGCAGAACGGCCATGAGGTGCCCAAAGCAGCAATAGACCCATGGGGACAAGTCTGCTGGAGGTCGATGTACTGAATCGGGACGCAATTTGTGTGATCCATCGTCATTAGGTGGCCCTGAACGTTACAATTCACTATCAGTTTTTCGTCCCATTCGATAATCTAGACTCACAGCAGAACGGCCATAAGGTGCCCGAGGCAGCAATAGACCCATGGAGACAAGTCGGCTGGAGGACGATGTATTGAATCGGGAGGCAATTTGAGTGATCCATCGTCATTAGGTGGCCCTGAATGTTACAATTCACTATCAGTTTTTTGTCAGATTCGAAAATCTTTGACTCACTGCAGAACGGCCGTAAGGTGCCAGAGGCAGCAATAGACCCATGAAGACAAGTCTGCTGGAGGACGATGTATTGAATCGGGACGCAATTTGAGTGTTCCATCGTCATTAGGAGGCCCTAAATGTTACAATTCACTATCAGTTTTTCGTCCGATTCGAAAATCTTTGAATCGCAGCAGAACGGCCATAAGGTGCGCAATAGACCCATGGAGACAAGTCGGCTGGAGGACGATGTATTGAATCGGGACGCAATTTGAGTGATCCATCGTCATTAGGTGGCCCTGAATGTTACAATTCACTATCCGTTTTTCGTCAGATTCGAAAATATTTGACTCACTGCAGAACGGCCATAAGGTGCCCGAGGCAGCAATAGACCCATGGAGACATGTCTGCTGGAGCACGAGGTATTGAATCGGGACGCAAATTGAGTGTTCCATCGTCATTAGGAGGCCATGAACGTTACAATTCACTATCAGTTTTTCGTCCGATTCGAAAATCTTTGACTCACAGCAGAACGGCCATAAGGTGCCCGAGGGAGCAATAGACCCATGGAGACAAATCTGGTGGAGGACGATGTATTGAATCGGGACGCAATTTGAGTGTTCCATCGTCATTAGGAGGCCCTGAACGTTACAAATCACTATCAGTTTTTCGTCCGATTCGAAAATCTTTGACTCACAGCAGAACGGCCATAAGGTGCCCGAGGCAGCAATAGACCCATTGAGACAAGTCGGCTGGAGGACGATGTATTGAATCGGGACGCAATTTGAGTGATTCATCGTCATTAGGTGGCCCTGAAAGTTACAATTCACTATCAGTTTTTCGTCCGATTCGAAAATCTTTGACTCACAGCAGAACGGCCATAAGGTGCCCAAGTCAGCAATAGACCCATAGGGACAAGTCTGCTGGAGGTCGATGTACTGAATCGGGACGCAATTTGTGTGATCCATCGTCATTAGGTGGCCCTGAACGTTACAATTCACTATCAGTTTTTCGTCCCATTCGATAATCTAGACTCACAGCAGAACGGCCATAAGGTGTCCGCGGCAGCAATAGACCCATGGAGACAAGTCGGCTGGAGGACGATGTATTGAATCGGGAGGCAATTTGAGTGATCCATCGTCATTAGGTGGCCCTGAATGTTACAATTCACTATCAGTTTTTCGTCAGATTCGAAAATCTTTGACTCACAGCAGAACGGCCATATGGTGCCCGAGGCAGCAATAGACCCATGGAGACAAGTCTGCTGGAGGACAATGTATTGAATCGGGACGCAATTTGAGTGTTCCATCGTCATTAGGAGGCCCTGAATGTTACAATTAACTATCAGTTTTTCGTCCCATTCGATAATCTAGACTCACGGGAGAACGGCCATAAGGTGCCCGAGGCAGCAATAGACCCATGGAGACATGTCTGCTGGAGGAAGATGTATTGAATCGGGACGCAATTTGAGTGATCCATCGTCATTAGGTGGCCCTGAACGTTACAATTCACTATCAGTTTTTCGTCCGATTCGAAAATCTTTGACTCACAGCAGAACGGCCATAAGGTGCCAGAGGCAGCAATAGACCCATGGAGACAAATCTGCTGGAGGACGATGTATTGAATCGGGACGCAATATGAGTGTTCCATCGTTATTAGGAGGCCATGAACGTTACAATTCACTATCAGTTTTTCGCCCCATTCCATAATCTAGCAATGGAGACAAGTCTGCTGCAGGACGATGTATTGAATCGGGACGCAATTTGAGTGATCCATCATCATTAGGTGGCCCTGAACGTTACAAATCACTATCAGTTTTTCGTGCGATTCGAAAATCTTTGACTCACAGCAGAACGGCCATATGGTGCCCGAGGCAGCAATAGACCCATGGAGACAAGTCTGCTGGAGGACAATGTATTGAATCGGGACGCAATTTGAGTGTTCCATCGTCATTAGGAGGCCCTGAATGTTACAATTAACTATCAGTTTTTCGTCCCATTCGATAATCTAGACTCACGGGAGAACGGCCATAAGGTGCCCGAGGCAGCAATAGACCCATGGAGACATGTCTGCTGGAGGACGATGTATTGAATCGGGACGCAATTTGAGTGATCCATCGTCATTAGGTGGCCCTGAACGTTACAATTCACTATCAGTTTTTCGTCCGATTCGAAAATCTTTGACTCACAGCAGAACGGCCATAAGGTGCCCGAGGCAGCAATAGACCCATGGAGACAAGTCTGCTGGAGCACGAGGTATTGAATCGGGACGCAATTTGTGTGATCCATCGTCATTAGGTGGCCCTGTACGTTACAATTCACTATCAGTTTTTCGCCCCATTCCATAATCTAGCAATGGAGACAAGTCTGCTGCAGGACGATGTATTGAATCGGGACGCAATTTGAGTGATCCATCGTCATTAGGTGGCCCTTAATGTTACAATTCACTATCAGTTTTTCGTCAGATTCGAAAATCTTTGACTCACAGCAGAACGGCCATAAGGTGCCCAAAGCAGCAATAGACCCATGGAGACAAGTCTGCTGGAGGACGATGTATTGAATCGGGACGCAATTTGAGTGATCCATCGTCATTAGGTGGCCCTGAACGTTACAATTCACTATCAGTTTTTCGTCCGATTCGAAAATCTCTGACTCACAGCAAAACGGCCATAAGGTGCCCGAGGCAGCAATAGACCCATGGAGACAAGTCTGCTGGAGGAAGATGTGTTGAATCGGGACGCAATTTGAGTGATCCATCGTCATTAGGTGGCCCTGAATGTTACAATTCACTATGAGTTTTTCGTCCGATTCGAAAATCTTTGACTCACAGCAGAACAGCCATAAGGTGCCCGAGGCAGCAATAGACCCATGGAGACAAGTCTGCTGGAGCACGAGGTATTGAATCGGGACGCAATTTGAGTGTTCCATCGTCATTAGGAGGCCATGAACGTTACAATTCACTATCAGTTTTTCGTCCGATTCGAAAATCTTTGACTCACAGCAGAACGGCCATAAGGTGCCCGAGGCAGCAATAGACCCATGGAGACAAAACGGCTGGAGGACGATGTATTGAATCGGGACGCAATTTGAGTGATTCATCGTCATTAGGTGGCCCTGAACGTTACAATTCACTATCAGTTTTTCATCCGATTCGAAAATTTTTGACTCACAGCAGAACGGCCATAAGGTGCCCAAAGCAGCAATAGACCCATGGGGACAAGTCTGCTGGAGGTCGATGTACTGAATCGGGACGCAATTTGTGTGATCCATCGTCATTAGGTGGCCCTGAACGTTACAATTCACTATCAGTTTTTCGTCCCATTCGATAATCTAGACTCACAGCAGAACGGCCATAAGGTGCCCGAGGCAGCAATAGACCCATGGAGACAAGTCGGCTGGAGGACGATGTATTGAATCGGGAGGCAATTTGAGTGATCCATCGTCATTAGGTGGCCCTGAATGTTACAATTCACTATCAGTTTTTTGTCAGATTCGAAAATCTTTGACTCACTGCAGAACGGCCGTAAGGTGCCAGAGGCAGCAATAGACCCATGAAGACAAGTCTGCTGGAGGACGATGTATTGAATCGGGACGCAATTTGAGTGTTCCATCGTCATTAGGAGGCCCTAAATGTTACAATTCACTATCAGTTTTTCGTCCGATTCGAAAATCTTTGAATCGCAGCAGAACGGCCATAAGGTGCGCAATAGACCCATGGAGACAAGTCGGCTGGAGGACGATGTATTGAATCGGGACGCAATTTGAGTGATCCATCGTCATTAGGTGGCCCTGAATGTTACAATTCACTATCCGTTTTTCGTCAGATTCGAAAATATTTGACTCACTGCAGAACGGCCATAAGGTGCCCGAGGCAGCAATAGACCCATGGAGACAAGTCTGCTGGAGCACGAGGTATTGAATCGGGACGCAAATTGAGTGTTCCATCGTCATTAGGAGGCCATGAACGTTACAATTCACTATCAGTTTTTCGTCCGATTCGAAAATCTTTGACTCACAGCAGAACGGCCATAAGGTGCCCGAGGGAGCAATAGACCCATGGAGACAAATCTGGTGGAGGACGATGTATTGAATCGGGACGCAATTTGAGTGTTCCATCGTCATTAGGAGGCCCTGAACGTTACAAATCACTATCAGTTTTTCGTCCGATTCGAAAATCTTTGACTCACAGCAGAACGGCCATAAGGTGCCCGAGGCAGCAATAGACCCATTGAGACAAGTCGGCTGGAGGACGATGTATTGAATCGGGACGCAATTTGAGTGATTCATCGTCATTAGGTGGCCCTGAAAGTTACAATTCACTATCAGTTTTTCGTCCGATTCGAAAATCTTTGACTCACAGCAGAACGGCCATAAGGTGCCCAAGTCAGCAATAGACCCATAGGGACAAGTCTGCTGGAGGTCGATGTACTGAATCGGGACACAATTTGTGTGATCCATCGTCATTAGGTGGCACTGAACGTTACAATTCACTATCAGTTTTTCGTCCCATTCGATAATCTAGACTCACAGCAGAACGGCCATAAGGTGCCCGAGGCAGCAATAGACCCATGGAGACAAGTCGGCTGGAGGACGATGTATTGAATCGGGAGGCAATTTGAGTGATCCATCGTCATTAGGTGGCCCTGAATGTTACAATTCACTATCAGTTTTTCGTCAGATTCGAAAATCTTTGACTCACAGCAGAACGGCCATATGGTGCCCGTGGCAGCAATAGACCCATGGAGACAAGTCTGCTGGAGGACAATGTATTGAATCGGGACGCAATTTGAGTGTTCCATCGTCATTAGGAGGCCCTGAATGTTACAATTAACTATCAGTTTTTCGTCCCATTCGATAATCTAGACTCACGGGAGAACGGCCATAAGGTGCCCGAGGCAGCAATAGACCCATGGAGACATGTCTGCTGGAGGAAGATGTATTGAATCGGGACGCAATTTGAGTGATCCATCGTCATTAGGTGGCCCTGAACGTTACAATTCACTATCAGTTTTTCGTCCGATTCGAAAATCTTTGACTCACAGCAGAACGGCCATAAGGTGCCAGAGGCAGCAATAGACCCATGGAGACAAATCTGCTGGAGGACGATGTATTGAATCGGGACGCAATATGAGTGTTCCATCGTCATTAGGAGGCCATGAACGTTACAATTCACTATCAGTTTTTCGCCCCATTCCATAATCTAGCAATGGAGACAAGTCTGCTGCAGGACGATGTATTGAATCGGGACGCAATTTGAGTGATCCATCATCATTAGGTGGCCCTGAACGTTACAAATCACTATCAGTTTTTCGTGCGATTCGAAAATCTTTGACTCACAGCAGAACGGCCATATGGTGCCCGAGGCAGCAATAGACCCATGGAGACAAGTCTGCTGGAGGACAATGTATTGAATCGGGACGCAATTTGAGTGTTCCATCGTCATTAGGAGGCCCTGAATGTTACAATTAACTATCAGTTTTTCGTCCCATTCGATAATCTAGACTCACGGGAGAACGGCCATAAGGTGCCCGAGGCAGCAATAGACCCATGGAGACATGTCTGCTGGAGGACGATGTATTGAATCGGGACGCAATTTGAGTGATCCATCGTCATTAGGTGGCCCTGAACGTTACAATTCACTATCAGTTTTTCGTCCGATTCGAAAATCTTTGACTCACAGCAGAACGGCCATAAGGTGCCCGAGGCAGCAATAGACCCATGGAGACAAGTCTGCTGGAGCACGAGGTATTGAATCGGGACGCAATTTGAGTGATCCATCGTCATTAGGTGGCCCTGTACGTTACAATTCACTATCAGTTTTTCGCCCCATTCCATAATCTAGCAATGGAGACAAGTCTGCTGCAGGACGATGTATTGAATCGGGACGCAATTTGAGTGATCCATCGTCATTAGGTGGCCCTGAATGATACAATTCACTATCAGTTTTTCGTCAGATTCGAAAATCTTTGACTCACAGCAGAAAGGCCATAAGGTGCCCAAAGCAGCAATAGACCCATGGAGACAAGTCTGCTGGAGGACGATGAATTGAATCGGGACGCAATTTGAGTGATCCATCGTCATTAGGTGGCCCTGAACTTTACAATTCAATATCAGTTTTTCGTCCGATTCAAAAATCTCTGACTCACAGCAGAACGGCCATAAGGTGCCCGAGGCAGCAATAGACCCATGGAGACAAGTCTGCTGGAGGAAGATGTGTTGAATCGGGACGCAATTTGAGTGATCCATCGTCATTAGGTGGCCCTGAATGTTACAATTCACTATGAGTTTTTCGTCCGATTCGAAAATCTTTGACTCACAGCAGAACGGCCATAAGGTGCCCGAGGCAGCAATAGACCCATGGAGACAAGTCTGCTGGAGCACGAGGTATTGAATCGTGACGCAATTTGAGTGTTCCATCGTCATTAGGAGGCCATGAACGTTACAATTCACTATCACTTTTTCGTCCGATTCGAAAATCTTTGACTCACAGCAGAACGGCCATAAGGTGCCCGAGGCAGCAATAGACCCATGGAGACAAAACGGCTGGAGGACGATGTATTGAATCGGGACGCAATTTGAGTGATTCATCGTCATTAGGTGGCCCTGAACGTTACTATTCACTATTAGTTTTTCATCCGATTCGAAAATTTTTGACTCACAGCAGAACGGCCATAAGGTGCCCAAAGCAGCAATAGACCCATGGGGACAAGTCTGCTGGAGGTCGATGTACTGAATCGGGACGCAATTTGTGTGATCCATCGTCATTAGGTGGCCCTGAACGTTACAATTCACTATCAGTGTTTCGTCCCATTCGATAATCTAGACTCACAGCAGAACGGCCATAAGGTGCCCGAGGCAGCAATAGACCCATGGAGACAAGTCGGCTGGAGGACGATGTATTGAATCGGGAGGCAATTTGAGTGATCCATCGTCATTAGGTGGCCCTGAATGTTACAATTCACTATCAGTTTTTTGTCAGATTCGAAAATCTTTGACTCACTGCAGAACGGCCGTAAGGTGCCAGAGGCAGCAATAGACCCATGAAGACAAGTCTGCTGGAGGACGATGTATTGAATCGGGACGCAATTTGAGTGTTCCATCGTCATTAGGAGGCCCTAAATGTTACAATTCACTATCAGTTTTTCGTCCGATTCGAAAATCTTTGAATCGCAGCAGAACGGCCATAAGGTGCGCAATAGACCCATGGAGACAAGTCGGCTGGAGGACGATGTATTGAATCGGGACGCAATTTGAGTGATCCATCGTCATTAGGTGGCCCTGAATGTTACAATTCACTATCCGTTTTTCGTCAGATTCGAAAATATTTGACTCACTGCAGAACGGCCATAAGGTGCCCGAGGCAGCAATAGACCCATGGAGACAAGTCTGCTGGAGCACGAGGTATTGAATCGGGACGCAAATTGAGTGTTCCATCGTCATTAGGAGGCCATGAACGTTACAATTCACTATCAGTTTTTCGTCCGATTCGAAAATCTTTGACTCACAGCAGAACGGCCATAAGGTGCCCGAGGGAGCAATAGACCCATGGAGACAAATCTGGTGGAGGACGATGTATTGAATCGGGACGCAATTTGAGTGTTCCATCGTCATTAGGAGGCCCTGAACGTTACAAATCACTATCAGTTTTTCGTCCGATTCGAAAATCTTTGACTCACAGCAGAACGGCCATAAGGTGCCCGAGGCAGCAATAGACCCATTGAGACAAGTCGGCTGGAGGATGATGTATTGAATCGGGACGCAATATGAGTGATTCATCGACATTAGGTGGCCCTGAAAGTTACAATTCACTATCAGTTTTTCGTCCGATTCGAAAATCTTTGTCTCACAGCAGAACGGCCATAAGGTGCCCGAGGCAGCAAGTCTGCTGGAGGTCGATGTACTGAATCGGGACGCAATTTGAGTGATCCATCGTCATTAGGTGGCCCTGAACGTTACAATTCACTATCAGTTTTTGTCCCATTCGATAATCTAGCCTCACAGCAGAACGGCCATAAGGTGCCCGAGGCAGAAATAGACCCATGGAGACAAGTCGGCTGGAGGACGATGTATTGAATCGGGACGCAATTTGAGTGTTCCATCGTCATTAGGTGGCCCTGAATGTTACAATTCACTATCAGTTTTTCGTCAGATTCGAAAATCTTTGACTCACTGCAAAACGGCCATAAGGTGCCAGAGGCAGCAATAGACCCATAGAGACAAGTCTGCTGGAGGGCGATGTATTGAATCGGGACGCAATTTGAGTGATCCATCGTCATTAGGTATCCCTGAACGTTACAATTCACTATCAGTTTTTCGTCCGATTCGAAATTCTTTGACTCACTGCAGAACGGCCATAAGGTCCCCGAGGCAGCAATAGACCCATGGAGACAAGTCTGCTGGAGCACGAGGTATTGAATCGGGACGCAATTTGAGTGTTCCATCGCCATTAGGAGGCCATGAACGTTACAATTCACTATCAGTTTTTCGTCCGATTCGAAAATCTTTGACTCACAGCAGAACGGCCATAAGGTGCCCGAGGCAGCAATAGACCCATGGAGACAAGTCGGCTGGACGACGATGTATTGAATCGGGACGCAATTTGAGTGATTCATCGTCATTAGGTGGCCCTGAATGTTACAATTCATTATCAGTTTTTCGTCCTATTCGATAATCTAGACTCACAGCAGAACGGCCATAAGGTGCCCGAGGCGGCAATAGACCCATGGAGACAAGTCGGCTGGAGGACGATGTATTGAATCGGGACGCATTTTGAGTGATCCATCGTCATTAGGTGGCCCTGAATGTTACAATTCACTATCAGTTTTTTGTCAGATTCGAAAATCTTTGACTCACTGCAGAACGGCCGTAAGGTGCCAGAGGCAGCAATAGACCCATGAAGACAAGTCTGCTGGAGGACGATGTATTGAATCGGGACGCAATTTGAGTGTTCCATCGTCATTAGGAGGCCCTAAATGTTACAATTCACTATCAGTTTTTCGTCCGATTCGAAAATCTTTGAATCGCAGCAGAACGGCCATAAGGTGCGCAATAGACCCATGGAGACAAGTCGGCTGGAGGACGATGTATTGAATCGGGACGCAATTTGAGTGATCCATCGTCATTAGGTGGCCCTGAATGTTACAATTCACTATCCGTTTTTCGTCAGATTCGAAAATATTTGACTCACTGCAGAACGGCCATAAGGTGCCCGAGGCAGCAATAGACCCATGGAGACAAGTCTGCTGGAGCACGAGGTATTGAATCGGGACGCAAATTGAGTGTTCCATCGTCATTAGGAGGCCATGAACGTTACAATTTACTATCAGTTTTTCGTCCGATTCGAAAATCTTTGACTCACAGCAGAACGGCCATAAGGTGCCCGAGGGAGCAATAGACCCATAGAGACAAATCTGGTGGAGGACGATGTATTGAATCGGGACGCAATTTGAGTGTTCCATCGTCATTAGGAGGCCCTGAACGTTACAAATCACTATCAGTTTTTCGTCAGATTCGAAAATCTTTGACTCACAGCAGAACGTTCATAAGATGCCCGAGGCAGCAATAGACCAATGGAGACAAGTCGGCTGGAGGATGATGTATTGAATCGGGACGCAATATAAGTGATTCATCGACATTAGGTGGCCCTGAAAGTTAAATTCACTATCAGTTTTTCGTCCGATTCGAAAATCTTTGACTCACAGCAGAACGGCCATAAGGTGCCCGAGGCAGCAAGTCTGCTGGAGGTCGATGTACTGAATCGGGACGCAATTTGAGTGATCCATCGTCATTAGGTGGCCCTGAACGTTACAATTCACTATCAGTTTTTGTCCCATTCGATAATCTAGCCTCACAGCAGAACGGCCATAAGGTGCCCGAGGCAGCAATAGACCCATGGAGACAAGTCGGCTGGAGGACGATGCATTGAATCGGGACGCAATTTGAGTGATCCATCGTCATTAGGTGGCCCTGAATGTTACAATTCACTATCAGTTTTTCGTCAGATTCGAAAATCTTTGACTCACTGCAAAACGGCCATAAGGTGCCAGAGGCAGCAATAGACCCATAGAGACAGGTCTGCTGGAGGACGATGTATTGAATCGGGACGCAATTTGAGTGATCCATCGTCATTAGGTGGCCCTGAATGTTACAATTCACTATCAGTTTTTCGTCCGATTCGAAAATCTTTGACTCACAGCAGAACGGCCATAAGGTGCCCGAGGCAGCAATAGACCCATGGAGACAAGTCTGCTGGAGCACGAGGTATTGAATCGGGACGCAAATTGAGTGTTCCATCGTCATTAGGAGGCCATGAACGTTACAATTCACTATCAGTTTTTCGTCCGATTCGAAAATCTTTGACTCACAGCAGAACGGCCATAAGGTGCCCGAGGGAGCAATAGACCCATGGAGACAAATCTGGTGGAGGACGATGTATTGAATCGGGACGCAATTTGAGTGTTCCATCGTCATTAGGAGGCCCTGAACGTTACAAATCACTATCAGTTTTTCGTCCGATTCGAAAATCTTTGACTCACAGCAGAACGTTCATAAGGTGCCCGAGGCAGCAATAGACCCATGGAGACAAGTCGGCTGGAGGACGATGTATTGAATCGGGACGCAATATGAGTGATTCATCGACATTAGGTGGCCCTGAAAGTTACAATTCACTATCAGTTTTTCGTCCGATTCGAAAATCTTTGACTCACAGCAGAACGGCCATAAGGTGCCCGAGGCAGCCAGTCTGCTGGAGGTCGATGTACTGAATCGGGACGCAATTTGAGTGATCCATCGTCATTAGGTGGCCCTGAACGTTACAATTCACTATCAGTTTTTGTCCCATTCGATAATCTAGCCTCACAGCAGAACGGCCATAAGGTGCCCGAGGCAGCAATAGACCCATGGAGACAAGTCGGCTGGAGGACGATGTATTGAATCGGGACGCAATTTGAGTGATCCATCGTCATTAGGTGGCCCTGAATGTTACAATTCACTATCAGTTTTTCGTCGGATTCGAAAATCTTTGACTCACTGCAAAACGGCCATAAGGTGCCAGAGGCAGCAATAGACCCATAGAGACAAGTCTGCTGGAGGACGATGTATTGAATCGGGACGCAATTTGAGTGATCCATCGTCATTAGGTATCCCTGAACGTTACAATTCACTATCAGTTTTTCGTCCGATTCGAAATTCTTTGACTCACTGCAGAACGGCCATAAGGTCCCCGAGGCAGCAATAGACCCATGGAGACAAGACTGCTGGAGCACGAGGTATTGAATCGGGACGCAATTTGAGTGTTCCATCGTCATTAGGAGGCCATGAACGTTACAATTCACTATCAGTTTTTCGTCCGATTCGAAAATCTTTGACCCACAGCAGAACGGCCATAATGTGCCCGAGGCAGCAATAGACCCATGGAGACAAGTCGGCTGGACGACGATGTATTGAATCGGGACGCAATTTGAGTGATTCATCGTCATTAGGTGGCCCTGAATGTTACAATTCATTATCAGTTTTTCGTCCCATTCGATAATCTAGACTCACAGCAGAACGGCCATAAGGTGCCCGAGGCGGGAATAGACCCATGGAGACAAGTCGGCTGGAGGACGATGTATTGAATCGGGACGCATTTTGAGTGATCCATCGTCATTAGGTGGCCCTGAATGTTACAATTCACTATCAGTTTTTCGTCAGATTCGAAAATCTATGACTCACAGCAGAACGGCCATAAGGTGCCAGAGGCAGCAATAGACCCATGAAGAGAAGTCTGCTGGAGGACGATGTATTGAATCGGGACGCAATTTGAGTGTTCCATCGTCATTAGGAGGCCCTGAATGTTACAATTCACTATCAGTTTTTCGTCCGATTCGAAAATCTTTGAATCACAGCAGAACGGCCATAAGGTGCCCGAGGCAGCAATAGACCCATGGAGACAAGTCGGCTGGAGGACGATGTATTGAATCGGGACGCAATTTGAGTGATCCATCGTCATTAGGTGGGCCTGAATGTTACAATTCACTATCAGTTTTTCGTCAGATTCGAAAATCTTTGACTCACAGCAGAACGGCTATAAGGTGCCTGAAGCAGCAATAGACCCATGGAGACAAGTCTGCTGGAGGACGATGTATTGAATCGGGACGCAATTTGAGTGATCCATCGTCATTAGGTGGCCCTGAACGTTACAATTCACTATCAGTTTTTCGTCCGATTCGAAAATCTTTGACTCACAGTAGAACGGCCATAAGGTGCCCGAGGCAGCAATAGACCCATGGAGACAAGTCTGCTGGAGGACGATGTGTTGAATCGGGACGCAATTTGAGTGATCCATCGTCATTAGGTGGCCCTGAATGTTACAATTCACTATCAGTTTTTCGTCCTATTCGAAAATCTTTGACTCACAGCAGAACGGCCATAAGGTGCCCGAGGCAGCAATAGACCCATGGAGACAAGTCTGCTGGAGCACGAGGTATTGAATCGGGACGCAATTTGAGTGTTCCATCGTCATTACGAGGCCATGAACGTTACAATTCACTATCAGTTTTTCGTCCGATTCGAAAATCTTTGACTCACAGCAGAACGGCCATAAGGTGCGCGAGGCAGCAATAGACCCATGGAGACAAGTCGGCTGGAGGACGATGTATTGAATCGGGACGCAATTTGAGTGATTCATCGTCATTAGGTGGCCCTGAAAGTTACAATTCACTATCAGTTTTTCGTCCGATACGAAAATCTTTGACTCACAGCAGAACGGCCATAAGGTGCCCAAGGCAGCAATAGACCCATGGGGACAAGTCTGCTGGAGGTCGATGTACTGAATCGGGACGCAATTTGTGTGATCCATCGTCATTAGGTGGCCCTGAACGTTACAATTCACTATCAGTTTTACGTCCCATTCGATAATCTAGACTCACAGCAGAACGGCCATAAGGTGCCTGCGGCAGCAATAGACCCATGGAGACAAGTCGGCTGGAGGACGATGTATTGAATCGGGAGGCAATTTGAGTGTTCCATCGTCATTAGGAGGCCCTAAACGTTACAATTCACTATCAGTTTTTCGTCCGATTCGAAAATCTTTGAAACACAGCTGAACGGCCATAAGGTGCCCTAGGCAGCAATAGGCCCAATGGAGACAAGTCGGGTGGAGGACGATGTATTGAATCGGGACGCAACTTGAGTGATCCATCGTTATTAGGTGGCCCTGAACGTTACAATTCACTATCAGTTTTTCGTCCGATTCGAAAATCTTTGACTCACAGCAGAACGGCCATATGGTGCCCGAGGCAGCAATAGACCCATGGAGACAAGTCTGCTGGAGGACAATGTATTGAATCGGGACGCAATTTGAGTGTTCCATCGTCATTAGGAGGCCCTGAATGTTACAATTAACTATCAGTTTTTCGTCCCATTCGATAATCTAGACTCACGGGAGAACGGCCAAAAGGTGCCCGAGGCAGCAATAGACCCATGGAGACATGTCTGCTGGAGGACGATGTATTGAATCGGGACGCAATTTGAGTGATCCATCGTCATTAGGTGGCCCTGAACGTTACAATTCACTATCAGTTTTTCGTCCGATTCGAAAATCTTTGACTCACAGCAGAACGGCCATAAGGTGCCCGAGGCAGCAATAGACCCATGGAGACAAGTCTGCTGGAACACGAGGTATTGAATCGGGACGCAATTTGAGTGATCCATCGTCATTAGGTGGCCCTGTACGTTACAATTCACTATCAGTTTTTCGCCACATTCCATAATCTAGCAATGGATACAAGTCTGCTGCAGGACGATGTATTGAATCGGGACGCAATTTGAGTGATCCATCGTCATTAGGTGGCCCTGAATGTTACAATTCACTATCAGTTTTTCGTCAAATTCGAAAATCTTTGACTCACTGCACAACGGCCATAAGGTGCCAGAGGCAGCAATAGACCCATGGAGACAAGTCTGCTGGAGGACGATGTACTGAATCGGGACGCAATATGAGTGTTCCATCGTCATTAGGAGGCCCTGAACGTTACAATTCACTATCAGTTTTTCGTCCGATTCGAAAATCTTTGAATCACAGCAGAACGGCCATAAGGTGCCCGAGGCAGCAATAGACCCATGGAGACAAGTCGGCTGGAGGACGATGTATTGAATCGTGACGCAATTTGTGTGATCCATCGTCATTTGGTGGCCCTGAATGCTACAATTCACTATCCGTTTTTCGTCAGATTCGAAAATCTTTGACTCACAGCAGAACGGCCATAAGGTGCCCGAGGCGGCAATAGACCCATGGAGACAAGTCTGCTGGAGGACGATGTATTGAATCGGGACGCAATTTGAGTGACCCATCGTCATTAGGTAGCCCTGAACGTTACAATTCACTATCAGTTTTTCGTCAGATTCGAAATTCTTTGACTCACTGCAGAACGGCCATAAGGTCCCCGAGGCAGCAATAGACCCATGGAGACAAGTCTGCTGGAGCACGAGGTATTGAATCGGGACGCAATTTGAGTGTTCCATCGTCATTAGGAGGCCATGAACGTTACAATTCACTATCAGTTTTTCGTCCGATTCGAAAATCTTTGACTCACAGCAGAACGGCCATAAGGTGCCCGAGGCAGCAATAGAACCATGGAGACAAGTCGGCTGGAGGACGATGTATTGAATCGGGACGCAATTTGAGTGATCCATCGTCATTAGGTATCCCTGAACGTTACAATTCACTATCAGTTTTTCGTCCGATTCGAAATTCTTTGACTCACTGCAGAACAGCCATAAGGTCCCCGAGGCAGCAATAGACCCATGGAGACAAGTCTGCTGGAGCACGAGGTATTGAATCGGGACGCAATTTGAGTGTTCCATCGTCATTAGGAGGCCATGAACGTTACAATTCACTATCAGTTTTTCGTCCGATTCGAAATTCTTTGACTCACTGCAGAACAGCCATAAGGTCCCCCAGGCAGCAATAGACCCATGGAGACAAGTCGGCTGGAGGACGATGTATTGAATCGGGACGCAATTTGAGTGATCCATCGTCATTAGGTGGCCCTGAATGTTACAATTCACTATCAGTTTTTCGTCCGATTCGAAAATCTTTGACTCACAGCAGAACGGCCATAAGGTGCCCGAGGCAGCAATAGACCCATGGAGACAAGTCGGCTGGAGGACAATGTATTGAATCGGGACGCAATTTGAGTGTTCCATCGTCATTAGGAGGCCCTGAATGTTACAATTAACTATCAGTTTTTCGTCCCATTCGATAATCTAGACTCACGGGAGAACGGCCATAAGGTGCCCGAGGCAGCAATAGACCCATGGAGACATGTCTGCTGGAGGACGATGTATTGAATCGGGACGCAATTTGAGTGATCCATCGTCATTAGGTGGCCCTGAACGTTACAATTCACTATCAGTTTTTCGTCCGATTCGAAAATCTTTGACTCACAGCAGAACGGCCATAAGGTGCCCGAGGCAGCAATAGACCCATGGAGACAAGTCTGCTGGAGCACGAGGTATTGAATCGGGACGCAATTTGAGTGATCCATCGTCATTAGGTGGCCCTGTACGTTACAATTCACTATCAGTTTTTTGCCCCATTCCATAATCTAGCAATGGATACAAGTCTGCTGCAGGACGATGTATTGAATCGGGGACGCAATTTGAGTGATCCATCGTCATTAGGTGGCCCTGAACGTTACAATTCACTATCAGTTTTTCGTTAGATTCGAAAATCTTTGAATCACAGCAGAACGGCCATAAGGTGCCCGAGGCAGCAATAGACCCATGGAGACAAGTCGGCTGGAAGACGATGTATTGAATCGTGACGCAATTTGTGTGATCCATCGTCATTAGGTGGCCCTGAATGCTACAATTCACTATCCGTTTTTCGTCAGATTCGAAAATCTTTGACTCACAGCAGAACGGCCACAAGGTGCCCGAGGCAGCAATAGACCCATGGAGACAAGTCTGCTGGAGGACGATGTATTGAATCGGGACGCAATTTGAGTGATCCATCGTCATTAGGTATCCCTGAACGTTACAATTCACTATCAGTTTTTCGTCAGATTCGAAATACTTTGACTCACTGCAGAACGGCCATAAGGTCACCGAGGCAGCAATAGACCCATGGAGACAAGTCTGCTGGAGCACGAGGTATTGAATCGGGACGCAATTAGAGTGTTCCATCGTCATTAGGAGGCCATGAACGTTACAATTCACTATCAGTTTTTCGTCCGATTCGAAAATCTTTGACTCACAGCAGAACGGCCATAAGGTGCCCGAGGCAGCAATAGAACCATGGAGACAAGTCGGCTGGAGGACGATGTATTGAATCGGGACGCAATTTGAGTGATCCATCGTCATTAGGTATCCCTGAACGTTACAATTCACTATCAGTTTCTCGTCCGATTCGAAATTCTTTGACTCACTGCAGAACGGCCATAAGGTCCCCGAGGCAGCAATAGACCCATGGAGACAAGTCTGCTGGAGCACGAGGTATTGAATCGGGACGCAATTTGAGTGTTCCATCGTCATTAGGAGGCCATGAACGTTACAATTCACTATCAGTTTTTCGTCCGATTCGAAAATCTTTGAGTCACAGCAGAACGTCCATAAGGTGCCCGAGGCAGCAATAGACCCATGGAGACAAGTCGGCTGGAGGACGATGTATTGAATCGGGACGCAATTTGAGTGATCCATCGTCATTAGGTGGCCCTGAATGTTACAATTCACTATCAGTTTTTCGTCCGATTCGAAAATCTTTGACTCACAGCAGAACGGCCATAAGGTGCCCGAGGCAGCAATAGACCCATGGAGACAAGTCGGCTGGAGGACGATGTATTGAATCGGGACGCAGTTTGAGTGATCCATCGTCATTAGGTGGCCCTGAATTTTACAATTCACTATCAGTTTTTCGTCAGATTCGAAAATCTTTGACTCACAGCAGAACGGCCATAAGGTGCCCGAAGCAGCAATAGACCCATGGAGACAAGTCTGCTGGAGGACGATGTATTGAATCGGGACGCAATTTGAGTGTTCCATCGTCATTAGGAGGCCCTAAACGTTACAATTCACTATCAGTTTTTCGTCAGATTCGAAAATCTTTGAGTCACAGCAGAACGGCCATAAGGGGCCCGAGGGATCAATAGACCCATGGAGTCAATTCTGCTGCAGGACGATGTAATGAATCGGGACGCAATTTGAGTGATCGATCGTCATTAGGTGGCCTTGAACGTTACAATTCACTATCAGTTTTTCGTCTGATTCGAAAATCTTTGACCCACAGCAGAACGGCCATAAGGTGCCCGAGGTGGCAATAGACCCATGGAGACGCTGGAGGACGATGTATTGAATCGGGACGCAATTTGAGTGATCCATCGTAATTAGGTGGCCCTGAACGTTACAATTCACTATCAGTTTTTCGTCCCATTCGATAATTTAGACTCACAGCAGAACGGCCATTAGGTGCCCGAGGCAGCAATAGACCCATGGAGACAAGTCTTCTGGAGGACGATGTATTGAATCGGGACGCAATTTGAGTGATCCATCGCCATTAGGTGGCCCTGAACGTTACAATTCACTATCAGTTCTTCGTCCGATTCGAAAAGCTTTGACTCACAGCAGAACGGCCATAAGGTGCCCGAGGCAGCAATAGACCCATGGAGACAAGTCTGCTGGAGGACGATGTATTGAATCGGGACGCAATTTGAGTGTTCCATCGTCATTAGGAGGCCCTAAACGTTACAATTCACTATCAGTTTTTCGTCCGATTCGAAAATCTTTCACTCACAGCAGAACGGATTTAAGGTCCCCGAGGCAGCAATAGACCCATGGAGACAAGTCGGCTGGAGGACGATGTATTGAATCGGGACGCAATTTGAGTGATCCATCGTCATTAGGTGGCCCTGAAAGTTACAATTCACTATCAGTTTTTCGTCCGATTCGATGATGTTTGGCTCACAGCCGAACGGCCATAAGGTGCCCGAGGCAGCAATAGATCCATGGAGACAAGTCTGCTGGAGGACGATGTATTGACTCGGGACGCAATAGACCCATGGAGACAAGTCGGCTGGAGGACGATGTATTGCATCGGGACGCAATTTGAGTGTTCCATTGTCATTAGGAGGCCCTGAACGTTACAATTCACTATCAGTTTTTCGTCCGATTCGAAAATCTTTGAGTCACAGCAGAACGGCCATAAGGTCCCCGAGGCAGCAATAGACCCATGGAGACAAGTCGGCTGGAGGACGATGTATTGACTCGGGACGCAATTTGAGTGATCCATCGTTATTAGGTGGCCCTGAACGTTACAATTCACTATCAGTTTTTCGTCCGATTCGACAATCTTTGACTCACAGCAGAACGGCCATAAGGTGCCCGAGGCAGCAATAGACCCATGGAGACAAGTCGGCTGGAGGACGATGAATTGAATCGGGACGCAATTTGAGTGATCCATCGTCATTAGGTGGCCCTGAATGTCACAATTCACTATCAGTTTTTCGTCAGATTCGAAAATCTTTGACTCACAGCAGAACGGCCATAAGGTGCCCGAGGCAGCAATAGACCCATGGAGACAAGTCTGCTGGAGGACGATGTATTGAATCGGGACGCGATTTGAGTGTTCCATCGTCATTAGGAGGCCCAGAACGTTACAATTCACTATTAGTTTTTCGTCCGATTCGAAAATCTTTGAGTCACAGCAGAACGGCCATAAGGTGCCCGAGGCAGCAATAGACCCATGAAGACAAGTCTGCTGCAGGACGATGTATTGAATCGGGACGCAATTTGAGTGATCCATCGTCATTAGGTGGCCCTGAACGTTACAATTCACTATCAGTTTTTCGTCTGATTCGAAAATCTTTGACTCACAGCAGAACGGCCATAAGGTGCCCGAGGCAGCAATAGAACCATGGAGACAAGTCGGCTGGAGGACGATGTATTTAATCGGGACGCAATTTGAGTGATCCATCGTCATTAGGTATCCCTGAACGTTACAATTCACTATCAGTTTTTCGTCCGATTCGAAATTCTTTGACTCACTGCAGAACAGCCATAAGGTCCCCGAGGCAGCAATAGACCCATGGAGACAAGTCTGCTGGAGCACGAGGTATTGAATCGGGACGCAATTTGAGTGTTCCATCGTCATTAGGAGGCCATGAACGTTACAATTCACTATCAGTTTTTCGTCCGATTCGAAATTCTTTGACTCACTGCAGAACAGCCATAA
This sequence comes from Schistocerca cancellata, assembly GCF_023864275.1. Taxonomy (NCBI): domain Eukaryota; kingdom Metazoa; phylum Arthropoda; class Insecta; order Orthoptera; family Acrididae; genus Schistocerca; species Schistocerca cancellata. The sequence goes on along the minus strand of NW_026046791.1, from coordinate 3,530,488 downwards.
GGTCCCCGAGGCAGCAATAGACCCATGGAGACAAGTCGGCTGGAGGACGATGTATTGAATCGGGACGCAATTTGAGTGATCCATCGTCATTAGGTGGCCCTGAATGTTACAATTCACTATCAGTTTTTCGTCCCATTCGATAATCTAGACTCACGGGAGAACGGCCATAAGGTGCCCGAGGCAGCAATAGACCCATGGAGACATGTCTGCAGGAGGATGATGTATTGAATCGGGACGCAATTTGAGTGATCCATCGTCATTAGGTGGCCCTGAACGTTACAATTCACTATCAGTTTTTCGTCCGATTCGAAAATCTTTGACTCACAGCAGAACGGCCATAAGGTGCCCGAGGCAGCAATAGACCCATGGAGACAAGTCTGCTGGAGCACGAGGTATTGAATCGGGACGCAATTTGAGTGATCCATCGTCATTAGGTGGCCCTGTACGTTACAATTCACTATCAGTTTTTCGCCCCATTCCATAATCTAGCAATGGATACAAGTCTGCTGCAGGACGATGTATTGAATCGGGACGCAATTTGAGTGATCCATCGTCATTAGGTGGCCCTGAATGCTACAATTCACTATCCGTTTTTCGTCAGATTCGAAAATCTTTGACTCACAGCAGAACGGCCACAAGGTGCCCGAGGCAGCAATAGACCCATGGAGACAAGTCTGCTGGAGGACGATGTATTGAATCGGGACGCAATTTGAGTGATCCATCGTCATTAGGTATCCCTGAACGTTACAATTCACTATCAGTTTTTCGTCAGATTCGAAATTCTTTGACTCACTGCAGAACGGCCATAAGGGCACCGAGGCAGCAATAGACCCATGGAGACAAGTCTGCTGGAGCACGAGGTATTGAATCGGGACGCAATTAGAGTGTTCCATCGTCATTAGGAGGCCATGAACGTTACAATTCACTATCAGTTTTTCGTCCGATTCGAAAATCTTTGACTCACAGCAGAACGGCCATAAGGTGCCCGAGGCAGCAATAGAACCATGGAGACAAGTCGGCTGGAGGACGATGTATTGAATCGGGACGCAATTTGAGTGATCCATCGTCATTAGGTATCCCTGAACGTTACAATTCACTATCAGTTTCTCGTCCGATTCGAAATTCTTTGACTCACTGCAGAACGGCCATAAGGTCCCCGAGGCAGCAATAGACCCATGGAGACAAGTCTGCTGGAGCACGAGGTATTGAATCGGGACGCAATTTGAGTGTTCCATCGTCATTAGGAGGCCATGAACGTTACAATTCACTATCAGTTTTTCGTCCGATTCGAAAATCTTTGAGTCACAGCAGAACGGCCATAAGGTGCCCGAGGCAGCAATAGACCCATGGAGACAAGTCGGCTGGATTACGATGTATTGAATCGGGACGCAATTTGAGTGATCCATCGTCATTAGGTGGCCCTGAATGTTACAATTCACTATCAGTTTTTCGTCCGATTCGAAAATCTTTGACTCACAGCAGAACGGCCATAAGGTGCCCGAGGCAGCAATAGACCCATGGAGACAAGTCGGCTGGAGGACGATGTATTGAATCGGGACGCAATTTGAGTGATCCATCGTCATTAGGTGGCCCTGAATGTTACAATTCACTATCAGTTTTTCGTCAGATTCGAAAATCTTTGACTCACAGCAGAACGGCCATAAGGTGCCCGAAGCAGCAATAGACCCATGGAGACAAGTCTGCTGGAGGACGATGTATTGAATCGGGACGCAATTTGAGTGATCCATCGCCATTAGGTGGCCCTGAACGTTACAATTCACTATCAGTTCTTCGTCCGATTCGAAAAGCTTTGACTCACAGCAGAACGGCCATAAGGTGCCCGAGGCAGCAATAGACCCATGGAGACAAGTCTGCTGGAGGACGATGTATTGAATCGGGACGCAATTAGAGTGTTCCATCGTCATTAGGAGGCCCTAAACGTTACAATTCACTATCAGTTTTTCGTCCGATTCGAAAATCTTTGACTCACAGCAGAACGGCCATAAGGTGCCCGAGGCAGCAATAGAACCATGGAGACAAGTCGGCTGGAGGACGATGTATTGAATCGGGACGCAATTTGAGTGATCCATCGTCATTAGGTATCCCTGAACGTTACAATTCACTATCAGTTTCTCGTCCGATTCGAAATTCTTTGACTCACTGCAGAACGGCCATAAGGTCCCCGAGGCAGCAATAGACCCATGGAGACAAGTCTGCTGGAGCACGAGGTATTGAATCGGGACGCAATTTGAGTGTTCCATCGTCATTAGGAGGCCATGAACGTTACAATTCACTATCAGTTTTTCGTCCGATTCGAAAATCTTTGAGTCACAGCAGAACGGCCATAAGGTGCCCGAGGCAGCAATAGACCCATGGAGACAAGTCGGCTGGATTACGATGTATTGAATCGGGACGCAATTTGAGTGATCCATCGTCATTAGGTGGCCCTGAATGTTACAATTCACTATCAGTTTTTCGTCCGATTCGAAAATCTTTGACTCACAGCAGAACGGCCATAAGGTGCCCGAGGCAGCAATAGACCCATGGAGACAAGTCGGCTGGAGGACGATGTATTGAATCGGGACGCAATTTGAGTGATCCATCGTCATTAGGTGGCCCTGAATGTTACAATTCACTATCAGTTTTTCGTCAGATTCGAAAATCTTTGACTCACAGCAGAACGGCCATAAGGTGCCCGAAGCAGCAATAGACCCATGGAGACAAGTCTGCTGGAGGACGATGTAATGAATCGGGACGCAATTTGAGTGATCCATCGCCATTAGGTGGCCCTGAACGTTACAATTCACTATCAGTTCTTCGTCCGATTCGAAAAGCTTTGACTCACAGCAGAACGGCCATAAGGTGCCCGAGGCAGCAATAGACCCATGGAGACAAGTCTGCTGGAGGACGATGTATTGAATCGGGACGCAATTAGAGTGTTCCATCGTCATTAGGAGGCCCTAAACGTTACAATTCACTATCAGTTTTTCGTCCGATTCGAAAATCTTTCACTCACAGCAGAACGGCCTTAAGGTGCCCGAGGCAGCAATAGACCCATGGAGACAAGTCGGCTGGAGGACGATGTATTGAATCGGGACGCAATTTGAGTGATCCATCGTCATTAGGTGGCCCTGAAAGTTACAATTCACTATCAGTTTTTCGTCCGATTCGATGATGTTTGGCTCACAGCAGAACGGCCATAAGGTGCCCGAGGCAGCAATAGATCCATGGAGACAAGTCTGCTGGAGGACGATGTATTGACTCGGGACGCAATAGACCCATGGAGACAAGTCGGCTGGAGGACGATGTATTGCATCGGGACGCAATTTGAGTGTTCCATTGTCATTAGGAGGCCCTGAACGTTACAATTCACTATCAGTTTTTCGTCCGATTCGAAAATCTTTGAGTCACAGCAGAACGGCCATAAGGTCCCCGAGGCAGCAATAGACCCATGGAGACAAGTCGGCTGGAGGACGATGTATTGACTCGGGACGCAATTTGAGTGATCCATCGTTATTAGGTGGCCCTGAACGTTACAATTCACTATCAGTTTTTCGTCCGATTCGACAATCTTTGACTCACAGCAGAACGGCCATAAGGTGCCCGAGGCAGCAATAGACCCATGGAGACAAGTCGGCTGGAGGACGATGAATTGTATCGGGACGCAATTTGAGTGATCCATCGTCATTAGGTGGCCCTGAATGTCACAATTCACTATCAGTTTTTCGTCAGATTCGAAAATCTTTGACTCACAGCAGAACGGCCATAAGGTGCCCGAGGCAGCAATAGACCCATGGAGACAAGTCTGCTGGAGGACGATGTATTGAATCGGAACGCGATTTGAGTGTTCCATCGTCATTAGGAGGCCCAGAACGTTACAATTCACTATTAGTTTTTCGTCCGATTCGAAAATCTTTGAGTCACAGCAGAACGGCCATAAGGTGCCCGAGGCAGCAATAGACCCATGAAGACAAGTCTGCTGCAGGACGATGTATTGAATCGGGACGCAATTTGAGTGATCCATCGTCATTAGGTGGCCCTGAACGTTACAATTCACTATCAGTTTTTCGTCTGATTCGAAAATCTTTGACCCACAGCAGAACGGCCATAAGGTGCCCGCGGTAGCAATAGACCCATGGAGACAAGTCGGCTGGAGAACGATGTATTGAATCGGGACGCAATTTGAGGGATCCATCGTCATTAGGTGGCCCTGAATGTTACAATTCACTATCAGTTTTTCGTCCGATTCGAAAATCTTTGACTCACAGCAGAACGGCTATAAGGTGCCCGAGGCAGCAATAGACCCATGGAGACAAGTCGGCTGGAGGACGATGTATTGAATCGGGACGCAAATTGAGTGATCCATCGTCATTAGGTGCCCCTGAACATTACAATTCACTATCAGTTTTTCGTCCCATTCGATAATCTAGCAATGGAGACAAGTCTGCTGCAAGACGATGTATTGAATCGGGACGCAATTTGAGTGATCCATCGTCATTAGGTGGCCCTGAACGTTACAATTCACTATCAGTTTTTCGTCCGATTCGAAAATCTTTGACTCACAGCAGAACGGCCATATGGTGCCCGAGGCAGCAATACACCAATTGAGACAAGACTGCTGGAGGACGATGTATTGAATCGGGACGCAATTTGTGTGATCCATCGTCATTAGGTGGCCCTGAATGTTACAATTCACTATCAGTTTTTCGTCCCATTCGATAATCTAGACTCACAGCAGAACGGCCATAAGGTGCCCGAGGCAGCAATAGACCCATGGGGACAAGTCGGCTGGAGGACGATGTATTGAATCGGGAGGCAATTTGAGTGATCCATCGTCATTAGGTGGCCCTGAATGTTACAATTCACTATCAGTTTTTTGTCAGATTCGAAAATCTTTGACTCACTGCAGAACGGCCGTAAGGTGCCAGAGGCAGCAATAGACCCATGAAGACAAGTCTGCTGGAGGACGATGTATTGAATCGGGACGCAATTTGAGTGTTCCATCGTCATTAGGAGGCCCTAAATGTTACAATTCACTATCAGTTTTTCGTCCGATTCGAAAATCTTTGAATCGCAGCAGAACGGCAATAAGGTGCGCAATAGACCCATGGAGACAAGTCGGCTGGAGGACGATGTATTGAATCGGGACGCAATTTGAGTGATCCATCGTCATTAGGTGGCCCTGAATGTTACAATTCACTATCCGTTTTTCGTCAGATTCGAAAATATTTGACTCACTGCAGAACGGCCATAAGGTGCCCGAGGCAGCAATAGACCCATGGAGACAAGTCTGCTGGAGCACGAGGTATTGAATCGGGACGCAATTTGAGTGTTCCATCGTCATTAGGAGGCCATGAACGTTACAATTCACTATCAGTTTTTCGTCCGATTCGAAAATCTTTGACTCACAGCAGAACGGCCATAAGGTGCCCGAGGCAGCAATAGACCCATGGAGACAAGTCGGCTGGACGACGATGTATTGAATCGGGACGCAATTTGAGTGATTCATCGTCATTAGGTGGCCCTGAATGTTACAATTCATTATCAGTTTTTCGTCCCATTCGATAATCTAGACTCACAGCAGAACGGCCATAAGGTGCCCGAGGCAGCAACGGACCCATGGAGACAAGTCGGCTGGAGGACGATGTATTGAATCGGGACGCAATTTGAGTGATCCATCGTCATTAGGTGGCCCTGAATGTTACAATTCACTATCAGTTTTTCGTCAGATTCGAAAATCTTTGACTCACTGCAGAACGGCCATAAGGTCCCAGAGGCAGCGATAGACCCATGAAGACAAGTCTGCTGGAGGACGATGTATTGAATCGGGACGCAATTTGAGTGTTCCATCGTCATTAGGAGGCCCTGAACGTTACAATTCACTATCAGTTTTTCGTCCGATTCGAAAATCTTTGAATCACAGCAGAACGGCCATAAGGTGCCCGAGGCAGCAATAGACCCATGGAGACAAGTCTGCTGGAGGACGATGTGTTGAATCGGGACGCAATTTTAGTGATCCATCGTCATTAGGTGGCCCTGAACGTTACAATTCACTATCAGTTTTTCGTCCGATTCGAAAATCTTTGACTCACAGCAGAACGGCCATAAGGTGCCCGAGGCAGCAATAGACCCATGGAGACAAGTCTGCTGGAGGACGATGTGTTGAATCGGGACGCAATTTGAGTGATCCATCGTCATTAGGTGGCCCTGAATGTTACAATTCACTATCAGTTTTTCGTCCGATTCGAAAATCTTTGACTCACATTAGAACGGCCATAAGGTGCCCGAGGCAGCAATAGACACATGGAGACAAGTCTGCTGGAGGACGATGTATTGAATCGGGACGCAATTTTAGTGTTCCATCGTCATTAGGAGGCCCTGAATGTTACAATTAACTATCAGTTTTTCGTCCCATTCGATAATCTAGACTCACGGGAGAACGGCCATAAGGTGCCCGAGGCAGCAATAGACCCATGGAGACATGTCTGCTGGAGCACGATGTATTGAATCGGGACGCAATTTGAGTGATCCATCGTCATTAGGTGGCCCTGAACGTTACAATTCACTATCAGTTTTTCGTCCGATTCGAAAATCTTTGACTCACAGTAGAACGGCCATAAGGTGCCCGAGGCAGCAATAGACCCATGGAGACAAGTCTGCTGGAGGACGATGTATTGAATCGGGACGCAATTTGAGTGATCCATCGTCATTAGGTGGCCGTGAACGTTACAATTCACTATCAGTTTTTCGTCCGATTCGAAAATATTTGACTCACAGCAGAACGGCCATAAGGTGCCCGAGGCAGCAATAGACCCATGGAGACAAGTCTGCTGGAGGACGATGTGTTGAATCGGGACGCAATTTGAGTGATCCATCGTCATTAGGTGGCCCTGAATGTTACAATTCACTATCAGTTTTTCGTCCGATTCGAAAATCTTTGACTCACAGCAGAACGGCCATAAGGTGCCCGAGGCAGCAATAGACCCATGGAGACAAGTCTGCTGGAGGACGATGTATTGAATCGGGACGCAATTTGAGTGTTCCATCGTCATTAGGAGGCCCTGAATGTTACAATTAACTATCAGTTTTTCGTCCTATTCGATAATCTAGACTCACGGGAGAACGGCCATAAGGTGCCCGAGGCAGCAATAGACCCATGGAGACATGTCTGCTGGGGGACGATGTATTGAATCGGGACGCAATTTGAGTGATCCATCGTCATTAGGTGGCCCTGAACGTTACAATTCACTATCAGTTTTTCGTCCGATTCGAAAATATTTGACTCACAGCAGAACGGCCATAAGGTGCCCGAGGCAGCAATAGACCCATGGAGACAAGTCTGCTGGAGCACGAGGTATTGAATCGGGACGCAATTTGAGTGATCCATCGTCATTAGGTGGCCCTGTACGTTACAATTCACTATCAGTTTTTCGCCCCATTCCATAATCTAGCAATGGAGCTAAGTCTGCTGCAGTACGATGTATTGAATCGGGACGCAATTTGAGTGATCCATAATCATTTGGTGGCCCTGAACGTTACAATTCACTATCAGTTTTTCGTCCGATTCGAAAATCTTTGACTCACAGCAGAACGGCCATAAGGTGCCCGAGGCAGCAATAGACCCATGGAGGCAAGTCTGCTGGAGGACGATGTGTTGAATCGGGAAGCAATTTGAGTGATCCATCGTCATTAGGTGGCCCTGAATGTTACAATTCACTATCAGTTTTTCGTCCGATTCGAAAATCTTTGACTCACAGCAGAACGGCCATATGGTGCCCGAGACAGCAATAGACCCATGGAGACAAGTCTGCTGGAGGTCAATGTATTGAATCGGGTTGCAATTTGAGTGTTCCATCGTCATTAGGAGGCCCTGAACTTTACAATTCACTATCAGTTTTTCGTCCGATTCGAAAATCTTTGAGTCACAGCTGAACGGCCATAAGATGCCCGAGGCAGCAATAGACCCATGGAGACAAGTCGGCTGGAGGACGATGTATTGAATCGGGAAGCAATTTGAGTGATCCATCGTCATTAGTGGCCCTGAATGTTACAATTCACTATCAGTTTTTCGTCAGATTCGAAAATCTTTGAGTCACAGCAGAACGGCCATAAGGGGCCCGAGGGAGCAATAGACCCATGGAGACAAATCTGCTGCAGGACGATGTAATGAATCGGGACGCAATTTGAGTGATCCATCGTCATTAGGTGGCCCTGAACGTTACAATTCACTATCAGTTTTTCGTCTGATTCGAAAATCTTTGACCCACAGCAGAACGGCCATAAGGTGCCCGAGGTGGCAATAGACCCATGGAGACGCTGGAGGACGATGTATTGAATCGGGACGCAATTTGAGGGATCCATCGTAATTAGGTGGCCCTGAACGTTACAATTCACTATCAGTTTTTCATCCAATTCGATAATTTAGACTCACAGCAGAACGGCCATTAGGTGCCCGAGGCAGCAATAGACCCATGGAGACAAGTCTTCTGGAGGACGATGTATTGAATCGGGACGCAATTTGAGTGATCCATCGCCATTAGGTGGCCCTGAACGTTACAATTCACTATCAGTTTTTCGTCCGATTCGAAAATCTTTGACTCACAGCAGAACGGCTATAAGGTGCCCGAGGCAGCAATAGACCCATGGAGACAAGTCTGCTGGAGGACGATGTATTGAATCGGGACGCAATTTGAGTGTTCCATCGTCATTAGGAGGCCCTAAACGTTACAATTCACTATCAGTTTTTCGTCCGATTCGAAAATCTTTCACTCACAGCAGAACGGCCATAAGGTGATCGAGGCAGCAATAGACCCATGGAGACAAGTCGGCTGGAGGACGATGTATTGAATCGGGACGCAATTTGAGTGATCCATCGTCATTAGGTGGCCCTGAAAGTTACAATTCACTATCAGTTTTTCGTCCGATTCGATGATGTTTGGCTCACAGCAGAACGGCCATAAGGTGCCCGAGGCAGCAATAGATCCATGGAGACAAGTCTGCTGGAGGACGATGTATTGAATCGGGACGCAATTTGAGTGATCCAACGTCATTAGGTGGCCCTGAACGTTACAATTCACTATCAGTTTTTCCTCCGATTCGAAAATCTTTGACTCACAGCAGAACGGCCATAAGGTGCCCGAGGCAGCAATAGACCCATGGAGACAAGTCTGCTGGAGGACGATGTGTTGAATCGGAACGCAATTTGAGTGATCCATCGTCATTAGGTGGCCCTGAATGTTACAATTAACTATCAGTTTTTCGTCCCATTCGATAATCTAGACTCACGGGAGAACGGCCATAAGGTGCCCGAGGCAGCAATAGACCCATGGAGACATGTCTGCTGCAGGACGATGTATTGAATCGGGACGCAATTTGAGTGATCCATCGTCATTAGGTGGCCCTGAACGTTACAATTCACTATCAGTTTTTCGTCCGATTCAAAAATCTTTGACTCACAGCAGAACGGCCATAAGGTGCCCGAGGCAGCAATAGACCCATGGGGACAAGTCTGCTGGAGGACGATGTATAGAATCGGGACGCAATTTGAGTGATCCATCGTCATTAGGTGGCCCTCAACGTTACAATTCACTATCAGTTTTTCGTCCGATTCGAAAATCTTTGACTCACAGCAGAACGGCCATAAGGTGCCCGAGGCAGCAATAGACCCATGGAGACAAGTCTGCTGGAGGACGATGTATTGAATCGGGAAGCAATTTGAGTGATCCATCATCATTAGGTGGCCCTGAACGTTACAATTCACTATCAGTTTTTCGTCCGATTCGAAAATCTTTGACTCACAGCAGAACGGCCATATGGTGCCCGAGACAGCAATAGACCCATGGAGACAAGTCTGCTGGAGGTCAATGTATTGAATCGGGACGCAATTTGAGTGTTCCATCGTCATTAGGAGGCCCTGAACTTTACAATTCACTATCAGTTTTTCGTCCGATTCAAAAATCTTTGAGTCACAGCAGAACGGCCATAAGATGCCCGAGGCAGCAATAGACCCATGGAGACAAGTCGGCTGGAGGACGATGTATTGAATCGGGACGCAATTTGAGTGATCCATCGTCATTAGTGGCCCTGAATGTTACAATTCACTATCAGTTTTTCGTCAGATTCGAAAATCTTTGAGTCCCAGCAGAACGGCCATAAGGGGCCCGAGGGAGCAATAGACCCATGGAGACAATTCTGCTGCATTACGATGTAATGAATCGGGATGCAATTTGAGTGATCCATCGTCATTAGGTGGCCCTGAACGTTACAATTCACTATCAGTTTTTCGTCTGATTCGAAAATCTTTGACCCACAGCAGAACGGCCATAAGGTGCCCGAGGTGGCAATAGACCCATGGAGACGCTGGAGGATGATGTATTGAATCGGGACGCAATTTGAGGGATCCATCGTAATTAGGTGGCCCTGAACGTTACAATTCACTATCAGTTTTTCGTCCGATTCGAAAATCTTTCAGTCACAGCAGAACGGCCATAAGGTGCCCGAGGCAGCAATAGACCCATGGGGACAAGTCTGCTGGAGGACGATGTATAGAATCGGGACGCAATTTGAGTGATCCATCGTCATTAGGTGGCCCTCAACGTTACAATTCACTATCAGTTTTTCGTCCGATTCGAAAATCTTTGACTCAAGCAGAACGGCCATAAGGTGCCCGAGGCAGCAATAGACCCATGGAGACAAGTCTGCTGGAGGACGATGTGTTGAATCGGGACGCAATTTGAATGATCCATCGTCATTAGGTGGCCCTGAATGTTACATTTCACTATCAGTTTTTCGTCCGATTCGAAAATCTTTGACTCACAGCAGAACGGCCATAAGGTGCCCGAGGCAGCAATAGACCCATGGAGACAAGTCTGCTGGAGGACGATGTATTGAATCGGGACGCAATTTTAGTGTTCCATCGTCATTAGGAGGCCCTGAAGGTTACAATTAACTATCAGTTTTTCGTCCCATTCGATAATCTAGACTCACGGGAGAACGGCCATAAGGTGCCCGAGGCAGCAATAGACCCATGGAGACAAGTCTGCTGGAGGACGATGTATTGAATCGGGACGCAATTTGAGTGATCCATCGTCATTAGGTGGCCCTGAACGTTACAATTCACTATCAGTTTTTCGTCTGATTCGAAAATCTTTAACCCACAGCAGAACGGCCATAAGGTGCCCGAGGTGGCAATAGACCCATGGAGACGCTGGAGGACGATGTATTGAATCGGGACGCAATTTCAGTGATCCATCGTCATTAGGTGGCCCTGAAAGTTACAATTCACTATCAGTTTTTCGTCTGATTCGATGATGTTTGGCTCACAGCAGAACGGCCATAAGGTGCCCGAGGCAGCAATTGATCCATGGAGACAAGTCTGCTGGAGGTCGATGTATTGAATCGGGACGCAATTTGAGTGATCCAACGCCATTAGGTGGCCCTGAACGTTACAATTCACTATCAGTTTTTCGTCCCATTCGATAATCTAGACTCACAGCAGAACGGCCATAAGGTGCCCGAGGCAGCAATAGACCCATGGAGACAATTCTGCTGGAGGACGATGTATTGAATCGGGACGCAATTTGAGTGTTCCATTGTCATTAGGAGGCCCTGAACGTTACAATTCACTATCAGTTTTTCGTCCGATTCGAAAATCTTTGTGTCACAGCAGAACGGCCATAAGGTCCCCGTGGCAGCAATAGACCCAAGGAGACAAGTCGGCTGGAGGACGATGTATTGAATCGGCACGCAATTTGAGAGATCCATCGTTATTAGGTGGCCCTGAACGTTACAATTCACTATCAGTTTTTCGTCCGATTCGACAATCTTTGACCCACAGCAGAACGGCCATAAGGTGCCCGAGGTAGCAATAGACCCATGGAGACAAGTCGGCTGGAGAACGATGTATTGAATCGGGACGCAATTTGAGGGATCCATCGTCATTAGGTGGCCCTGAATGTTACTATTCACTATCAGTTTTTCGTCCGATTCGAAAATCTTTGACTCACAGCGGAACGGCCATAAGGTGCCCGAGTCAGCAATATACCCATGGAGACAAGTCGGCTGGAGGACGATGTATTGAATGGGGACGCAAATTGAGTGATCCATCGTCATTAGGTGCCCCTGAACATTACAATTCACTATCAGTTTTTCGTCCCATTCGATAATCTAGCAATGGAGACAAGTCTGCTGCAAGACGATGTATTGAATCGGGACGCAATTTGAGTGATCCTTCGTCATTAGGTGGCCCTGAACGTTACAATTCACTATCAGTTCTTCGTCTGATTCGAAAATCTTTGACCCACAGCAGAACGGCCTTAAGGTGCCCGAGGTGGCAATAGACCCATGTAGACGCTGGAGGACGATGTATTGAATCGGGACGCAATTTGAGGGATCCATCGTAATTAGGTGGCCCTGAACGTTACAATTCACTATCAGTTTTTCGTCCCATTCGATAATTTAGACTCACAGCAGAACGGCCATTACGTGCCCGAGGCAGCAATAAACCCATGGAGACAAGTCGGCTGGAGGACGATGTATTGAATCGGGACGCAATTTGAGTGATCCATCGTCATTAGGTGGCCCTGAAAGTTAAATTCACTATCAGTTTTTCGTCCGATTCGATAATGTTTGACTCACAGCAGAACGGCCATAAGGTGCCCGAGGCAGCAATAGATCCATGGAGACAAGTCTGCTGGAGGACGATGTATTGAATGGGGACGCAATTTGAGTGATCCAACGTCATTAGGTGGCCCTGAACGTTACAATTCACTATCAGTTTTTCGTCCCATTCGGTAATCTAGACTCACGGTAGAACGGCCATAAGTTGCCCGAGGCAGCAATAGACCCATGGAGACAATTCTGCTGGAGGACGATGTATTGAATCGGGATGCATTTTGAGTGTTCCATTGTCATTAGGAGGCCCTGAACGTTTCAATTCACTATCAGTTTTTCGTCCTATTCGAAAATCTTTGAGTCACAGCAGAACGGCCATAAGGTGCCCGAGACAGCAATAGACCCATGGAGGCAAGTCGGCTGGAGAACGATGTATTGAATCGGAACGCAATTTGAGTGATCCATCGTTATTAGGTGGCCCTGAACGTCACAATTCACTATCAGTTTTTCGTCCGATTCGAAAATCTTTGACCCACAGCAGAACGGCCATAAGGTGCCCGAGGTAGCAATAGACCCATGGAGACAAGTCGGCTGGAGAACGATGTATTGAATCGGGACGCAATTTGAGGGATCCATCGTCTTTAGGTGGCACTGAATGTTACAAATCACTATCAGTTTTTCTTCCGATTCGAAAATCTTTGACTCACAGCAGAACGGCCATAAGGTGCCCGAGGCAGCAATAGACCCATGGAGACAAGTCGGCTGGAGGACGATGTATTGAATCGGAACGCAATTTGAGTTTTCCATCGTCATTAGGAGGCCCTGAACGTTACAATTCACTATTAGTTTTTCGTCCGATTCGAAAATCTTTGAGTCACAGCAGAACGGCCATAAGGTGCCCGAGGCAGCAATAGACCCATGAAGACAAGTCTGCTGCAGGACGATGTATTGAATCGGGACGCAATTTGAGTGATCCATCGTCATTAGGTGGCCCTGAACGTTACAATTCACTATCAGTTTTTCGTCTGATTCGAAAATCTTTGACCCACAGCAGAACGGCCATAAGGTGCCCGAGGTAGCAATAGACCCATGGAGACAAGTCGGCTGGAGAACGATGTATTGAATCGGGACGCAATTTGAGGGATCCATCGTCATTAGGTGGCCCTGAATGTTACAATTCACTATCAGTTTTTCGTCCGATTCGAAAATCTTTGACTCACAGCAGAACGGCCATAAGGTGCCCGAGGCAGCAATAGACCCATGGAGACAAGTCGGCTGGAGGACGATGTATTGAATCGGGACGCAATTTGAGTGATCCATCGTCATTAGGTGTTCCAGAACATTACAATTCACTATCAGTTTTTCGTCCCATTCGATAATCTAGCAATGGAGACAAGTCTGCTGCAAGACGATGTATTGAATCGGGACGCAATTTGAGTGATCCATCGTCATTAGGTGGCCCTGAACGTTACAATTCACTATCAGTTTTTCGTCCCATTCGATAATTTAGACTCACAGCAGAACGGCCATTAGGTGCCCGAGGCAGCAATAGACCCATGGAGACAAGTCGGCTGGAGGACGATGTATTGAATCGAGCCGCAATTTGAGTGATCCATCGTCATTAGGTGGCCCTGAACGTTACAATTCACTATCAGTTTTTCGTCCGATTCGAAAATCTTTGACTCACAGCAGAACGGCCATAAGGTGCCCGAGGCAGCAATAGACCCATGGAGACAAGTCGGCTGGAGGACGATGTATTGAATCGGGACGCAATTTGAGTGATCCATCGTCATTAGGTGTTCCTGAACATTACAATTCACTATCAGTTTTTCGTCCCATTCGATAATCTAGCAATGGAGACAAGTCTGCTGCAAGACGATGTATTGAATCGGGACGCAATTTGAGTGATCCATCGTCATTAGGTGGCCCTGAACGTTACAATTCACTATCAGTTTTTCGTCCGATTCGAAAATCTTTGACTCACAGCAGAACGGCCATATGGTGCCCGAGGCAGCAATACACCTATTGAGGCAAGTCTGCTGGAGGACGATGTATTGAATCGGGACGCAATTTGAGTGTTCCATCGTCATTAGGAGGCCCTGAACGTTACAATTCACCATCAGTTTTTCGTCCGATTCGAAAATCTTTGAGTCACAGCAGAACGGCCATAAGGTGCCCGAGGCAGCTATAGACCCATGGAGACATGTCTGCTGGAGGACGATGTATTGTATCGGGACGCAATTTGAGTGATCCATCGTCATTAGGTGGCCCTGAACGTTACAATTCACTATCAGTTTTTCGTCTGATTCGAAAATCTTTGACCCACAGCAGAACGGCCATAAGGTGCCCGAGGTAGCAATAGACCCTTGGTGACAAGTCGGCTGGAGAACGATGTATTGAATCGGGACGCAATTTGAGGGATCCATCGTCATTAGGTGGCCCTGAATGTTACAATTCACTATCAGTTTTTCGTCAGATTCGAAAATCTTTGACTCACAGCAGAACGGCCATAAGGTGCCCGAGGCAGCAATAGACCCATGGAGACAAGTCTGCTGGAGGACGATGTATTGAATCGGGACGGAATTTGAGTGTTCCATCGTCATTAGGAGGCCCTGAACGTTACAATTCACTATTAGTTTTTCGTCCGATTCGAAAATCTTTGAGTCACAGCAGAACGGCCATAAGGGGCCCGAGGGAGCAATAGACCCATGGAGACAAGTCTGCTGCAGGACGATGTAATGAATGGGGACGCAATTTGAGTGATCCATCGTCATTAGGAGGCCCTGAACGTTACAATTCACTATCAGTTTTTCGTCTGATTCGAAAATCTTTGACCCACAGCAGAACGGCCATAAGGTGCCCGATGTGGCAATAGACCCATGGAGACGCTGGAGGACGATGTATTGAATCGGGACGCAATTTGAGGGATCCATCGTAATTAGGTGGCCCTGAACGTTACAATTCACTATCAGTTTTTCGTCCCATTCGATAATTTAGACTCACAGCAGAACGGCCATTAGGTGCCCGAGGCAGCAATAGACCCATGGAGACAAGTCGGCTGGAGGACGATGTATTGAATCGAGCCGCAATTTGAGTGATCCATCGTCATTAGGTGGCCCTGAACGTTACAATTCACTATCAGTTTTTCGTCTGATTCGAAAATCTTTGACCCAAAGCAGAACGGCCATAAGATGCCCGAGGTGGCAATAGACCCATGGAGACGCTGGAGGACGATGTATTGAATCGGGACGCAATTTGAGGGATCCATCGTAATTAGGTGGCCCTGAACGTTACAATTCACTATCAGTTTTTCGTCCCATTCGATTATTTAGACTCACAGCAGAACGGCCATAAGGTGCCCGTGGCAGCAATAGATCCATGGAGACAAGTCTGCTGGAGGACGATGTATTGAATCGGGACGCAATTTGAGTGATCCAACGTCATTAGGTGGCCCTGAACGTTACAATTCACTATCAGTTTTTCGTCCCATTCGATAATCTAGACTCACGGTAGAACGGCCATAAGGTGCCCGAGGCAGCAATAGACCCATGAAGACAAGTCTGCTGCAGGACGATGTATTGAATCGGGACGCAATTTGAGTGATCCATCGTCATTAGGTGGCCCTGAACGTTACAATTCACTATCAGTTTTTCGTCTGATTCGAAAATCTTTGACCCACAGCAGAACGGCCATAAGGTGCCCGAGGTAGCAATAGACCCATGGAGACAAGTCGGCTGGAGAACGATGTATTGAATCGGGACGCAATTTGAGGGATCCATCGTCATTAGGTGGCCCTGAATGTTACAAATCACTATCAGTTTTTCGTCCGATTCGAAAATCTTTGACTCACAGCAGAACGGCCATAAGGTGCCCGAGGCAGCAATAGACCCATGGAGACAAGTCGGCTGGAGGACGATGTATTGAATCGGGACGCAATTTGAGTGTTCCATCGTCATTAGGAGGCCCTGAACGTTACAATTCCCTATTAGTTTTTCGTCCGATTCGAAAATCTTTGAGTCACAGCAGAACGGCCATAAGGTGCCCGAGGCAGCAATAGACCCATGAAGACAAGTCTGCTGCAGGACGATGTATTGAATCGGGACGCAATTTGAGTGATCCATCGTCATTAGGTGTTCCTGAACATTACAATTCACTATCAGTTTTCCGTCCCATTCGATAATCTAGCAATGGAGACAAGTCTGCTGCAAGACGATGTATTGAATCGGGACGCAATTTGAGTGATCCATCGTCATTAGGTGGCCCTGAACGTTACAATTCACTATCAGTTTTTCGTCCGATTCGAAAATCTTTGACTCACAGCAGAACGGCCATATGGTGCCCGAGGCAGCAATACACCTATTGAGACAAGTCTGCTGGAGGACGATGTATTGAATCGGGACGCAATTTGAGTGTTCCATCGTCATTAGGAGGCCCTGAACGTTACAATTCACCATCAGTTTTTCGTCCGATTCGAAAATCTTTGAGGCACAGCAGAACGGCCATAAGGTGCCCGAGGCAGCAATAGACCCATGGAGACATGTCTGCTGGAGGACGATGTATTGAATCGGGACGCAATTTGAGTGATCCATCGTCATTAGGTGGCCCTGAACGTTACAATTCACTATCAGTTTTTCGTCTGTTTCGAAAATCTTTGACCCACAGCAGAACGGCCATAAGGTGCCCGAGGTAGCAATAGACCCTTGGAGACAAGTCGGCTGGAGAACGATGTATTGAATCGGGACGCAATTTGAGGGATCCATCGTCATTAGGTGGCCCTGAATGTTACAATTCGCTATCAGTTTTTCGTCAGATTCGAAAATCTTTGACTCACAGCAGAACGGCCATAAGGTGCCCGAGGCAGCAATAGACCCATGGAGACAAGTCTGCTGGAGGACGATGTATTGAATCGGGACGGAATTTGAGTGTTCCATCGTCATTAGGAGGCCCTGAACGTTAAAATTCACTATTAGTTTTTCGTCCGATTCGAAAATCTTTGAGTCACAGCAGAACGGCCATAAGGGGCCCGAGGGAGCAATAGACCCATGGAGACAAGTCTGCTGCAGGACGATGTAATGAATGGGGACGCAATTTGAGTGATCCATCGTCATTAGGAGGCCCTGAACGTTACAATTCACTATCAGTTTTTCGTCTGATTCGAAAATCTTTGACCCACAGCAGAACGGCCATAAGGTGCCCGAGGTGGCAATAGACCCATGGAGACGCTGGAGGACGATGTATTGAATCGGGACGCAATTTGAAGGATCCATCGTAATTAGGTGGCCCTGAACGTTACAATTCACTATCAGTTTTTCCTCCCATTCGATAATTTAGACTCACAGCAGAACGGCCATTAGGTGCCCGAGGCAGCAATAGACCCATGGAGACAAGTCTTCTGGAGGACGATGTATTGAATCGGGACGCAATTTGAGTGATCCATCGTCATTAGGTGGCCCTGAACTGTACAATTCACTATCAGTTTTTCGTCCGATTCGAAAATGTTTGACTCACAGCAGAACGGCCATAAGGTGCCCGAGGCAACAATAGACCCATGGAGACAAGTCGGCTGGAGGACGATGTATTGAATCGGGACGCAATTTGAGTGATCCATCGTCATTATGTGGCCCTGAAAGTTACAATTCACTATCAGTTTTTCGTCCGATTCGATAATGTTTAATTCACAGCAGAACGGCCATAAGGTGCCCGAGGCAGCAATAGATCCATGGAGACAAGTCTGCTGGAGGACGATGTATTGAATCGGGACGCAATTTGAGTGATCCAACGTCATTAGGTGGCCCTGAACGTTACAATTCACTATCAGTTTTTCGTCCCATTCGATAATCTAGACTCACAGCAGAACGGCCATAAGGTGCCCGAGGCAGCAATAGACCCATGGAGACAATTCTGCTTGGAGGACGATGTATTGAATCGGGATGCAAGTTGAGTGTTCCATTGTCATTAGGAGGCCCTGAACGTTACAATTCACTATCAGTTTTTCGTCCGATTCGAAAATCTTTGAGTCACAGCAGAACGGCCATAAGGTGCCCAAGGCAGCAATAGACCCATGGAGACAAGTCGGCTGGAGGACGATGTATTGAATCGGGACGCAATTTGGGTGATCCATCGTTATTAGGTGGCCCTGAACGTTACAATTTACTATCAGTTTTTCGTCCGATTCGAAAATCTTTGACTCACAGCAGAACGGCCATAAGGTGCCCGAGGCAGCAAAAGACCCATGGAGACAAGTCGGCTGGAGGACGATGTATTGAATTGGGGCGCAATTTGAGTGATCCATCGTCATTAGGTGGCCCTGAATGTTACAATTCACTATCAGTTTTTCGTCAGATTCGAAAATCTTTGACTCACAGCAGAACGGCCATAAGGTGCCCGAGGCAGCAATAGACCCATGGAGACAAGTCTGCTGGAGGACGATGTATTGAATCGGGACGCAATTTGAGTGTTCCATCGTCATTAGGAGGCCCTGAACGTTACAATTCACTATTAGTTTTTCGTCCGATTCGAAAATCTTTGAGTCACAGCAGAACGGCCATAAGGTGCCCGAGGCAGAAATAGACCCATGAAGACAAGTCTGCTGCAGGACGATGTATTGAATCGGGACGCAATTTGAGTGATCCATCGTCATTAGGTGGCCCTGAACGTTACAATTCACTATCAGTTTTTCGTCTGATTCGAAAATCTTTGACCCACAGCAGAACGGCCATAAGGTGCCCGAGGTAGCAATAGACCCATGGAGACAAGTCGGCTGGAGAACGATGTATTGAATCGGGACGCAATTTGAGGGATCCATCGTCATTAGGTGGCCCTGAATGTTACAATTCACTATCAGTTTTTCGTCCTATAAGAAAATCTTTAACTCACAGCAGAACGGCCATAGGGTGCCCGAGGCAGCAATAGAACCATGGAGACAAGTCGGCTGGAGGACGATGTATTGAATCGAGCCGCAATTTGAGTGATCCATCGTCATTAGGTGGCCCTGAACGTTACAATTCACTATCAGTTTTTCGTCTGATTCGAATATCTTTGACCCACAGCAGTACGGCCATAAGGTGCCCGAGGTGGCACTAGACCCATGGAGACGCTGGAGGACGATGTATTGAATCGGGACGCAATTTGAGGGATCCATCGTAATTAGGTGGCCCTGAACGTTACAATTCACTATCAGTTTTTCGTCCCATTCGATAATTTAGACTCACAGCAGAACGGCCATTAAGTGCCCGAGGCAGCAATAGACCCATGGAGACAAGTCTGCTGGAGGACGATGTATTGAATCGGGACGCAATTTGAGTGTTCCATCGTCATTAGGAGGCCCTGAACGTTACAATTCACTATTAGTTTTTCGTCCGATTCGAAAATCTTTGAGTCACAGCAGAACGGCCATAAGGTGCCCGAGGCAGCAATAGACCCATGAAGACAAGTCTGCTGCAGGACGATGTATTGAATCGGGACGCAATTTGAGTGATCCATCGTCATTAGGTGGCCCTGAACGTTACAATTCACTATCAGTTTTTCGTCTGATTCGAAAATCTTTGACCCACAGCAGAACGGCCATAAGGTGCTCGAGGTAGCAATAGACCCATGGAGACAAGTCGGCTGGAGAACGATGTATTGAATCGGGACGCAATTTGAAGGATCCATCGTCATTATGTGGCCCTGAATGTTACAAATCACTATCAGTTTTTCGTCCGATTCGAAAATCTTTGACTCACAGCAGAACGGCCATAAGGTGCCCGAGGCAGCAATAGACCCATGGAGACAAGTCGGCTGGAGGACGATGTATTGAATCGGGACGCAATTTGAGTGTTCCATCGTCATTAGGAGGCCCTGAACGTTACAATTCACTATTAGTTTTTCGTCCGATTCGAAAATCTTTGAGTCACAGCAGAACGGCCATAAGGTGCCCGAGGCAGCAATAGACCCATGAAGACAAGTCTGCTGCAGGACGATGTATTGAATCGGGACGCAATTTGAGTGATCCATCGTCATTAGGTGGCCCTGAACGTTACAATTCACTATCAGTTTTTCATCTGATTCGAAAATCTTTGACCCACAGCAGAACGGCCATAAGGTGCCCGAGGTAGCAATAGACCCATGGAGACAAGTCGGCTGGAGAACGATCTCTTGAATCGGGACGCAATTTGAGGGATCCATCGTCATTAGGTGGCCCTGAATGTTACAATTCACTATCAGTTTTTCGTCCGATTCGAAAATCTTTGACTCACAGCAGAACGGCCATAAGGTGCCCGAGGCAGCAATAGACCCATGGAGACAAGTCGGCTGGAGGACGATGTATTGAATCGGGACGCAATTTGAGTGATCCATCGTCATTAGGTGTTCCTGAACATTACAATTCACTATCAGTTTTTCGTCCCATTCGATAATCTAGCAATGGAGACAAGTCTGCTGCAAGACGATGTATTGAATCGGGACGCAATTTGAGTGATCCATCGTCATTAGGTGGCCCTGAACGTTACAATTCACTATCAGTTTTTCGTCCGATTCGAAAATCTTTGACTCACAGCAGAACGGCCATATGGTGCCCGAGGCAGCAATACACCTATTGAGACAAGTCTGCTGGAGGACGATGTATTGAATCGGGACGCAATTTGAGTGTTCCATCGTCATTAGGTGGCCCTGAACGTTAGAATTCACTATCAGTTTTTCGTCTGATTCGAATATCTTTGACCCACAGCAGAACGGCCATAAGGTGCCCGAGGTAGCAATAGACCCTTGGAGACAAGTCGGCTGGAGAACGATGTATTGAATCGGGACGCAATTTGAGGGATCCATCGTCATTAGGTGGCCCTGAATGTTACAATTCACTATCAGTTTTTCGGCAGATTCGAAAATCTTTGACTCACTGCAGAAAGGCCATAAGGTGCCCGAGGCAGCAATAGACCCATGGAGACAAGTCTGCTGGAGGACGATGTATTGAATCGGGACGGAATTTGAGTGTTCCATCGTCATTAGGAGGCCCTGAACGTTACAATTCACTATTAGTTTTTCGTCCGATTCGAAAATCTTTGAGTCACAGCAGAACGGCCATAAGGGGCCCGAGGGAGCAATAGACCCATGGAGATAAGTCTGCTGCAGGACGATGTAATGAATGGGGACGCAATTTGAGTGATCCATCGTCATTAGGAGGCCCTGAACGTTACAATTCACTATCAGTTTTTCGTCTGATTCGAAAATCTTTGACCCACA
This sequence comes from Schistocerca cancellata, assembly GCF_023864275.1. Taxonomy (NCBI): domain Eukaryota; kingdom Metazoa; phylum Arthropoda; class Insecta; order Orthoptera; family Acrididae; genus Schistocerca; species Schistocerca cancellata. The sequence goes on along the minus strand of NW_026046791.1, from coordinate 3,508,657 downwards.
GCAGAACGGCCATAAGGTGCCCGATGTGGCAATAGACCCATGGAGACGCTGGAGGACGATGTATTGAATCGGGACGCAATTTGAGGGATCCATCGTAATTAGGTGGCCCTGAACGTTACAACTCACTATCAGTTTTTCGTCCCATTCGATAATTTAGACTCACAGCAGAACGGCCATTAGGTGCCCGAGGCAGCAATAGACCCATGGAGACAAGTCTTCTTGAGGACGATGTATTGAATCGGGACGCAATTTGAGTGACCCATCGTCATTAGGTGGCCCTGAACGTTACAATTCATTATCAGTTTTTCGTCCGATTCGAAAATGTTTGACTCACAGCAGAACGGCCATAAGGTGCCCGAGGCAGCAATAGACCCATGGAGACAAGTCGGCTGGAGGACGATGTATTGAATCGGGACGCAATTTGAGTGATCCATCGTTATTAGGTGGCCCTGAACGTTACAATTCACTATCAGTTTTTCGTCCGATTCGAAAATCTTTGACTCACAGCAGAAGGTGCCCGAGGCAGCAATAGACACATGGAGACAAGTCGGCTGGAGGACGATTAATTGAATCGGGACGCAATTTGAGTGATCCATCGTCATTAGGTTACAATTCACTATCAGTTTTTCGTCCGATTCGAAAATCTTTGACTCACAGCAGAAGGTGCCCGAGGCAGCAATAGACCCATGGAGACAAGTCGGCTGGAGGACGATGAATTGAATCGGGACGCAATTTGAGTGATCCATCGTCATTAGGTGGCCCTGAATGTTACAATTCACTATCAGTTTTTCGTCAGATTCGAAAATCTTTGACTCACAGCAGAACGGCCATAAGGTGCCCGAGGCAGCAATAGACCCATGGAGACAAGTCTGCTGGAGGACGATGTATTGAGCCGGGACGCAATTTGAGTGTTCCAACGTCATTAGGAGGCCCTGAACGTTACAATTCACTATTAGTTTTTCGTCCGATTCGAAAATCTTTGAGTCACAGCAGAACGGCCATAAGGTGCCCGAGGCAGCAATAGACCCATGGAGACAAGTCGGCTGGAGGACGATGTATTGAATCGGGACGCAATTTGAGTGATCCATCGTCATTAGGTGTTCCTGAACATTACAATTCACTATCAGTTTTTCGTCCCATTCGATAATCTAGCAATGGAGACAAGTCTGCTGCAAGACGATGTATTGAATCGGGACGCAATTTGAGTGATCCATCGTCATTAGGTGGCCCTGAACGTTACAATTCACTATCAGTTTTTCGTCCGATTCGAAAATCTTTGACTCACAGCAGAACGGCCATATGGTGCCCAAGGCAGCAATACACCTATTGAGACAAGTCTGCTGGAGGACGATGTATTGAATCGGTACGCAATTTGAGTGTTCCATCGTCATTAGGTGGCCCTGAACGTTAGAATTCACTATCAGTTTTTCGTCTGATTCGAATATCTTTGACCCACAGCAGAACGGCCATAAGGTGCCCGAGGTAGCAATAGACCCTTGGAGACAAGTCGGCTGGAGAACGATGTATTGAATCGGGACGCAATTTAAAGGATCCATCGTCATTAGGTGGCCCTGAATGTTACAATTCACTATCAGTTTTTCGTCAGATTCGAAAATCTTTGACTCACAGCAGAAAGGCCATAAGGTGCCCGAGGCAGCAATAGACCCATGGAGACAAGTCTGCTGGAGGACGATGTATTGAATCGGGACGGAATTTGAGTGTTCCATCGTCATTAGGAGGCCCTGAACGTTACAATTCACTATTAGTTTTTCGTCCGATTCGAAAATCTTTGAGTCACAGCAGAACGGCCATAAGGGGCCCGAGGGAGCAATAGACCCATGGAGATAAGTCTGCTGCAGGACGATGTAATGAATGGGGACGCAATTTGAGTGATCCATCGTCATTAGGAGGCCCTGAACGTTACAATTCACTATCAGTTTTTCGTCTGATTCGAAAATCTTTGACCCACAGCAGAACGGCCATAAGGTGCCCGATGTGGCAATAGACCCATGGAGACGCTGGAGGACGATGTATTGAATCGGGACGCAATTTGAGGGATCCATCGTAATTAGGTGGCCCTGAACGTTACAACTCACTATCAGTTTTTCGTCCCATTCCATAATTTAGACTCACAGCAGAACGGCCATTAGGTGCCCGAGGCAGCAATAGATCCATGGAGACAAGTCTTCTGGAGGACGATGTATTGAATCGGGACGCAATTTGAGTGATCCATCGTCATTAGGTGGCCCTGAACGTTACAATTCACTATCAGTTTTTCGTCCGATTCGAAAATGTTTGACTCACAGCAGAACGGCCATAAGGTGCCCGAGGCAGCAATAGACCCATGGAGACAAGTCGGCTGGAGGACGATGTATTGAATCGGGACGCAATTTGAGTGATCCATCGTCATTATGTGGCCCTGAAAGTTACAATTCACTATCAGTTTTTCGTCCGATTCGATAATGTTTGACTCACAGCAGAACGGCCATAAGGTGCCCGAGGCAGCAATAGATCCATGGAGACAAGTCTGCTGGAGGACGATGTATTGAATCGGGACGCAATTTGAGTGATCCAACGTCATTAGGTGGCCCTGAACGTTACAATTCACTATCAGTTTTTCGTCCCATTCGATAATCTAGACTCACAGCAGAACGGCCATAAGGTGCCCGAGGCAGCAATAGACCCATGGAGACATGTCTGCTGGAGGACGATGTATTGAATCGGGACGCAATTTGAGTGATCCATCGTCATTAGGTGGCCCTGAACGTTACAATTAACTATCAGTTTTTCGTCCGATTCGAAAATCTTTGACTCACAGCAGAACGGCCATAAGGTGCCCGAGGCAGCAATAGACCCATGGAGACAAGTCTGCTGGAGCACGAGGTATTGAATCGGGACGCAATTTGAGTGATCCATCGTCATTAGGTGGCCCTGTACGTTACAATTCACTATCAGTTTTTCGCACCATTCCATAATCTAGCAATGGAGACAAGTCTGCTGCAGGACGATGTATTGAATCGGGACGCAATTTGAGTGACCCATCATCATTAGGTGGCCCTGAACGTTACAATTCACTATCAGATTTCGTCAGATTCGAAAATCTTTGACTCACAGCAGAACGGCCATATGGTGCCCGAGGCAGCAATAGACCCATGGAGACATGTCTGCTGGAGGACGATGTTTTGAATCGAGCCGCAATTTGAGTGATCCATCGTCATTAGGTGGCCCTGAATGTTACAATTCACTGTCAGTTTTTCGTCCGATTCGAAAATCTATGACTTACAGCAGAACGGCCATAAGGTGCCCGAGGCAGCAATAGACCCATGGAGACAAGTCGGCTGGAGGACGATGTATTGAATCGGGACGCAATTTGAGTGTTCCATCGTCATTAGGAGGCCCTGAATGTTACAATTAACTATCAGTTTTTCGTCCCATTCGATAATCTAGACTCACGGGAGAACGGCCATAAGGTGCCCGAGGCAGCAATAGACCCATGGAGACATGTCTGCTGGAGGACGATGTATTGAATCGGGACGCAATTTGAGTGATCCATCGTCATTAGGTGGCCCTGAACGTTACAATTCACTATCAGTTTTTCGCCCCATTCCATAATCTAGCAATGGAGACAAGTCTGCTGCAGGACGATGTATTGAATCGGGACGCAATTTGAGTGATCCATCATCATTAGGTGGCCCTGAACGTTACAATTCACTATCAGTTTTTCGTCCGATTCGAAAATCTTTGACTCACAGCAGAACGGCCATATGGTGCCCGAGGCAGCAATAGACCCATGGAGACAAGTCTGCTGGAGGACAATGTATTGAATCGGGACGCAATTTGAGTGTTCCATCGTCATTAGGAGGCCCTGAATGTTACAATTAACTATCAGTTTTTCGTCCCATTCGATAATCTAGACTCACGGGAGAACGGCCATAAGGTGCCCGAGGCAGCAATAGACCCATGGAGACATGTCTGCTGGAGGACGATGTATTGAATCGGGACGCAATTTGAGTGATCCATCGTCATTAGGTGGCCCTGAACGTTACAATTACCTATCAGTTTTTCGTCTGATTCGAAAATCTTTGACTCACAGCAGAACGACCATAAGGTGCCCGAGGCAGCAATAGACCCATGGAGACAAGTCTGCTGGAGCACGAGGTATTGAGTCGGGACGCAATTTGAGTGATCCATCGTCATTAGGTGGCCCTGTACGTTACAATTCACTATCAGTTTTTCGCACCATTCCATAATCTAGCAATGGAGACAAGTCTGCTGCAGGACGATGTATTGAATCGGGACGCAATTTGAGTGACCCATCATCATTAGGTGGCCCTGAACGTCACAATTCACTATCAGATTTCGTCCGATTCGAAAATCTTTGACTCACAGCAGAACGGCCATATGGTGCCCGAGGCAGCAATAGACCCATGGAGACATGTCTGCTGGAGGACGATGTATTGAATCGGGACGCAATTTGAGTGATCCAACGTCATTAGGTGGCCCTGAACGTTACAATTCACTATCAGTTTTTAGTCCCATTCGATAATCTAGACTCATGGTAGAACGGCCATAAGGTGCCCGAGGCAACAATAGACCCATGGAGACAATTCTGCTGGAGGACGATGTATTGAATCGGGACGCATTTTGAGTGATCCAACGTCATTAGGTGGCCCTGAACGTTACAATTCACTATCAGTTTTTCGTCCCATTCGATAATCTAGACTCATGGTAGAACGGCCATAAGGTGCCCGAGGCAACAATAGACCCATGGAGACAATTCTGCTGGAGGACGATGTATTGAATCGGGACGCATTTTGAGTGTTCCATTGTCATTAGGAGGCCTTGAACGTTACAATTCACTATCAGTTTCTCGTCCTATTCGAAAATCTTTGAGGCACCGCAGAACGGCCATAAGGTGCCCGAGACAGCAATAGACCCATGGAGACAAGTCGGCAGGAGGACGATGTATTGAATCGGGACGCAATTTGAGTGATCCATCGTCATTAGGTTACAATTCACTATCAGTTTTTCGTCCGATTCAAAAATCTTTGACTCACAGCAGAAGGTGCCCGAGGCAGCAATAGACCCATGGAGACAAGTCGGCTGGAGGACGATGAATTGAATCGGGACGCAATTTGAGTGATCCATCGTCATTAGGTGGCCCTGAATGTTACAATTCACTATCAGTTTTTCGTCAGATTCGAAAATCTTTGACTCACAGCAGAACGGCCATAAGGTGCCCGAGGCAGCAATAGACCCATGGAGACAAGTCTGCTGGAGGACGATGTATTGAATCGGGACGCAATTTGAGTGTTCCATCGTCATTAGGAGGCCCTGAACGTTACAATTCACTATTAGTTTTTCGTCCGATTCGATAATCTTTGAGTCACAGCAGAACGGCCATAAGGTGAACGAGGCAGCAATAGACCCATGAAGACAAGTCTGCTGCAGGACGATGTATTGAATTGGGACGCAATTTGCGTGATCCATCGTCATTAGGTGGCCCTGAACGATACAATTCACTATCAGTTTCTCGTCTGATTCGAAAATTTTTGACCCACGGCAGAACGACCATAAGGTGCCCGAGGTAGCAATAGACCCATGGAGACAAGTCGGCTGGAGAACGATGTATTGAATCGGGACGCAATTTGAGGGATCCATCGTCATTAGGTGGCCCTGAATGTTACAATTCACTATCAGTTTTTCGTCAGATTCGAAAATCTTTGACTCACAGCAGAACGGTCATAAGGTGCCCGAGGCAGCAATAGACCCATGGAGGCAAGTCTGCTGGAGGACGATGTATTGAATCGGGACGGAATTTGAGTGTTCCTTCGTCATTAGGAGGCCCTGAACGTTACAATTCACTATTAGTTTTTCGTCCGATTCGAAAATCTTTGAGTCACAGCAGAACGGCCATAAGGGGCCAGAGGGAGCAATAGACCCATGGAGACAAGTCTGCTGCAGGACGATGTAATGAATGGGGACGCAATTTGAGTGATCCATCGTCATTAGGAGGCCCTGAACGTTACAATTCACTATCAGTTTTTCGTCCGATTCGAAAATCTTTGACTCACAGCAGAAGGTGCCCGAGGCAGCAATAGACACATGGAGACAAGTCGGCTGGAGGACGATTAATTGAATCGGGACGCAATTTGAGTGATCCATCGTCATTAGGTTACAATTCACTATCAGTTTTTCGTCCGATTCGAAAATCTTTGACTCACAGCAGAAGGTGCCCGAGGCAGCAATAGACCCATGGAGACAAGTCGGCTGGAGGACGATGAATTGAATCGGGACGCAATTTGAGTGATCCATCGTCATTAGGTGGCCCTGAATGTTACAATTCACTATCAGTTTTTCGTCAGATTCGAAAATCTTTGACTCACAGCAGAACGGCCATAAGGTGCCCGAGGCAGCAATAGACCCATGGAGACAAGTCTGCTGGAGGACGATGTATTGAGCCGGGACGCAATTTGAGTGTTCCAACGTCATTAGGAGGCCCTGAACGTTACAATTCACTATTAGTTTTTCGTCCGATTCGAAAATCTTTGAGTCACAGCAGAACGGCCATAAGGTGCCCGAGGCAGCAATAGACCCATGGAGACAAGTCGGCTGGAGGACGATGTATTGAATCGGGACGCAATTTGAGTGATCCATCGTCATTAGGTGTTCCTGAACATTACAATTCACTATCAGTTTTTCGTCCCATTCGATAATCTAGCAATGGAGACAAGTCTGCTGCAAGACGATGTATTGAATCGGGACGCAATTTGAGTGATCCATCGTCATTAGGTGGCCCTGAACGTTACAATTCACTATCAGTTTTTCGTCCGATTCGAAAATCTTTGACTCACAGCAGAACGGCCATATGGTGCCCAAGGCAGCAATACACCTATTGAGACAAGTCTGCTGGAGGACGATGTATTGAATCGGTACGCAATTTGAGTGTTCCATCGTCATTAGGTGGCCCTGAACGTTAGAATTCACTATCAGTTTTTCGTCTGATTCGAATATCTTTGACCCACAGCAGAACGGCCATAAGGTGCCCGAGGTAGCAATAGACCCTTGGAGACAAGTCGGCTGGAGAACGATGTATTGAATCGGGACGCAATTTAAAGGATCCATCGTCATTAGGTGGCCCTGAATGTTACAATTCACTATCAGTTTTTCGTCAGATTCGAAAATCTTTGACTCACAGCAGAAAGGCCATAAGGTGCCCGAGGCAGCAATAGACCCATGGAGACAAGTCTGCTGGAGGACGATGTATTGAATCGGGACGGAATTTGAGTGTTCCATCGTCATTAGGAGGCCCTGAACGTTACAATTCACTATTAGTTTTTCGTCCGATTCGAAAATCTTTGAGTCACAGCAGAACGGCCATAAGGGGCCCGAGGGAGCAATAGACCCATGGAGATAAGTCTGCTGCAGGACGATGTAATGAATGGGGACGCAATTTGAGTGATCCATCGTCATTAGGAGGCCCTGAACGTTACAATTCACTATCAGTTTTTCGTCTGATTCGAAAATCTTTGACCCACAGCAGAACGGCCATAAGGTGCCCGATGTGGCAATAGACCCATGGAGACGCTGGAGGACGATGTATTGAATCGGGACGCAATTTGAGGGATCCATCGTAATTAGGTGGCCCTGAACGTTACAACTCACTATCAGTTTTTCGTCCCATTCCATAATTTAGACTCACAGCAGAACGGCCATTAGGTGCCCGAGGCAGCAATAGATCCATGGAGACAAGTCTTCTGGAGGACGATGTATTGAATCGGGACGCAATTTGAGTGATCCATCGTCATTAGGTGGCCCTGAACGTTACAATTCACTATCAGTTTTTCGTCCGATTCGAAAATGTTTGACTCACAGCAGAACGGCCATAAGGTGCCCGAGGCAGCAATAGACCCATGGAGACAAGTCGGCTGGAGGACGATGTATTGAATCGGGACGCAATTTGAGTGATCCATCGTCATTATGTGGCCCTGAAAGTTACAATTCACTATCAGTTTTTCGTCCGATTCGATAATGTTTGACTCACAGCAGAACGGCCATAAGGTGCCCGAGGCAGCAATAGATCCATGGAGACAAGTCTGCTGGAGGACGATGTATTGAATCGGGACGCAATTTGAGTGATCCAACGTCATTAGGTGGCCCTGAACGTTACAATTCACTATCAGTTTTTCGTCCCATTCGATAATCTAGACTCACAGCAGAACGGCCATAAGGTGCCCGAGGCAGCAATAGACCCATGGAGACATGTCTGCTGGAGGACGATGTATTGAATCGGGACGCAATTTGAGTGATCCATCGTCATTAGGTGGCCCTGAACGTTACAATTAACTATCAGTTTTTCGTCCGATTCGAAAATCTTTGACTCACAGCAGAACGGCCATAAGGTGCCCGAGGCAGCAATAGACCCATGGAGACAAGTCTGCTGGAGCACGAGGTATTGAATCGGGACGCAATTTGAGTGATCCATCGTCATTAGGTGGCCCTGTACGTTACAATTCACTATCAGTTTTTCGCACCATTCCATAATCTAGCAATGGAGACAAGTCTGCTGCAGGACGATGTATTGAATCGGGACGCAATTTGAGTGACCCATCATCATTAGGTGGCCCTGAACGTTACAATTCACTATCAGATTTCGTCAGATTCGAAAATCTTTGACTCACAGCAGAACGGCCATATGGTGCCCGAGGCAGCAATAGACCCATGGAGACATGTCTGCTGGAGGACGATGTTTTGAATCGAGCCGCAATTTGAGTGATCCATCGTCATTAGGTGGCCCTGAATGTTACAATTCACTGTCAGTTTTTCGTCCGATTCGAAAATCTATGACTTACAGCAGAACGGCCATAAGGTGCCCGAGGCAGCAATAGACCCATGGAGACAAGTCGGCTGGAGGACGATGTATTGAATCGGGACGCAATTTGAGTGTTCCATCGTCATTAGGAGGCCCTGAATGTTACAATTAACTATCAGTTTTTCGTCCCATTCGATAATCTAGACTCACGGGAGAACGGCCATAAGGTGCCCGAGGCAGCAATAGACCCATGGAGACATGTCTGCTGGAGGACGATGTATTGAATCGGGACGCAATTTGAGTGATCCATCGTCATTAGGTGGCCCTGAACGTTACAATTCACTATCAGTTTTTCGCCCCATTCCATAATCTAGCAATGGAGACAAGTCTGCTGCAGGACGATGTATTGAATCGGGACGCAATTTGAGTGATCCATCATCATTAGGTGGCCCTGAACGTTACAATTCACTATCAGTTTTTCGTCCGATTCGAAAATCTTTGACTCACAGCAGAACGGCCATATGGTGCCCGAGGCAGCAATAGACCCATGGAGACAAGTCTGCTGGAGGACAATGTATTGAATCGGGACGCAATTTGAGTGTTCCATCGTCATTAGGAGGCCCTGAATGTTACAATTAACTATCAGTTTTTCGTCCCATTCGATAATCTAGACTCACGGGAGAACGGCCATAAGGTGCCCGAGGCAGCAATAGACCCATGGAGACATGTCTGCTGGAGGACGATGTATTGAATCGGGACGCAATTTGAGTGATCCATCGTCATTAGGTGGCCCTGAACGTTACAATTACCTATCAGTTTTTCGTCTGATTCGAAAATCTTTGACTCACAGCAGAACGACCATAAGGTGCCCGAGGCAGCAATAGACCCATGGAGACAAGTCTGCTGGAGCACGAGGTATTGAGTCGGGACGCAATTTGAGTGATCCATCGTCATTAGGTGGCCCTGTACGTTACAATTCACTATCAGTTTTTCGCACCATTCCATAATCTAGCAATGGAGACAAGTCTGCTGCAGGACGATGTATTGAATCGGGACGCAATTTGAGTGACCCATCATCATTAGGTGGCCCTGAACGTCACAATTCACTATCAGATTTCGTCCGATTCGAAAATCTTTGACTCACAGCAGAACGGCCATATGGTGCCCGAGGCAGCAATAGACCCATGGAGACATGTCTGCTGGAGGACGATGTATTGAATCGGGACGCAATTTGAGTGATCCAACGTCATTAGGTGGCCCTGAACGTTACAATTCACTATCAGTTTTTAGTCCCATTCGATAATCTAGACTCATGGTAGAACGGCCATAAGGTGCCCGAGGCAACAATAGACCCATGGAGACAATTCTGCTGGAGGACGATGTATTGAATCGGGACGCATTTTGAGTGATCCAACGTCATTAGGTGGCCCTGAACGTTACAATTCACTATCAGTTTTTCGTCCCATTCGATAATCTAGACTCATGGTAGAACGGCCATAAGGTGCCCGAGGCAACAATAGACCCATGGAGACAATTCTGCTGGAGGACGATGTATTGAATCGGGACGCATTTTGAGTGTTCCATTGTCATTAGGAGGCCTTGAACGTTACAATTCACTATCAGTTTCTCGTCCTATTCGAAAATCTTTGAGGCACCGCAGAACGGCCATAAGGTGCCCGAGACAGCAATAGACCCATGGAGACAAGTCGGCAGGAGGACGATGTATTGAATCGGGACGCAATTTGAGTGATCCATCGTCATTAGGTTACAATTCACTATCAGTTTTTCGTCCGATTCAAAAATCTTTGACTCACAGCAGAAGGTGCCCGAGGCAGCAATAGACCCATGGAGACAAGTCGGCTGGAGGACGATGAATTGAATCGGGACGCAATTTGAGTGATCCATCGTCATTAGGTGGCCCTGAATGTTACAATTCACTATCAGTTTTTCGTCAGATTCGAAAATCTTTGACTCACAGCAGAACGGCCATAAGGTGCCCGAGGCAGCAATAGACCCATGGAGACAAGTCTGCTGGAGGACGATGTATTGAATCGGGACGCAATTTGAGTGTTCCATCGTCATTAGGAGGCCCTGAACGTTACAATTCACTATTAGTTTTTCGTCCGATTCGATAATCTTTGAGTCACAGCAGAACGGCCATAAGGTGAACGAGGCAGCAATAGACCCATGAAGACAAGTCTGCTGCAGGACGATGTATTGAATTGGGACGCAATTTGCGTGATCCATCGTCATTAGGTGGCCCTGAACGATACAATTCACTATCAGTTTCTCGTCTGATTCGAAAATTTTTGACCCACGGCAGAACGACCATAAGGTGCCCGAGGTAGCAATAGACCCATGGAGACAAGTCGGCTGGAGAACGATGTATTGAATCGGGACGCAATTTGAGGGATCCATCGTCATTAGGTGGCCCTGAATGTTACAATTCACTATCAGTTTTTCGTCAGATTCGAAAATCTTTGACTCACAGCAGAACGGTCATAAGGTGCCCGAGGCAGCAATAGACCCATGGAGGCAAGTCTGCTGGAGGACGATGTATTGAATCGGGACGGAATTTGAGTGTTCCTTCGTCATTAGGAGGCCCTGAACGTTACAATTCACTATTAGTTTTTCGTCCGATTCGAAAATCTTTGAGTCACAGCAGAACGGCCATAAGGGGCCAGAGGGAGCAATAGACCCATGGAGACAAGTCTGCTGCAGGACGATGTAATGAATGGGGACGCAATTTGAGTGATCCATCGTCATTAGGAGGCCCTGAACGTTACAATTCACTATCAGTTTTTCGTCTGATTCGAAAATCTTTGACCAACAGCAGAACGGCCATAAGGTGCCCGATGTGGCAATAGACCCATGGAGACGCTGGAGGACGATGTATTGAATCGGGACGCAATTTGAGCGATCCATCGTAATTAGGTGGCCCTGAACGTTACAAATCACTATCAGTTTTTCGTGCCATTCGATAATTTACACTCACAGCAGAACGGCCATTAGGTGCCCGAGGCAGCAATAGACCCATGGAGACAAGTCTTCTGGAGGACGATGTATTGAATCGGGATGCAATTTGAGTGATCCATCGTCATTAGGTGGCCCTGAACGTTACAATTCACTATCAGTTTTTCGTCCGATTCGAAAATGTTTGACTCACAGCTGAACGGCCATAAGGTGCCCGAGGCAGCAATAGACCCATGGAGACAAGTCGGCTGGAGGACGATGTATTGAATCGAGACGCAATTTGAGTGATCCATCGTCATTATGTGGCCCTGAAAGTTACAATTCACTATAAGTTTTTCGTCCGATTCGATAATGTTTGACTCACAGCAGAACGGCCATAAGGTGCCCGAGGCAGCAATAGATCCACGGAGACAAGTCTGCTGGAGGACGATGTATTGAATCGGGATGCAATTTGAGTGATCCAACGTCATTAGGTGGCCCTGAACGTTACAATTCACTATCCGTTTTTCGTCCCATTCGATAATCTAGACTCACAGCAGAACGGCCATAAGGTGCCCCAGGCAGCAATAGACCCATGGAGACAAGTCTGCTGGAGGACGATGTATTGAATCGGGACGCAATTTGAGTGATCCATCGTCATTAGGTGGCCCTGAATGTTACAATTCACTATCAGTTTTTCGTCAGATTCGAAAATCTTTGACTCACAGCAGAACGGCCATAAGGTGCCCGAGGCAGCAATAGACCCATGGAGACAAGTCTGCTGGAGGACGATGTATTGATTCGGGACGCAATTTGAGTGTTCCATCGTCATTAGGAGGCTCTGAACGTTACAATTCACTATTAGTTTTTCGTCCGATTCGAAAATCTTTGAGTCACAGCAGAACGGCCATAAGGTGCCCGAGGCAGCAATAGACCCATGGAGACAACTTGACTGGAGGACGATGTATTGAATCGAGCCGCAATTTGAGTGATCCATCGTCATTAGGTGGCCCTGAATGTTACAATTCACTGTCAGTTTTTCGTCCGATTCGAAAATCTATGACTTACAGCAGAACGGCCATAAGGTGCCCGAGGCAGCAATAGACCCATGGAGACAAGTCGGCTGGAGGACGATCTATTGAATCGGGACGCAATTTGAGTGTTCCATCGTCATTAGGAGGCCCTGAATGTTACAATTAACTATCAGTTTTTCGTCCCATTCGATAATCTAGACTCACGGGAGAACGGCCATAAGGTGCCCGAGGCAGCAATAGACCCATGGAGACATGTCTGCTGGAGGACGATGTATTGAATCGGGACGCAATTTGAGTGATCCATCGTCATTAGGTGGCCCTGAACGTTACAATTCACTATCAGTTTTTCGTCCGATTCGAAAATCTTTGACTCACAGCAGAACGGCCATAAGGTGCCCGAGGCAGCAATAGACCCATGGAGACAAGTCTGCTGGAGCACGAGGTATTGAATCGGGACGCAATTTGAGTGATCCATCGTCATTAGGTGGCCCTGTACGTTACAATTCACTATCAGATTTTCGCCCCATTCCATAATCTAGCAATGGAGACAAGTCTGCTGCAGGACGATGTATTGAATCGGGACGCAATTTGAGTGATCCATCATCATTAGGTGGCCCTGAACGTTACAATTCACTATCAGTTTTTCGTCCGATTCGAAAATCTTTGACTCACAGCAGAACGGCCATATGGTGCCCGAGGCAGCATTAGACCCATGGAGACAAGTCTGCTGGAGGACAATGTATTGAATCGGGACGCAATTTGAGTGTTCCATCGTCATTAGGAGGCCCTGAAAGTTACAATTAACTATCAGTTTTTCGTCCCATTCGATAATCTAGACTCACGGGAGAACGGCCATAAGGTGCCCGAGGCAGCAATAGACTTATGGAGACATGTCTGCTGGAGGACGATGTATTGAATCGGGACGCAATTTGAGTGATCTATCGTCATTAGGTGGCCCTCAAAGTTACAATTAACTATCAGTTTTTCGTCCGATTCGAAAATCTTTGACTCACAGCAGAACGGCCATAAGGTGCCCGAGGCAGCAATAGACCCATGGAGACAAGTCTGCTGGAGCACGAGGTATTGAATCGGGACGCAATTTGAGTGATCCATCGTCATTAGGTGGCCCTGTACGTTACAATTCACTATCAGTTTTTCGCCCCATTCCATAATCTAGCAATGGAGACAAGTCTGCTGCAGGACGATGTATTGAATCAGGACGCAATTTGAGTGATCCATCATCATTAGGTGGCCCTGAACGTTACAATTCACTGTCAGATTTCGTCCGATTCGAAAATCTTTGACTCACAGCAGAACGGCCATATGGTGCCCGAGGCAGCAATAGACCCATGGAGACAAGTCTGCTGGAGGACAATGTATTGAATCGGGACGCAATTTGAGTGTTCCATCGTCATTAGGAGGCCCTGAACTTTACAATTCACTATCAGTTTTTCGTCCGATTCGAAAATCTTTGAGTCACAGCAGAACGGCCATAAGATGCCCGAGGCTGCAATAGACCCATGGAGACAAGTCTGCTGCAGGACGATGTAATGAATCGGGACGCAATTTGAGTGATCCATCGTCATTAGGTGGCCCTGAACGTTACAATTCACTATCAGTTTTTCGTCTGATTCGAAAATCTTTGACCCACAGCAGAACGGCCATAAGGTGCCCGAGGTGGCAATAGACCCATGGAGACGCTGGAGGACGAAGTATTGAATCGGGACGCAATTTGAGGGATCCATCGTAATTAGGTGGCCCTGAACGTTACAATTCACTATCAGTTTTTCGTCCCATTCGATAATTTAGACTCACAGCAGAACGGCCATTAAGTGCCCGAGGCAGCAATAGACCCATGGAGACAAGTCGGCTGGAGGACGATGTATTGAATCGGGACGCAATTTGAGGGATCCATCGTCATTAGGTTGCCCTGAAAGTTACAATTCACTATCAGTTTTTCGTCCGATTCGATAATGTTTGACTCACAGCAGAACGGCCATAAGGTGCCCGAGGCAGCAATAGATCCATGGAGCCAAGTCTGCTGGAGGACGATGTATTGAATCGGGACGCAATTTGAGTGATCCAACGTCATTAGGTGGCCCTGAAGGTTACAATTCACTATCAGTTTTTCGTCCCATTCGATAATCTAGACTCACGGTAGAACGGCCATAAGGTGCCCGAGGCAGCAATAGACCCATGGAGACAATTCTGCTGGAGGTCGATGTATTGAATCGGGACGCATTTTGAGTGTTCCATTGTCATTAGGAGGCCCTGAACGTTACAATTCACTATCAGTTTTTCGTCCTATTCGAAAATCTTTGAGTCACAGCAGAACGGCCATAAGGTGCCCGAGACAGCAATAGACCCATGGAGACAAGTCGGCTGGAGGACGATGTATTGAATCGGGACACAATTTGAGTGATCCATCGTCATTAGGTGGCCCTGAACGTTACAATTCAGTATCAGTTTTTCGTCCGATTCGAAAATCTTTGACTCACAGCAGAAGGTGCCCGAGGCAGCAATAGACCCATGGAGACAAGTCGGCTGGAGGACGATGAATTGAATCGGGACGCAATTTGAGTGATCCATCGTCATTAGGTTACAATTCACTATCAGTTTTTCGTCCGATTCGAAAATCTTTGACTCACAGCAGAAGGTGCCCGAGGCAGCAATAGACCCATGGAGACAAGTCGGCTGGAGGACGATGAATTGAATCGGGACGCTATTTGAGTGATCCATCGTCATTAGGTGGCCCTGAATGTTACAATTCACTATCAGTTTTTCGTCAGATTCGAAAATCTTTGACTCACAGCAGAACGGCCATGAGGTGCCCGAGGCAGCAATAGACCCATGGAGACAAGTCTGCTGGAGGACGATGTATTGAATCGGGACGCAATTTGAGTGTTCCATCGTCATTAGGAGGCCCTGAACGTTACAATTCACTATTAGTTTTTCGTCCGATTCGAAAATCTTTGAGTCACAGCAGAACGACCATAAGGTGCCCGAGGGAGCAATAGACCCATGAAGACAAGTCTGCTGCAGGACGATGTATTGAATCGGGACGCAATTTGAGTGATCCATCGTCATTAGGTGGCCCTGAACGTTACAATTCACTATCAGTTTTTCGTCTGATTCGAAAATCTTTGACCCACAGCAGAACGGCCATAAGGTGCCCGAGGTAGCAATAGACCCATGGAGACAAGTCGGCTGGAGAACGATGTATTGAATCGGGACGCAATTTGAGGGATCCATCGTCATTAGGTGGCCCTGAATGTTACAAATCACTATCAGTTTTTCGTCCGATTCGAAAATCTTTGACTCACAGCAGAACGGCCATAAGGTGCCCGAGGCAGCAATAGACCCATGGAGACAAGTCGGCTGGAGGACGATGTATTGAATCGGGACGCAATTTGAGTGTTCCATCGTCATTAGGAGGCCCTGAACGTTACAATTCACTATTAGTTTTTCGTCCGATTCGAAAATCTTTGAGTCACAGCAGAACGGCCATAAGGTGCCCGAGGCAGCAATAGCCCATGAGGACAAGTCTGCTGCAGGACGATGTATTGAATCGGGACGCAATTTGAGTGATCCATCGTCATTAGGTGGCCCTGAACGTTACAATTCACTATCAGTTTTTCGTCTGATTCGAAAATCTTTGACCCACAGCAGAACGGCCATAAGGTGCCCGAGGTAGCAATAGACCCATGGAGTCAAGTCGGCTGGAGAACGATGTATTGAATCGGGACGCAATTTGAGGGATCCATCGTCATTAGGTGGCCCTGAATGTTACAATTCACTATCAATTTTTCGTCCGATTCGAAAATCTTTGACTCACAGCAGAACGGCCATAAGGTGCCCAAGGCAGCAATAGACCCATGGAGACAAGTCGGGTGGAGGACGATGTATTGAAACGGGACGCAATTTCAGTGATCCATCGTCATTAGGTGCCCCTGAACATTACAATTCACTATCAGTTTTTCGTCCCATTCGATAATCTAGCAATGGAGACAAGTCTGCTGCAAGACGATGTATTGAATCGGGACGCAATTTGAGTGATCCATCGTCATTAGGTGGCCCTGAACGTTACAATTCACTATCAGTTTTTCGTCCGATTAGAAAATCTTTGACTCACAGCAGAACGGCCATATGGTGCCCGAGGCAGCAATACACCTATTGAAACAAGTCTGCTGGAGGACGATGTATTGAATCGGGACGCAATTTGAGTGTTCCATCGTCATTAGGAGGCCCTGAATGTTACAATTAACTATCAGTTTTTCGTCCCATTCGATAATCTAGACTCACGGGAGAACGGCCATAAGGTGCCCGAGGCAGCAATAGACCCATGGAGACATGTCTGCTGGAGGACGATGTATTGAATCGGGACGCAATTTGAGTGATCCATCGTCATTAGGTGGCCCTGAACGTTACAATTAACTATCAGTTTTTCGTCCGATTCGAAAATCTTTGACTCACAGCAGAATGGCCATAAGGTGCCCGAGGCAGCAATAGACCCATGGAGACAAGTCTGCTGGAGCACGAGGTATTGAATCGGGACGCAATTTGAGTGATCCATCGTCATTAGGTGGCCCTGTACGTTACAATTCACTATCAGTATTTCGCCCCATTCCATAATCTAGCAATGGAGACAAGTCTGCTGCAGGACGATGTATTGAATCGGGACGCAATTTGAGTGATCCATCATCATTAGGTGGCCCTGAACGTTACAATTCACTATCAGATTTCGTCCGATTCGAAAATCTTTGACTCACAGCAGAACGGCCATATGGTGCCCGAGGCAGCAATAGACCCATGGAGACAAGTCTGCTGGAGGACAATGTATTGAATCGGGACGCAATTTGAGTGTTCCATCGTCATTAGGAGGCCCTGAACTTTACAATTCACTATCAGTTTTTCGTCCGATTCGAAAATCTTTGAGTCACAGCAGAACGGCCATAAGATGCCCGAGGCTGAAATAGACCCATGGAGACAAGTCTGCTGCAGGACGATGTAATGAATCGGGACGCAATTTGAGTGATCCATCGTCATTAGGTGGCCCTGAACGTTACAATTCACTATCAGTTTTTCGTCTGATTCGAAAATCTTTGACCCACAGCAGAACGGCCATAAGGTGCCCAAGGTGGCAATAGACCCATGGAGACGCTGGAGGACGAAGTATTGAATCGGGACGCAATTTGAGGGATCCATCGTAATTAGGTGGCCCTGAACGTTACAATTCACTATCAGTTTTTCGTCCCATTCGATAATTTAGACTCACAGCAGAACGGCCATTAAGTGCCCGAGGCAGCAATAGACCCATGGAGACAAGTCGGCTGGAGGACGATGTATTGAATCGGGACGCAATTTGAGTGATCCATCGTCATTAGGTGGCCCTGAAAGTTACAATTCACTATCAGTTTTTCGTCCGATTCGATAATGTTTGACTCACAGCAGAACGGCCATAAGGTGCCCGAGGCAGCAATAGACCCATGGAGACAATTCTGCTGGAGGACGATGTATTGAATCGGGACGCATTTTGAGTGTTCCATTGTCATTAGCAGGCCCTGAACGTTACAATTCACTATCAGTTTTTCGTCCTATTCGAAAATCTTTGAGTCACAGCAGAACGGCCATAAGGTGCCCGAGAGAGCAATAGACCCATGGAGACAAGTCGGCTGGAGGACGATGTATTGAATCGGGACGCAATTTGAGTGATCCATCGCTATTAGGTGGCCCTGAACGTTACAATTCAGTATCAGTTTTTCGTCCGATTCGAAAATCTTTGACTCACAGCAGAAGGTGCCCGAGGCAGCAATAGACCCATGGAGACAAGTCGGCTGGAGGACGATGAATTGAATCGGGACGCAATTTGAGTGATCCATCGTCATTAGGTTACAATTCACTATCAGTTTTTCGTCCGATTCGAAAATCTTTGACTCACAGCAGAAGGTGCCCGAGGCAGCAATAGACCCATGGAGACAAGTCGGCTGGAGGACGATGAATTGAATCGGGACGCAATTTGAGTGATCCATCGTCATTAGGTGGCCCTGAATGTTACAATTCACTATCAGTTTTTCGTCAGATTCGAAAATCTTTGACTCACAGCAGAACGGCCACAAGGTGCCCGTGGCAGCAATAGACCCATGGAGACAAGTCTGCTGGAGGACGATGTATTGAATCGGGACGCAATTTGTGTGTTCCATCGTCATTAGGAGGCCCTGAACGTTACAATTCACTATTAGTTTTTCGTCCGATTCGAAAATCTTTGAGTCACAGGAGAACGGCCATAAGGTGCCCGAGGCAGCAATAGACCCATGAAGACAAGTCTGCTGCAGGACGATGTATTGAATCGGGACGCAATTTGAGTGATCCATCGTCATTAGGTGGCCCTGAACGTTACAATTCAGTATCAGTTTTTCGTCCGATTCGAAAATCTTTGACTCACAGCAGAAGGTGCCCGAGGCAGCAATAGACCAATGGAGACAAGTCGGCTGGAGGACGATGAATTGAATCGAGACGCAATTTGAGTGAATCATCGTCATTAGGTTACAATTCACTATCAGTTTTTCGTCCGATTCGAAAATCTTTGACTCACAGCAGAAGGTGCCCGAGGCAGCAATAGACCCATGGAGACAAGTCGGCTGGAGGACGATGAATTGAATCGGGACGCAATTTGAGTGATCCATCGTCATTAGGTGGCCCTGAATGTTACAATTCACTATCAGTTTTTCGTCAGATTCGAAAATCTTTGACTCACAGCAGAACGGCCATAAGGTGCCCGAGGCAGCAATAGACCCATGGAGACAGGTCTGCTGGAGGACGATGTATTGAATCGGGACGCAATTTGTGTGTTCCATCGTCATTAGGAGGCCCTGAACGTTACAATTCACTATTAGTTTTTCGTCCGATTCGAAAATCTTTGAGTCACAGCAGAACGGCCATACGGTGCCCGAGGCAGCAATAGACCCATGAAGACAAGTCTGCTGCAGGACGATGTATTGAATCGGGACGCAATTTGAGTGATCCATCGTCATTAGGTGGCCCTGAACGTTACAATTCACTATCAGTTTTTCGTCTGATTCGAAAATCTTTGACCCACAGCAGAACGGCCATAAGGTGCCCGAGGTAGCAATAGACCCATGGAGACAAGTCGGCTGGAGAACGATGTATTGAATCGGGACGCAATTTGAGGGATCCATCGTCATTAGGTGGCCCTGAATGTTACAAATCACTATCAGTTTTTCGTCCGATTCGAAAATCTTTGACTCACAGCAGAACGGCCATAAGGTGCCCGAGGCAGCAATAGACCCATGGAGACAAGTCGGCTGGAGGACGATGTATTGAATCGGGACGCAATTTGAGTGTTCCATCGTCATTAGGAGGCCCTGAACGTTACAATTCACTATTAGTTTTTCGTCCGATTCGAAAATCTTTGAGTCACTGCAGAACGGCCATAAGGTGCCCGAGGCAGCAATAGACCCATGATGACAAGTCTGCTGCAGGACGATGTATTGAATCGGGACGCAATTTGAGTGATCCATCGTCATTAGGTGGCCCTGAACGTTACAATTCACTATCAGTTTTTCGTCTGATTCGAAAATCTTTGACCCACAGCAGAACGGCCATAAGGTGCCCGAGGTAGCAATAGACCCTTGGAGACAAGTCGGCTGGAGAACGATGTATTGAATCGGGACGCAATTTGAGGGATCCATCGTCATTAGGTGGCCCTGAATGTTACAATTCACTATCAGTTTTTCGTCCGATTCGAAAATCTTTGACTCACAGCAGAACGGCCATAAGGTGCCCGAGGCAGCAATAGACCCATGGAGACAAGTCTGCTGGAGGACGATGTATTGAATCGGGACGGAATTTGAGTGTTCCATCGTCATTAGGAGGCCCTGAACGTTACAATTCACTATCACTTTTTCGTCCGATTCGAAAATCTTTGACTCACAGCAGACGGCCATAAGGTGCCCGAGGCAGCAATAGACCCATGGAGACAAGTCGGCTGGAGGACGATGTATTGAATCGGGACGCAATTTGAGTGATCCATCGTCATTAGGTGGCCCTGAACGTTACAATTCACTATCAGTTTTTCGTCTGATTCGAAAATATTTGACCCACAGCAGAACGGCCATAAGGTGCCCGAGGTAGCAATAGACCCATGGAGACAAGTCGGCTGGAGAACGATGTATTGAATCGGGACGCAATTTGAGGGATCCATCGTCATTAGGTGGCCCTGAATGTTACAATTCACTATCAGTTTTTCGTCCGATTCGAAAATCTTTGACTCACAGCAGAACGGCCATAAGGTGCCCGAGGCAGCAATAGACCCATGGAGACAAGTCGGCTGGAGGACGATGTATTGAATTGGGACGCAATTTGAGTGATCCATCGTCATTAGGTGCCCCTGAACATTACAATTCACTATCAGTTTTTCGTCCCATTCGATAATCTAGCAATGGAGACAAGTCTGCTGCAAGACGATGTATTGAATCGGGACGCAATTTGAGTGATCCATCGTCATTAGGTGGCCCTGAACGTTACAATTCACTATCAGTTTTTCGTCCGATTCGAAAATCTTTGACTCAAAGCAGAACGGCCATATGGTGCCCGAGGCAGCAATACACCTATTGAGACAAGTCTGCTGGAGGACGATGTATTGAATCGGGACGCAATTTGAGTGTTCCATCGTCATTAGGAGGCCCTGAACGTTACAATTCACCATCAGTTTTTCGTCCGATTCGAAAATCTTTGAGTCACAGCAGAACGGCCATAAGTTGCCCGAGGCAGCAATAGACCCATGGAGACATGTCTGCTGGAGGACGATGTATTGAATCGGGACGCGATTTGAGTGATCCATCGTCATTAGGTGACCCTGAACGTTACAATTCACTATCAGTTTTTCGTCTGATTCGAAAATCTTTGACCCACAGCAGAACGGCCATAAGGTGCCCGAGGTAGCAATAGACCCTTGGAGACAAGTCGGCTGGAGAACGATGTATTGAATCGGGACGCAATTTGAGGGATCCATCGTCATTAGGTGGCCCTGAATGTTACAATTCACTATCAGTTTTTCGTCAGATTCGAAAATCTTTGACTCACAGCAGAACGGCCATAAGGTGCCCGAGGCAGCAATAGACCCATGGAGACAAGTTTGCTGGAGGACGATGTGTTGAATCGGGACAGAATTTGAGTGTTCCATCGTCATTAGGAGGCCCTGAACGTTACAATTCACTATTAGTTTTTCGTCCGATTCGAAAATCTTTGAGTCACAGCAGAACGGCCATAAGGGGCCCGAGGGAGCAATAGACCCATGGAGACAAGTCTGCTGCAGGACGATGTAATGAATCGGGACGCAATTTGAGTGATCCATCGTCATTAGGAGGCCCTGAACGTTACAATTCACTATCAGTTTTTCGTCTGATTCGAAAATCTTTGACCCACAGCAGAACGGCCATAAGGTGCCCGATGTGGCAATAGACCCATGGAGACGCTGGAGGACGATGTATTGAATCGGGACGCAAATTGAGGGATCCATCGTAATTAGGTGGCCCTGAACGTTACAATTCACTATCAGTTTCTCGTCCCATTCGATAATTTAGACTCACAGCAGAACGGCCATTAGGTGCCCGAGGCAGCAATAGACCCACGGAGACAAGTCTTCTGGAGGAAGATGTATTGAATCGGGACGCAATTTGAGTGATCCATCGTCATTAGGTGGCCCTGAACGTTACAATTCACTATCAGTTTTTCGTCCGATTCCAAAATGTTTCACTCACAGCAGAACGGCCATAAGGTGCCCGAGGCAGCAATAGACCCATGGAGACAAGTCGGCTGGAGGACGATGTATTGAATCGGGACGCAATTTGAGTGATCCATCGTCATTATGTGGCCCTGAAAGTTACAATTCACTATCAGTTTTTCGTCCGATTCGATAATGTTTGACTCACAGCAGAACGGCCATAAGGTGCCCGAGGCAGCAAGAGATCCATGGAGACAAGTCTGCTGGAGGACGATGTATTGAATCGGGACGCAATTTGAGTGATCCAACGTCATTAGGTGGCCCTGAACGTTACAATTCACTATCAGTTTTTCGTCCCATTCGATAATCTAGACTCAAAGCAGAACGGCCATAAGGTGCCCGAGGCAGCAATTGACCCATGGAGACAATTCTGCTGGAGGACGATGTATTGAATCGGGACGCAAGTTGAGTGTTCCATTGTCATTAGGAGGCCCTGAACGTTACAATTCACTATCAGTTTTTCGTCCGATTCGAAAATCTTTGAGTCACAGCAGAACGGCCATAAGGTGCCCGAGGCAGCAATAGACCCATGGAGACAAGTCGGCTGGAGGACGATGTATTGAATCGGGACGCAATTTGGGTGATCCATCGTTATTAGGTGGCCCTGAACGTTACAATTTACTATCAGTTTTTCGTCCGATTCGAAAATCTTTGACTCACAGCAGAACGGCCATAAGGTGCCCGAGGCAGCAATAGACCCATGGAGACAAGTATGCTGGAGGACGATGTATTGAATCGGGACGCAATTTGAGTGTTCCATCGTCATTAGGAGGCCCTGAACGTTACAATTCACTATTAGTTTTTCGTCCGATTCGAAAATCTTTGAGTCACAGCAGAACGGCCATAAGGTGCCCGAGGCAGCAATACACCCATGAAGACAAGTCTGCTGCAGGATGATGTATTGAATCGGGACGCAATTTGAGTGATCCATCGTCATTAGGTGGCCCTGAACGTTACAATTCACTATCAGTTTTTCGTCTGATTCGAAAATCTTTGACCCACAGCAGAACGGCCATAAGGTGCCCGAGGTAGCAATAGACCCATGGAGACAAGTCGGCTGGAGAACGATGTATTGAATCGGGACGCAATTTGAGGGATCCATCGTCATTAGGTGGCCCTGAATGATACAATTCACTATCAGTTTTTCGTCCTATAAGAAAATCTTTAACTCACAGCAGAACGGCCATAAGGTGCCCGAGGCAGCAATAGACCCATGGAGACAAGTCGGCTGGAGGACGATGTATTGAATCGGGACGCAATTTGAGTGTTCCATCGTCATTAGGAGGCTCTGAAAGTTACAATTAACTATCAGTTTTTCGACCCATTCGATAATCTAGACTCACGGGAGAACGGCCATAAGGTGCCCGAGGCAGCAATAGACCCATGGAGACATGTCTGCTGGAGGACGATGTATTGAATCGGGACGCAATTTGAGTGATCCATCGTCATTAGGTGGCCCTGAACGTTACAATTCACTATCAGTTTTTCGTCCGATTCGAAAATCTTTGACTCACAGCAGAACGGCCATAAGGTGCCCGAGGCAGCAATAGACCCATGGAGACAAGTCTGCTGGAGCACGAGGTATTGAATCGGGACGCAATTTGAGTGATCCATCGTCATTAGGTGGCCCTGTACGTTACAATTGACTATCAGTTTTTCGCCCCATTCCATAATCTAGCAATGTACATCGTCATTAGGTGGCCCTGAACGTTACAATTCACTATCAGTTTTTCGTCTGATTCGAAAATCTTTGACCCACAGCAAAACGGCCATAAGGTGCCCGAGGTAGCAATAGACCCATGGAGACAAGTCGGCTGGAGGACGATGTATTGAATCGGGAAGCAATTTGAGGGGTCCATCGTCATTAGGTGGCCCTGAATGTTACAATTCACTATCAGTTTTTCGTCAGATTCGAAAATCTTTGACTCACAGCAGAACGGCCATAAGGTGCCCGAGGCAGCAATAGACCCATGGAGACAAGTCGGCTGGAGGACGATGTATTGAATCGGGACGCAATTTGAGTGATCCATCGGCATTAGGTGGCCTGAATGTTACAATTCACTATCAGTTTTTCGTCCGATTCGAAAATCTTTGACTCACAGCAGAACGGCCATAAGGTGCCCGAGGCAGCAATGGACCCATGGAGACAAGTCTGCTGCAGGACGATGTATTGAATCGGGACACAATTTGATTGATCCATCGTCATTAGGTGGCCCTGAACGTTACAATTCACTATCAGTTTTTCGTCTGATTCGAAAATCTTTGACCCACAGCAGAACGGCCATCAGGTGTCCGAGGTAGCAATAGACCCATGGAGACAAGTCGGCTGGAGGACGATGAATTGAATCGGGACGCAATTTGAGTGATCCTTCGTCATTAGGTTACAATTTACTATCAGTTTTTTGTCCGATTCGAAAATCTTTGACTCACAGCAGAAGGTGCCCGAGGCAGCAATAGACCCATGGAGACAAGTCTGCTGGAGGACAATGTATTGAATCGGGACGCAATTTGAGTGTTCCATCGTCATTAGGAGGCCCTGAACTTTACAATTCACTATCAGTTTTTCGTCCGATTCGAAAATCTTTGAGTCACAGCAGAACGGCCATAAGATGCCCGAGGCTGCAATAGACCCATGGAGACAAGTCTGCTGGAGGTCGATGTATTGAATCGGGACGCAATTTGAGTGATCCATCGTCATTAGGTGGCCCTGAACGTTACAATTCACTATCAGTTTTTCGTCCGATTAGAAAATCTTTGACTCACAGCAGAACGGCCATAAGGTGCCCGAGGCAGCAATAGAGCCATGGAGACAAGTCGGCTGGACGACGATTAGTTACAATTCACTATCAGTTTTTCGTCCGATTCGATAATTGACTCACAGCAGAACGGCCATAAGGTGCCCGAGGCAGCAATAGATCCATGGAGACAAGTCTGCTGGAGGACGATGTATTGAATCGGGACGCAATTTGAGTGATCCAACGTCATTAGGTGGCCCTGAACGTTACAATTCACTATCAGTTTTTCGTCCCATTCGATAATCTAGACTCACAGCAGAACGGCCATAAGGTGCCCGAGGCAGCAATAGACCCATGGAGACAATTCTGCTGGAGGACGATGTATTGAATCGGGACGCAAGTTGAGTGTTCCATTGTCATTAGGAGGCCCTAAACGTTACAATTCACTATCAGTTTTTCGTCCGATTCGAAAATCTTTGAGTCACAGCAGAACGGCCATAAGGTGCCCGAGGCAGCAATAGACTCATGGAGACAAGTCTGCTGGAGGACGATGTATTGAATCGGGACGCAATTTGAGTGTTCCATCGTAATTAGGAGGCCCTGAACGTTACAATTCACTATTAGTTTTTCGTCCGATTCGAAAATCTTTGAGTCACAGCAGAACGGCCATAAGGTGCCCGAGGCAGCAATACACCCATGAAGACAAGTCTGCTGCAGGACGATGTATTCAATCGGGACGCAATTTGAGTGATCCATCGTCATTAGGTGGCCCTGAATGTTACAATTCACTGTCAGTTTTTCGTCCGATTCGAAAATCTATGACTTACAGCAGAACGGCCATAAGGTGCCCGAGGCAGCAATAGACCCATGGAGACAAGTCGGCTGGAGGACGATGTATTGAATCGGGACGCAATTTGAGTGTTCCATCGTCATTAGGAGGCCGTGAAAGTTACAATTAACTATCAGTTTTTCGTCCCATTCGATAATCTAGACTCACGGGAGAACGGCCATAAGGTGCCCGAGGCAGCAATAGACCCATGGAGACAAGTCGGCTGGAGGACGATGTATTGAATCGGGACGCAATTTGAGTGATCCATCATCATTAGGTGGCCCTGAACGTTACAATTCACTATCAGTTTTTCGTCCGATTCGAAAATCTTTGACTCACAGCAGAACGGCCATAAGGTGCCCGAGGCAGCAATAGACCCATGGAGTCAAGTCTGCTGGAGCACGAGGTATTGAATCGGGACGCAATTTGAGTGATCCAACGTCATTAGGTGGCCCTGAACGTTACAATTCACTATCAGTTTTTCGTCCCATTCGATAATCTAGACTCACAGCAGAACGGCCATAAGGTGCCCGAGGCAGCAATAGACCCATGGAGACAATTCTGCTGGAGGACGATGTATTGAATCGGGACGCAAGTTGAGTGTTCCATTGTCATTAGGAGGCCCTGAACGTTACAATTCACTATCAGTTTTTCGTCCGATTCGAAAATCTTTGAGTCACAGCAGAACGGCCATAAGGTGCCCGAGGCAGCAATAGACCCATGGAGACAAGTCGGCTGGAGGACGATGTATTGAATCGGGACGCAATTTGGGTGATCCATCGTTATTAGGTGGCCCTGAACGTTACAATTTACTATCAGTTTTTCGTCCGATTCGAAAATCTTTGACTCACAGCAGAACGGCCATAAGGTGCCCGAGGCAGCAATAGACCCATGGAGACAAGTCGGCTGGAGGACGATGTATTGAATCGGGACGCAATTTGAGTGATCCATCGTCATTAGGTGGCCCTGAATGTTACAATTCACTATCAGTTTTTCGTCAGATTCGAAAATCTTTGACTCACAGCAGAACGGCCATAAGGTGCCCGAGGCAGCAATAGACCCATGGAGACAAGTCTGCTGGAGGACGATGTATTGAATCGGGACGCAATTTGAGTGTTCCATCGTCATTAGGAGGCCCTGAACGTTACAATTCACTATTAGTTTTTCGTCCGATTCGAAAATCTTTGAGTCACAGCAGAACGGCCATAAGGTGCCCGAGGCAGCAATACACCCATGAAGACAAGTCTGCTGCAGGACGATGTATTGAATCGGGACGCAATTTGAGTGATCCATCGTCATTAGGTGGCGCTGAACGTTACAATTCACTATCAGTTTTTCGTCTGATTCGAAAATCTTTGACCCACAGCAGAACGGCCATAAGGTGCCCGAGGTAGCAATAGACCCATTGAGACAAGTCGGCTGGAGAACGATGTATTGAATCGGGACGCAATTTGAGGCATCCATCGTCATTAGGTGGCCCTGAACGATACAATTCACTATCAGTTTTTCGTCCTATAAGAAAATCTTTAACTCACAGCAGAACGGCCATAAGGTGCCCGAGGCAGCAATAGACCCATGGAGACAAGTCGGCTGGAGGACGATGTATTGAATCGGGACGCAATTTGAGTGTTCCATCGTCATTAGGAGGCCCTGAAAGTTACAATTAACTATCAGTTTTTCGTCCCATTCGATAATCTAGACTCACGGGAGAACGGCCATAAGGTGCCCGAGGCAGCAATAGACCCATGGAGACATGTCTGCTGGAGGACGATGTATTGAATCGGGACGCAATTTGGGTGATCCATCGTCATTAGGTGGCCCTGAACGTTACAATTCACTATCAGTTTTTCGTCCGATTCGAAAATCTTTGACTCACAGCAGAACGGCCATAAGGTGCCCGAGGCAGCAATAGACCCATGGAGACAAGTCTGCTGGATCACGAGGTATTGAATCGGGACGCAATTTGAGTGATCCATCGTCATTAGGTGGCCCTGTACGTAACAATTCACTATCAGTTTTTCGCCCCATTCCATAATCTAGCAATGGAGACAAGTCTGCTGCAGGACGATGTATTGAATCGGGACACAATTTGAGTGATCCATCGTCATTAGGTGGCCCTGAACGTTACAATTCACTATCAGTTTTTCGTCCGATTCGAAAATCTTTGACTCACAGCAGAACGGCCACAAGGTGCCCGAGGCAGCAATAGAGCCATGGAGACAAGTCGGCTGGACGACGATTTATTGAACCGGGACGCAATTTGAGTGATCCATCGGCATTAGGTGGACCTGAACGTTACAATTCACTATTAGTTTTTCGTCCGATTCGAATCTTTGACTCACAGCAGAACGGCCATAAGGTGCCCGAGGCAGCAATAGACCCATGGAGACAAGTCTGCTGGAGGACGATGTATTGAATCGGGACGCAATTTGAGTGTTCCATCGTCATTAGGAGGCCCTAAACGTTACAATTCACTATCAGTTTTTCGTCCGATTCGAAAATCTTTCACTCACAGCAGAACGGCCATAAGGTGCCCGAGGCAGCAATAGACCAATGGAGTCAAGTCGGCTGGAGGACGATGTATTGAATCGGGACGCAATTTGAGTGATCCATCGTCATTAGGTGGCCCTGAAAGTGACAATTCACTATCAGTTTTTCGTCCGATTCGATGATGTTTGGCTCACAGCAGAACGGCCATAAGGTGCCCGAGGCAGCAATAGATCCATGGAGACAAGTCTGCTGGAGGACGATGTATTGAATCGGGACGCAATTTGAGTGATCCAACGTCATTAGGTGGCCCTGAACGTTACAATTCACTATCAGTTTTTCGTCCCATTCGATAATCTAGACTCACAGCAGAACGGCCATAAGGTGCCCGAGGCAGCAATAGACCCATGGAGACAATTCTGCTGGAGGACGATGTATTGAATCGGGGCGCAATCTGAGTGTTCCATTGTCATTAGGAGGCCCTGAACGTTACAATTCACTATCAGTTTTTCGTCCGATTCGAAAATCTTTGAGTCACAGCAGAACGGCCATAAGGTGCCCGAGGCAGCAATAGACCCATGGAGACAAGTCGGCTGGAGGACGATGTATTGAATCGGGACGCAATTTGAGTGATCCATCGTCATTAGGTGGCCCTGAACGTTACAATTCACTATCAGTTTTTCGTCTGATTCGAAAATCTTTGACCCACAGCAGAACGGCCATAAGGTGCCCGAGGTAGCAATAGACCCTTGGAGACAAGTCAGCTGGAGAACGATGTATTGAATCGGGACGCAATTTGAGGGATCCATCGTCATTAGGTGGCCCTGAATGTTACAATTCACTATCAGTTTTTCGTCCGATTCGAAAATCTTTGACTCACAGCAGAACGCCCATAAGGTGCCCGAGGCAGCAATAGACCCATGGAGACATGTTTGCTGGAGGACGATGTATTGAATCGGGACGCAATTTGAGTGATCCATCGTCATTAGGTGGCCCTGAACGTTACAATTCACTATCAGTTTTTCGTCTGATTCGAAAATCTTTGACCCACAGCAGAACGGCCATAAGGTGCCCGAGGTAGCAATAGACCCTTGGAGACAAGTCAGCTGGAGAACGATGTATTGAATCGGGACGCAATTTGAGTGATCCATCGTCATTAGGTGGCCCTGAATGTTACAATTCACTATCAGTTTTTCGTCCGATTCGAAAATCTTTGACTCACAGCAGAACGCCCATAAGGTGCCCGAGGCATTAATAGACCCATGGAGACAAGTCGGCTGGAGGACGATGTATTGAATCGGGACGCAATTTGAGTTATCCATCGTCATTAGGTGCCCCTGAACATTACAATTCACTATCAGTTTTTCGTCCCATTCGATAATCTAGCAATGGAGACAAGTCTGCTGCAGGACGATGTATTGAATCGGGACGCAATTTGAGTGATCCATCGTCATTAGGTGGCCCTGAACGTTACAATTCACTATCAGTTTTTCGTCCGATTCGAAAATCTTTGACTCACAGCAGAACGGCCATATGGTGCCCGAGGCAGCAATACACCTATTGAGACAAGTCTGCTGGAGGACGATGTATTGAATCGGGACGCAATTTGAGTGTTCCATCGTCATTAGGAGGCCATATGGTGCCCGAGGCAGCAATACACCTATTGAGACAAGTCTGCTGGAGGACGATGTATTGAATCGGGACGCAATTTGAGTGTTCCATCGTCATTAGGTGGCCCTGAACGTTACAATTCACTATCAGTTTTTCGTCCGATTCAAAAATCTTTGAGTCACAGCAGAACGGCCACAAGGTGCCCGAGGCAGCAATAGACCCATGGAGACATGTCTGCTGGAGGGCGATGTATTGAATCGGGACGCAATTTGAGTGATCCATCGTCATTAGGTGGCCCTGAACGTTACAATTCACTATCAGTTTTTCGTCCGATTCGAAAATCTTTGACTCACAGCAGAACGGCCATAAGGTGCCCGAGGCAGCAATAGACCCATGGAGACAAGTCGGCTGGAGGACGATGTATTGAATCGGGACGCAATTTGAGAGATCCATCGTCATTAGGTGCCCCTGAACATTACAATTCACTATCAGTTTTTCGTCCCATTCGATAATCTAGCAATGGAGACAAGTCTGCTGCAAGACGATGTATTGAATCGGGACGCAATTTGAGTGATCCATCGTCATTAGGTGGCCCTGAACGTTACAATTCACTATCAGTTTTTCGTCCGATTCGAAAATCTTTGACTCACAGCAGAACGGCCATAAGGTGCCCGAGGCAGCAATAGACCCATGGAGACAAGTCTGCTGGAGGACGATGTATTGAATCGGGACGCAATTTGAGTGTTCCATCGTCATTAGGAGGCCCTAAACGTTACAATTCACTATCAGTTTTTCGTCCGATTCGAAAATCTTTCACTCACAGCAGAACGGCCATAAGGTGCCCGAGGCAGCAATAGACCAATGGAGTCAAGTCGGCTGGAGGACGATGTATTGAATCGGGACGCAATTTGAGTGATCCATCGTCATTAGGTGGCCCTGAAAGTGACAATTCACTATCAGTTTTTCGTCCGATTCGATGATGTTTGGCTCACAGCAGAACGGCCATAAGGTGCCCGAGGCAGCAATAGATCCATGGAGACAAGTCTGCTGGAGGACGATGTATTGAATCGGGACGCAATTTGAGTGATCCAACGTCATTAGGTGGCCCTGAACGTTACAATTCACTATCAGTTTTTCGTCCCATTCGATAATCTAGACTCACAGCAGAACGGCCATAAGGTGCCCGAGGCAGCAATAGACCCATGGAGACAATTCTGCTGGAGGACGATGTATTGAATCGGGGCGCAATCTGAGTGTTCCATTGTCATTAGGAGGCCCTGAACGTTACAATTCACTATCAGTTTTTCGTCCGATTCGAAAATCTTTGAGTCACAGCAGAACGGCCATAAGGTGCCCGAGGCAGCAATAGACCCATGGAGACAAGTCGGCTGGAGGACGATGTATTGAATCGGGACGCAATTTGAGTGATCCATCGTCATTAGGTGGCCCTGAACGTTACAATTCACTATCAGTTTTTCGTCTGATTCGAAAATCTTTGACCCACAGCAGAACGGCCATAAGGTGCCCGAGGTAGCAATAGACCCTTGGAGACAAGTCAGCTGGAGAACGATGTATTGAATCGGGACGCAATTTGAGGGATCCATCGTCATTAGGTGGCCCTGAATGTTACAATTCACTATCAGTTTTTCGTCCGATTCGAAAATCTTTGACTCACAGCAGAACGCCCATAAGGTGCCCGAGGCATTAATAGACCCATGGAGACAAGTCGGCTGGAGGACCATGTATTGAATCGGGACGCAATTTGAGTGATCCATCGTCATTAGGTGCCCCTGAACATTACAATTCACTATCAGTTTTTCGTCCCATTCGATAATCTAGCAATGGAGACAAGTCTGCTGCAAGACGATGTATTGAATCGGGACGCAATTTGAGTGATCCATCGTCATTAGGTGGCCCTGAACGTTACAATTCACTATCAGTTTTTCGTCCGATTCGAAAATCTTTGACTCACAGCAGAACGGCCATATGGTGCCCGAGGCAGCAATACACCTATTGAGACAAGTCTGCTGGAGGACGATGTATTGAATCGGGACGCAATTTGAGTGTTCCATCGTCATTAGGAGGCCATATGGTGCCCGAGGCAGCAATACACCTATTGAGACAAGTCTGCTGGAGGACGATGTATTGAATCGGGACGCAATTTGAGTGTTCCATCGTCATTAGGTGGCCCTGAACGTTACAATTCTCTATCAGTTTTTCGTCCGATTCGAAAATCTTTGAGTCACAGCAGAACGGCCACAAGGTGCCCGAGGCAGCAATAGACCCATGGAGACATGTCTGCTGGAGGACGATGTATTGAATCGGGACGCAATTTGAGTGATCCATCGTCATTAGGTGGCCCTGAACGTTACAATTCACTATCAGTTTTTCGTCCGATTCGAAAACTTTGACTCACAGCAGAACGGCCAAAAGGTGCCCGAGGCAGCAATAGACCCATGGAGACAAGTCGGCTGGAGGACGATGTATTGAATCGGGACGCAATTTGAAAGATCCATCGTCATTAGGTGCCCCTGAACATTACAATTCACTATCAGTTTTTCGTCCCATTCGATAATCTAGCAATGGAGACAAGTCTGCTGCAAGACGATGTATTGAATCGCGACGCAATTTGAGTGATCCATCGTCATTAGGTGGCCCTGAACGTTACAATTCACTATCAGTTTTTCGTCCGATTCGAAAATCTTTGACTCACAGCAGAACGGCCATAAGGTGCCCGAGGCAGCAATAGACCCATGGAGACAAGTCTGCTGGAGGACGATGTATTGAATCGGGACGCAATTTGAGTGTTCCATCGTCATTAGGAGGCCCTAAACGTTACAATTCACTATCAGTTTTTCGTCCGATTCGAAAATCTTTCACTCACAGCAGAACGGCCATAAGGTGCCCGAGGCAGCAATAGACCAATGGAGTCAAGTCGGCTGGAGGACGATGTATTGAATCTGGACGCAATTTGAGTATTCCATCGTCATTAGGTGGCCCTGAAAGTGACAATTCACTATCAGTTTTTCATCCGATTCGATGATGTTTGGCGCACAGCAGAACGGCCATAAGGTGCCCGAGGCAGCAATAGATCCATGGAGACAAGTCTGCTGGAGGACGATGTATTGAATCGGGACGCAATTTGAGTGATCCAACGTCATTAGGTGGCCCTGAACGTTGCAATTCACTATCAGTTTTTCGTCCGATTCGAAAATCTTTGAGTCACAGCAGAACGGCCATAAGGTGCCCGAGGCAGCAATAGACCCATGGAGACAAGTCGGCTGGAGGACGATGTATTGAATCGGGACGCAATTTTAGTGATCCATCGTTATTAGGTGGCCCTGAACGTTACAATTCACTATCAGTTTTTCGTCCGATTCGAAAATATTTGACTCACAGCAGAACGGCCATAAGGTGCCCGAGGCAGCAATAGACCCATGGAGACAAGACTGCTGGAGGACGATGTATTGAATCGGGACGCAATTTGAGTGTTCCATCGTCATTAGGAGGCCCTGAACGTTACAATTCACTATTAGTTTTTCGTCCGATTCGAAAATCTTTGAGTCACAGCAGAACGGCCATAAGGTGCCCGAGGCAGTAATAGACCCATGAAGACAAGTCTGCTGCAGGACGATGAATTGAATCGGGACGCAATTTCAGTGATCCATCGTCATTAGGTGGCCCTGAACGTTACAATTCACTATCAGTTTTTCGTCTGATTCGAAAATCTTTGACCCACAGCAGAACGGCTATAAGGTGCCCGAGGTAGCAATAGACCCATGGAGACAAGTCGGCTGGAGAACGATGTATTGAATCGGGACGCAATTTGAGGGATCCATCGTCATTAGGTGGCCCTGAATGTTACAATTCACTATCAGTTTTTCGTCCGACTCGAAAATCTTTGACTCACAGCAGAACGGCCATAACGTGCCCGAGACAGCAATAGACCCATGGAGACAAGTTGGCTGGAGGACGATGTATTGAATCGGGACGCAATTTGAGTGATCCATCGTCATTAGGTGCCCCTGAACAATACAATTCACTATCAGTTTTTCGTCCCATTCGATAATCTAGCAATGGAGACAAGTCTGCTGCAAGACGATGTATTGAATCGGGACGCAATTTGAGTGATCCAACGTCATTAGGTGGCCCTGAACGTAACAATTCACTATCAGTTTTTCGTCCGATTCGAAAATCTTTGACTCACAGCAGAACGGCCATATGGTGCCCGAGGCAGCAATACACCTATTGATACAAGTCTGCTGGAGGACGATGTATTGAATCGGGACGCAATTTGAGTGTTCCATCGTCATTAGGAGGCCCTGAACGTTACAATTCACTATCAGTTTTTCGTCCGATTCGAAAATCTTTGAGTCACAGCAGGACGGCCATAAGGTGCCCGAGGCAGCAATAGACCCATGGAGACATGTCTGCTGGAGGACGATGTATTGAATCGGGACGCAATTTGAGTGATCCATCGTCATTAGGTGGCCCTGAACGTTACAATTCACTATCAGTTTTTCGTCTGATTCGAAAATCTTTGACCCACAGCAGAACGGCCATAAGGTGCCCGAGGTAGCAATAGACCCTTGGAGACAAGTCAGCTGGAGAACGATGTATTGAATCGGGACGCAATTTGAGTGATCCATTGTCATTAGGTGGCCCTGAATGTTGCAATTCACTATCAGTTTTTCGTCCGATTCGAAAATCTTTGACTCACAGCAGAACGCCCATAAGGTGCCCGAGGCATTAATAGACCCATGGAGACAAGTCGGCTGGAGGACGATGTATTGAATCGGGACGCAATTTGAGTGATCCATCGTCATTAGGTGCCCCTGAACATTACAATTCACTATCAGTTTTTCGTCCCATTCGATAATCTAGCAATGGAGACAAGTCTGCTGCAGGACGTTGTATTGAATCGGGACGCAATTTGAGTGATCCATCGTCATTAGGTGGCCCTGAACGTTACAATTCACTATCAGTTTTTCGTCCGATTCGAAAATCTTTGACTCACAGCAGAACGGCCATATGGTGCCCGAGGCAGCAATACACCTATTGAGACAAGTCTGCTGGAGGACGATGTATTGAATCGGGACGCAATTTGAGTGTTCCATCGTCATTAGGAGGCCATATGGTGCCCGAGGCAGCAATACACCTATTGAGACAAGTCTGCTGGAGGACGATGTATTGAATCGGGACGCAATTTGAGTGTTCCATCGTCATTAGGTGGCCCTGAACGTTACAATTCACTATCAGTTTTTCGTCCGATTCGAAAATCTTTGAGTCACAGCAGAACGGCCATAAGGTGCCCGAGGCAGCAATAGACCCATGGAGACATGTCTGCTGGAGGACGATGTATTGAATCGGGACGCAGTTTGAGTGATCCATCGTCATTAGGTGGCCCTGAACGTTACAATTCACTATCAGTTTTTCGTCCGATTCGAAAATCTTTGACTCACAGCAGAACGGCCATAAGGTGCCCGAGGCAGCAATAGACCCATGGAGACAAGTCGGCTGGAGGTTGATGTATTGAATCGGGACGCAATTTGAGTGATCCATCGTCATTAGGTGCCCCTGAACATTACAATTCACTATCAGTTTTTCGTCCCATGCGATAATCTAGCAATGGAGACAAGTCTGCTGCAAGACGATGTATTGAATCGGGACGCAATTTGAGTGATCCATCGTCATTAGGTGGCCCTGAACGTTACAATTCACTATCAGTTTTTCGTCCGATTCGAAAATCTTTGACTCACAGCAGAACGGCCATATGGTGCCCGAGGCAGCAATACACCTATTGAGACAAGTCTGCTGGAAGACGATGTATTGAATCGGGACGCAATTTGAGTGTTCCATCGTCATTAGGAGGCCCTGAACGTTACAATTCACTATCAGTTTTTCGTCCGATTCGAAAATCTTTGAGTCACAGCAGAACGGCCATAAGGTGCCCGAGGCAGCAATAGACCCATGGAGACATGTCTGCTGGAGGACGATGTAATGAATCGGGAAGCAATTTGAGTGATCCATCGTAATTAGGTGGCCCTGAACGATACAATTCACTTTCAGTTTTTCGTCCGATTCGAAAATCTTTGACTCACAGCAGAACGGCCATAAGGTGCCCGAGGCAGCTATAGACCCATGGAGACAAGTCGGCTGGAGGACGATGTATTGAATCGGGACGCAATTTGAGTGATCCATCGTTATTAGGTGGCCCTGAACGTTACAATTCACTATCAGTTTTTCGTCCGATTCGAAAATCTTTGACTCACAGCAGAAGGTGCCCGAGGCAGCAATAGACCCATGGAGACAAGTCGGCTGGAGGACGATGAATTGAATCCATACGCATATTGAGTGATCCATCGTCATTAGGTTACAATTCACTATCAGTTTTTCGTCCGATTCGAAAATCTTTGACTCACAGCAGAACGGCCATATGGTGCCCGAGGCAGCAATACACCTATTGAGACAAGTCTGCTGGAGGACGATGTATTGAATCGGGACGCAATTTGAGTGTTCCATCGTCATTAGGAGGCCATATGGTGCCCGAGGCAGCAATACACCTATTGAGACAAGTCTGCTGGAGGACGATGTATTGAATCGGGACGCAATTTGAGTGTTCCATCGTCATTAGGTGGCCCTGAACGTTACAATTCACTATCAGTTTTTCGTCCGATTCGAAAATCTTTGAGTCACAGCAGAACGGCCATAAGGTGCCCGAGGCAGCAATAGACCCATGGAGACATGTCTGCTGGAGGACGATGTATTGAATCGGGACGCAGTTTGAGTGATCCATCGTCATTAGGTGGCCCTGAACGTTACAATTCACTATCAGTTTTTCGTCCGATTCGAAAATCTTTGACTCACAGCAGAACGGCCATAAGGTGCCCGAGGCAGCAATAGACCCATGGAGACAAGTCGGCTGGAGGTTGATGTATTGAATCGGGACGCAATTTGAGTGATCCATCGTCATTAGGTGCCCCTGAACATTACAATTCACTATCAGTTTTTCGTCCCATGCGATAATCTAGCAATGGAGACAAGTCTGCTGCAAGACGATGTATTGAATCGGGACGCAATTTGAGTGATCCATCGTCATTAGGTGGCCCTGAACGTTACAATTCACTATCAGTTTTTCGTCCGATTCGAAAATCTTTGACTCACAGCAGAACGGCCATATGGTGCCCGAGGCAGCAATACACCTATTGAGACAAGTCTGCTGGAAGACGATGTATTGAATCGGGACGCAATTTGAGTGTTCCATCGTCATTAGGAGGCCCTGAACGTTACAATTCACTATCAGTTTTTCGTCCGATTCGAAAATCTTTGAGTCACAGCAGAACGGCCATAAGGTGCCCGAGGCAGCAATAGACCCATGGAGACATGTCTGCTGGAGGACGATGTAATGAATCGGGAAGCAATTTGAGTGATCCATCGTAATTAGGTGGCCCTGAACGATACAATTCACTTTCAGTTTTTCGTCCGATTCGAAAATCTTTGACTCACAGCAGAACGGCCATAAGGTGCCCGAGGCAGCAATAGACCCATGGAGACAAGTCGGCTGGAGGACGATGTATTGAATCGGGACGCAATTTGAGTGATCCATCGTTATTAGGTGGCCCTGAACGTTACAATTCACTATCAGTTTTTCGTCCGATTCGAAAATCTTTGACTCACAGCAGAAGGTGCCCGAGGCAGCAATAGACCCATGGAGACAAGTCGGCTGGAGGACGATGAATTGAATCCATACGCATATTGAGTGATCCATCGTCATTAGGTTACAATTCACTATCAGTTTTTCGTCCGATTCGAAAATCTTTGACTCACAGCAGAAGGTGCCCGAGGCAGCAATAGACCCATGGAGACAAGTCGGCTGGAGAACGATGAATTGAATCGGGACGCAATTTGAGTGATCTATCGTCATTAGGTGGCCCTGAATGTTACAATTCACTATCAGTTTTTCGTCAGATTCGAAAATCTTTGACTCACAGCAGAACGGCCATAAGGTGCCCGAGGCAGCAATAGACCCATGGAGACAAGTCTGCTGGAGGACGATGTATTGAATCGGGACGCAATTTGAGTGTTCCATCGTCATTAGGTGGCCCTGAACGTTACAATTCACTATTAGTTTTTCGTCCGATTCGAAAATATTTGAGACACAGCAGAACGGCCATAAGGTGCCCGAGGCAGCAATAAACCCATGAAGACAAGTCTGCTGCAGGACGATGTATTGAATCGGGACGCAATTTGAGTGATCCATCGTCATTAGGTGGCCCTGAACGTTACAATTCACTATCAGTTTTTCGTCTGATTCGAAAATCTTTGACCCACAGCAGAACGGCCATAAGGTGCCTGAGGTAGCAATAGACCCATGGAGACAAGTCGGCTGGAGAACGATGTATTGAATCGGGACGCAATTTGAGCGATCCATCGTCATTAGGTGGCCCTGAATGTTACAATTCACTATCAGTTTTTCGTCCGATTCGAAAATCTTTGACTCACAGCAGAACGGCCATAAGGTGCCCGAGGCAGCAATAGACCCATGGAGACAAGTCGGCTGGAGGACGATGTATTGAATCGGGACGCAATTTGAGTGATCCATCGTCATTAGGTGCCCCTGAACATTACAATTCACTATCAGTTTTTCGTCCCATTGGATAATCTAGCAATGGAGGCAAGTCTGCTGCAAGACGATGTATTGAATCGGGACGCAATTTGAGTGATCCATCGTCATTAGGTGGCCCTGAACGTTA
This sequence comes from Schistocerca cancellata, assembly GCF_023864275.1. NCBI lineage: Eukaryota > Metazoa > Arthropoda > Insecta > Orthoptera > Acrididae > Schistocerca > Schistocerca cancellata. The sequence continues at coordinate 3,469,642 of NW_026046791.1, read as the reverse complement.
CAATTCACTATCAGTTTTTCGTCCGATTCGAAAATCTTTGACTCACAGCAGAACTTCCATATGGTGCCCGAGGCAGCAATACACCTATTGAGACAAGTCTGCTGGAGGACGATGTATTGAATCGGGACGCAATTTGAGTGTTCCATCGTCATTAGGAGGCCCTGAACGTTACAATTCAACATCAGTTTTTCGTCTGATTCGAAAATCTTTGACTCACAGCAGAACGGCCATAAGGTGCCCGAGGCAGTAATAGACCCATGGAGACAAGGCTGCTGGAGGACGATGTATTGAATCGGGACGGACTTTGAGTGTTCCATCGTCATTAGGACGCCCTGAACGTTACAATTCACTATTAGATTTTCGTCCGATTCGAAAATCTTTGAGTCACAGCAGAACTGCCATAAGGGGCCCGAGGGAGCAATAGACCCATGGAGACAAGTCTGCTGCAGGACGATGTAATGAATCGGGACGTAATTTGAGTGATCCATCGTCATTAGGAGGCCCTGAACGTTACAATTCACTATCAGTTTTTCGTCTGATTCGAAAATCTTTGACCCACAGCAGAACGGCCATAAGGTGCCCGATGTGGCAATAGACCCATGGAGACGCTGGAGAACGATGTATTGAATCGGGACGCAATTTGAGGGATCCATCGTAATTAGGTGGCCCTGAACGTTACAATTCACTATCAGTTTTTCGTCCCATTCGATAATTTAGACACACAGCAGAACGGCCATTAGGTGCCCGAGGCAGCAATAGACCCATGGAGACAAGTCTTCTGGAGGACGATGTATTGAATCGGGACGCAATTTGAGTGATCCATCGTCATTTGGTGGCCCTGAACGTTACAATTCACTATCAGTTTTTCGTCCGATTCGAAAATCTTTGACTCACAGCAGAACGGCCATAAGGTGCCCGAGGCAGCTATAGACCCATGGAGACAAGTCGGCTGGAGGACGATGTATTGAATCGGGACGCAATTTGAGTGTTCCATCGTCATTAGGAGGCCCTGAACGTTACAATTCACTATCAGTTTTTCGTCCGATTCGAAAATCTTTGAGTCACAGCAGAACGGCCATAAGATGCCCGAGGCAGCAATAGACCCATGGAGACATGTCTGCTGGAGGACGATGTATTGAATCGGGACGCAATTTGAGTGATCCATCGACATTAGGTGGCCCTGAACGTTACAATTCACTATCAGTTTTTCGTCTGATTCGAATATCTTTGACCCACAGCAGAACGGCCATAAGGTGCCCGAGGTAGCATTAGACCCTTGGAGACAAGTCAGCTGGAGAACGATGTATTGAATCTTGACGCAATTTGAGTGATCCATCGTCATTAGGTGGCCCTGAATGTTACAATTCACTATCAGTTTTTCGTCCGATTCGAAAATCTTTGACTCACAGCAGAACGCCCATAAGGTGCCCGAGGCATTAATAGACCGATGGAGACAAGTCGGCTGGAGGACGATGTATTGAATCGGGACGCAATTTGAGTGATCCATCGACATTAGGTGGCCCTGAAAGTGACAATTCACTATCAGTTTTTCGTCCGATTCGATGATGTTTGGCTCACAGCAGAACGGCCATAAGGTGCCCGAGGCAGCAATAGATCCATGGAGACAAGTCTGCTGGAGGACGATGTATTGAATCGGGACGCAATTTGAGTGTTCCATCGTCATTAGGAGGCCCTGAACGTTACAATTCACTATCAGTTTTTCGTCCGATTCGAAAATCTTTGAGTCACAGCAGAACGGCCATAAGATGCCCGAGGCAGCAATAGACCCATGGAGACATGTCTGCTGGAGGACGATGTATTGAATCGGGACGCAATTTGAGTGATCCATCGACATTAGGTGGCCCTGAACGTTACAATTCACTATCAGTTTTTCGTCTGATTCGAATATCTTTGACCCACAGCAGAACGGCCATAAGGTGCCCGAGGTAGCAATAGACCCTTGGAGACAAGTCAGCTGGAGAACGATGTATTGAATCTTGACGCAATTTGAGTGATCCATCGTCATTAGGTGGCCCTGAATGTTACAATTCACTATCAGTTTTTCGTCCGATTCGAAAATCTTTGACTCACAGCAGAACGCCCATAAGGTGCCCGAGGCATTAATAGACCGATGGAGACAAGTCGGCTGGAGGACGATGTATTGAATCGGGACGCAATTTGAGTGATCCATCGTCATTAGGTGCCCCTGAACATTACAATTCACTATCAGTTTTTCGTCCGATTCGAAAATCTTTCACTCACAGCAGAACGGCCATAAGGTGCCCGAGGCAGCAATAGACCAATGGAGTCAAGTCGGCTGGAGGACGATGTATTGAATCGGGACGCAATTTGAGTGATCCATCGACATTAGGTGGCCCTGAAAGTGACAATTCACTATCAGTTTTTCGTCCGATTCGATGATGTTTGGCTCACAGCAGAACGGCCATAAGGTGCCCGAGGCAGCAATAGATCCATGGAGACAAGTCTGCTGGAGGACGATGTATTGAATCGGGACGCAATTTGAGTGATCCAACGTCATTAGGTGGCCCTGAACATTACAATTCACTATCAGTTTTTCGTCCCATTCGATAATCTAGACTCACAGCAGAACGGCCATAAGGTGCCCGAGGCAGCAATAGACCCATGGAGACAATTCTGCTGGAGGACGATGTATTGAATCGGGGCGCAATCTGAGTGTTCCATTGTCATTAGGAGGCCCTGAACGTTACAATTCACTATCAGTTTTTCGTCCGATTCGAAAATCTTTGAGTCACAGCAGAACGGCCATAAGGTGCCCGAGGCAGCAATAGACCCATGGAGACAAGTCGGCTGGAGGACGATGTATTGAATCGGGACGCAATTTGAGTGATCCATCGTCATTAGGTGGCCCTGAACGTTACAATTCACTATCAGTTTTTCGTCTGATTCGAAAATCTTTGACCCACAGCAGAACGGCCATAAGGTGCCCGAGGTAGCAATAGACCCTTGGAGACAAGTCAGCTGGAGAACGGTGTATTGAATCGGGACGCAATTTGAGAGATCCATCGTCATTAGGTGGCCCTGAATGTTACAATTCACTATCAGTTTTTCGTCCGATTCGAAAATCTTTGACTCACAGCAGAACGCCCATAAGGTGCCCGAGGCATTAATAGACCCATGGAGACAAGTCGGCTGGAGGACGATGTATTGAATCGGGACGCAATTTGAGTGATCCATCGTCATTAGGTGCCCCTGAACATTACAATTCACTATCAGTTTTTCGTCCCATTCGATAATCTAGCAATGGAGACAAGTCTGCTGCAGGACGATGTATTGAATCGGGACGCAATTTGAGTGATCCATCGTCATTAGGTGGCCCTGAACGTTACAATTCACTATCAGTTTTTCGTCCGATTCGAAAATCTTTGACTCACAGCAGAACGGCCATATGGTGCCCGAGGCAGCAATACACCTATTGAGACAAGTCTGCTGGAGGACGATGTATTGAATCGGGACGCAATTTGAGTGTTCCATCGTCATTAGGAGGCCATATGGTGCCCGAGGCAGCAATACACCTATTGAGACAAGTCTGCTGGAGGACGATGTATTGAATCGGGACGCAATTTGAGTGTTCCATCGTCATTAGGTGGCCCTGAACGTTACAATTCACTATCAGTTTTTCGTCCGATTCGAAAATCTTTGAGTCACAGCAGAACGGCCACAAGGTGCCCGAGGCAGCAATAGACCCATGGAGACATGTCTGCTGGAGGACGATGTATTGAATCGGGACGCAATTTGAGTGATCCATCGTCATTAGGTGGCCCTGAACGTTACAATTCACTATCAGTTTTTCGTCCGATTCGATAATCTTTGACTCACAGCAGAACGGCCATAAGGTGCCCGAGGCAGCAATAGACCCATGGAGACAAGTCGGCTGGAGGACGATGTATTGAATCGGGACGCAATTTGAAAGATCCATCGTCATTAGGTGCCCCTGAACATTACAATTCACTATCAGTTTTTCGTCCCATTGGATAATCTAGCAATGGAGACAAGTCTGCTGCAAGACGATGTATTGAATCGGGACGCAATTTGAGTGATCCGTCGTCATTAGGTGGCCCTGAACGTTACAATTCACTATCAGTTTTTCGTCCGATTCGAAAATCTTTGACTCACAGCAGAACTTCCATATAGTGCCCGAGGCAGCAGTACACCAATTGAGACAAGTCTGCTGGAGGACGATGTATTGAATCGGGACGCAATTTGAGTGTTCCATCGTCATTAGGAGGCCCTGAACGTTACAATTCACCATCAGTTTTTCGTCTGATTCGAAAATCTTTGACTCACAGCAGAACGGCCATAAGGTGCCCGAGGCAGCAATAGACCCATGGAGACAAGGCTGCTGGAGGACGATGTATTGAATCGGGACGGAATTTGAGTGTTCCATCGTCATTAGGACGCCCTGAACGTTACAATTCACTATTAGATTTTCGTCCGATTCGAAAATCTTTGAGTCACAGCAGAACTGCCATAAGGGGCCCGAGGGAGCAATAGACCCATGGAGACAAGTCTGCTGCAGGACGATGTAATGAATCGGGACGTAATTTGAGTGATCCATCGTCATTAGGAGGCCCTGAACGTTACAATTCACTATCAGTTTTTCGTCTGATTCGAAAATCTTTGACCCACAGCAGAACGGCCATAAGGTGCCCGATGTGGCAATAGACCCATGGAGACGCTGGAGAACGATGTATTGAATCGGGACGCAATTTGAGGGATCCATCGTAATTAGGTGGCCCTGAACGTTACAATTCACTATCAGTTTTTCGTCCCATTCGATAATTTAGACACACAGCAGAACGGCCATTAGGTGCCCGAGGCAGCAATAGACCCATGGAGACAAGTCTTCTGGAGGACGATGTATTGAATCGGGACGCAATTTGAGTGATCCATCGTCATTTGGTGGCCCTGAACGTTACAATTCACTATCAGTTTTTCGTCCGATTCGAAAATCTTTGACTCACAGCAGAACGGCCATAAGGTGCCCGAGGCAGCAATAGACCCATGGAGACAAGTCGGCTGGAGGACGATGTATTGAATCGGGACGCAATTTGAGTGTTCCTTCGTCATTAGGAGGCCCTGAACGTTACAATTCACTATCAGTTTTTCGTCCGATTCGAAAATCTTTGAGTCACAGCAGAACGGCCATAAGGTGCCCGAGGCAGCAATAGACCCATGGAGACATGTCTGCTGGAGGACGATGTATTGAATCGGGACGCAATTTGAGTGATCCATCGTCATTAGGTGGCCCTGAACGTTACAATTCACTATCAGTTTTTCGTCTGATTCGAAAATCTTTGACCCACAGCAGAACGGCCATAAGGTGCCCGAGGTAGCAATAGACCCTTGGAGACAAGTCAGCTGGAGAACGATGTATTGAATCGGGACGCAATTAGAGTGATCCATCGTCATTAGGTGGCCCTGAATGTTACAATTCACTATCAGTTTTTCGTCCGATTCCAAAATCTTTGACTCACAGCAGAACGCCCATAAGGTGCCCGAGGCATTAATAGACCCATGGAGACAAGTCGGCTGGAGGACGATGTATTGAATCGGGACGCAATTTGAGTGATCCATCGTCATTAGGTGCCCCTGAACATTACAATTCACTATCAGTTTTTCGTCCCATTCGATAATCTAGCAATGGAGACAAGTCTGCTGCAGGACGATGTATTGAATCGGGACGCAATTTGAGTGATCCATCGTCATTAGGTGGCCCTGAACGTTACAATTCACAATCAGTTTTTCGTCCGATTCGAAAATCTTTGACTCACAGCAGAACGGCCATATGGTGCCCGAGGCAGCAATACACCTATTGAGACAAGTCTGCTGGAGGACGATGTATTGAATCGGGACGCAATTTGAGTGTTCCATCGTCATTAGGAGGCCATATGGTGCCCGAGGCAGCAATACACCTATTGAGACAAGTCTGCTGGAGGACGATGTATTGAATCGGGACGCAATTTGAGTGTTCCATCGTCATTAGGTGGCCCTGAACGTTACAATTCACTATCAGTTTTTCGTCCGATTCGAAAATCTTTGAGTCACAGCAGAACGGCCACAAGGTGCCCGAGGCAGCAATAGACCCATGGAGACATGTCTGCTGGAGGACGATGTATTGAATCGGGACGCAATTTGAGTGATCCATCGTCATTAGGTGGCCCTGAACGTTACAATTCACTATCAGTTTTTCGTCCGATTCGAAAATCTTTGACTCACAGCAGAACGGCCATAAGGTGCCCGAGGCAGCAATAGACCCATGGAGACAAGTCTGCTGGAGGACGATGTATTGAATCGGGACGCAATTTGAGTGTTCCATCGTCATTAGGAGGCCCTAAACGTTACAATTCACTATCAGTTTTTCGTCCGATTCGAAAATCTTTGAGTCACAGCAGAACGGCCATAAGGTGCCCGAGGCAGCAATAGATCCATGGAGACAAGTCTGCTGGAGGACGATGTATTGAATCGGGACGCAATTTGAGTGATCCAACGTCATTAGGTGGCCCTGAACGTTACAATTCACTATCAGTTTTTCGTCCCATTCGATAATCTAGACTCACAGCAGAACGGCCATAAGGTGCCCGAGGCAGCAATAGACCCATGGAGACAATTCTGCTGGAGGACGATGTATTGAATCGGGGCGCAATCTGAGTGTTCCATTGTCATTAGGAGGCCCTGAACGTTACAATTCACTATCAGTTTTTCGTCCGATTCGAAAATCTTTGAGTCACAGCAGAACGGCCATAAGGTGCCCGAGGCAGCAATAGACCCATGGAGACAAGTCGGCTGGAGGACGATGTATTGAATCGGGACGCAATTTGAGTGATCCATCGTCATTAGGTGGCCCTGAACGTTACAATTCACTATCAGTTTTTCGTCTGATTCGAAAATCTTTGACCCACAGCAGAACGGCCATAAGGTGCCCGAGGTAGCAATAGACCCTTGGAGACAAGTCAGCTGGAGAACGATGTATTGAATCGGGACGCAATTTGAGTGATCCATCGTCATTAGGTGGCCCTGAACGTTACAATTCACTATCAGTTTTTCGTCCGATTCGAAAATCTTTGACTCACAGCAGAACGGCCATATGGTGCCCGAGGCAGCAATACACCTATTGAGACAAGTCTGCTGGAGGACGATGTATTGAATCGGGACGCAATTTGAGTGTTCCATCGTCATTAGGAGGCCATATGGTGCCCGAGGCAGCAATACACCTATTGAGACAAGTCTGCTGGAGGACGATGTATTGAATCGGGGGCAATCTGAGTGTTCCATTGTCATTAGGAGGCCCTGAACGTTACATTTCACTATCAGTTTTTCGTCCGATTCGAAAATCTTTGAGTCACAGCAGAACGGCCATAATGTGCCCGAGGCAGCAATAGACCCATGGAGACAAGTCGGCTGGAGGACGATTTATTGAATCGGGACGCAATTTGAGTGTTCCATCGTCATTAGGTGGCCCTGAACGTTACAATTCACTATCAGTTTTTCGTCCGATTCGAAAATCTTTGAGTCACAGCAGAACGGCCACAAGGTGCCCGAGGCAGCAATAGACCCATGGAGACATGTCTGCTGGAGGACGATGTATTGAATCGGGACGCAATTTGAGTGATCCATCGTCATTAGGTGGCCCTGAACGTTACAATTCACTATCAGTTTTTCGTCCGATTCGAAAATCTTTGACTCACAGCAGAACGGCCATAAGGTGCCCGAGGCAGCAATAGACCCATGGAGACAAGTCGGCTGGAGGACGATGTATTGAATCGGGACGCAATTTGAAAGATCCATCGTCATTAGGTGCCCCTGAACATTACAATTCACTATCAGTTTTTCGTCCCATTCGATAATCTAGCAATGGAGACAAGTCTGCTGCAAGACGATGTATTGAATCGGGACGCAATTTGAGTGATCCATCGTCATTAGGTGGCCCTGAACGTTACAATTCACTATCAGTTTTTCGTCCGATTCGAAAATATTTGACTCACAGCAGGACGGCCATAAGGTGCCCGAGGCAGCAATAGACCCATGGAGACAAGTCTGCTGGAGGACGATGTATTGAATCGGGACGCAATTTGAGTGTTCCATCGTCATTAGGAGGCCCTAAACGTTACAATTCACTATCAGTTTTTCGTCCGATTCGAAAATCTTTCACTCACAGCAGAACGGCCATAAGGTGCCCGAGGCAGCAATAGACCAATGGAGTCAAGTCGGCTGGAGGACCATGTATTGTATCGGGACGCAATTTGAGTGATCCATCGTCATTAGGTGGCCCTGAAAGTGACAATTCACTATCAGTTTTTCGTCCGATTCGATGATGTTTGGCTCACAGCAGAACGGCCATAAGGTGCCCGAGGCAGCAATAGACCCATGGAGACAATTCTGCTGGAGGACGATGTATTGAATCGGGGGCAATCTGAGTGTTCCATTGTCATTAGGAGGCCCTGAACGTTACAATTCACTATCAGTTTTTCGTCCGATTCGAAAATCTTTGAGTCACAGCAGAACGGCCATAAGGTGCCCGAGGCAGCAATAGACCCATGGAGACAAGTCGGCTGGAGGACGATGTATTGAATCGGGACGCAATTTTAGTGATCCATCGTTATTAGGTGGCCCTGAACGTTACAATTCACTATCAGTTTTTCGTCCGATTCGAAAATCTTTGACTCACAGCAGAACGGCCATAAGGTGCCCGAGGCAGCAATAGACCCATGGAGACAAGTCTGCTGGAGGACGATGTATTGAATCGGGACGCAATTTGAGTGTTCCATCGTCATTAGGAGGCCCTGAACGTTACAATTCACTATTAGTTTTTCGTCCGATTCGAAAATCTTTGAGTCACAGCAGAACGGCCATAAGGTGCCCGAGGCAGCAATAGACCCATGAAGACAAGTCTGCTGCAGGACGATGTATTGAATCGGGACGCAATTTGAGTGATCCATCGTCATTAGGAGGCCATATGGTGCCCGAGGCAGCAATACACCTATTGAGACAAGTCTGCTGGAGGACGATGTATTGAATCGGGACGCAATTTGAGTGTTCCATCGTCATTAGGTGGCCCTGAACGTTACAATTCACTATCAGTTTTTCGTCCGATTCGAAAATCTTTGAGTCACAGCAGAACGGCCACAAGGTGCCCGAGGCAGCAATAGACCCATGGAGACATGTCTGCTGGAGGACGATGTATTGAATCGGGACGCAATTTGAGTGATCCACCGTCATTAGGTGGCCCTGAACGTTACAATTCACTATCAGTTTTTCGTCCGATTCGAAAATCTTTGACTCACAGCAGAACGGCCATAAGGTGCCCGAGGCAGCAATAGACCCATGGAGACAAGTCTGCTGGAGGACGATGTATTGAATCGGGACGCAATTTGAGTGTTCCATCGTCATTAGGAGGCCCTAAACGTTACAATTCACTATCAGTTTTTCGTCCGATTCGAAAATCTTTGAGTCACAGCAGAACGGCCATAAGGTGCCCGAGGCAGCAATAGATCCATGGAGACAAGTCTGCTGGAGGACGATGTATTGAATCGGGACGCAATTTGAGTGATCCAACGTCATTAGGTGGCCCTGAACGTTACAATTCACTATCAGTTTTTCGTCCCATTCGATAATCTAGACTCACAGCAGAACGGCCATAAGGTGCCCGAGGCAGCAATAGACCCATGGAGACAATTCTGCTGGAGGACGATGTATTGAATCGGGGCGCAATCTGAGTGTTCCATTGTCATTAGGAGGCCCTGAACGTTACAATTCACTATCAGTTTTTCGTCCGATTCGAAAATCTTTGAGTCACAGCAGAACGGCCACAAGGTGCCCGAGGCAGCAATAGACCCATGGAGACAAGTCGGCTGGAGGACGATGTATTGAATCGGGACGCAATTTGAGTGATCCATCGTCATTAGGTGGCCCTGAACGTTACAATTCACTATCAGTTTTTCGTCTGATTCGAAAATCTTTGACCCACAGCAGAACGGCCATAAGGTGCCCGAGGTAGCAATAGACCCTTGGAGACAAGTCAGCTGGAGAACGATGTATTGAATCGGGACGCAATTTGAGTGATCCATCGTCATTAGGTGGCCCTGAACGTTACAATTCACTATCAGTTTTTCGTCCGATTCGAAAATCTTTGACTCACAGCAGAACGGCCATATGGTGCCCGAGGCAGCAATACACCTATTGAGACAAGTCTGCTGGAGGACGATGTATTGAATCGGGACGCAATTTGAGTGTTCCATCGTCATTAGGAGGCCATATGGTGCCCGAGGCAGCAATACACCTATTGAGACAAGTCTGCTGGAGGACGATGTATTGAATCGGGGGCAATCTGAGTGTTCCATTGTCATTAGGAGGCCCTGAACGTTACATTTCACTATCAGTTTTTCGTCCGATTCGAAAATCTTTGAGTCACAGCAGAACGGCCATAATGTGCCCGAGGCAACAATAGACCCATGGAGACAAGTCGGCTGGAGGACGATGTATTGAATCGGGACGCAATTTGAGTGTTCCATCGTCATTAGGTGGCCCTGAACGTTACAATTCACTATCAGTTTTTCGTCCGATTCGAAAATCTTTGAGTCACAGCAGAACGGCCACAAGGTGCCCGAGGCAGCAATAGACCCATGGAGACATGTCTGCTGGAGGACGATGTATTGAATCGGGACGCAATTTGAGTGATCCATCGTCATTAGGTGGCCCTGAACGTTACAATTCACTATCAGTTTTTCGTCCGATTCGAAAATCTTTGACTCACAGCAGAACGGCCATAAGGTGCCCGAGGCAGCAATAGACCCATGGAGACAAGTCGGCTGGAGGACGATGTATTGAATCGGGACGCAATTTGAAAGATCCATCGTCATTAGGTGCCCCTGAACATTACAATTCACTATCAGTTTTTCGTCCCATTCGATAATCTAGCAATGGAGACAAGTCTGCTGCAAGACGATGTATTGAATCGGGACGCAATTTGAGTGATCCATCGTCATTAGGTGGCCCTGAACGTTACAATTCACTATCAGTTTTTCGTCCGATTCGAAAATATTTGACTCACAGCAGAACGGCCATAAGGTGCCCGAGGCAGCAATAGACCCATGGAGACAAGTATGCTGGAGGACGATGTATTGAATCGGGACGCAATTTGAGTGTTCCATCGTCATTAGGAGGCCCTAAACGTTACAATTCACTATCAGTTTTTCGTCCGATTCGAAAATCTTTCACTCACAGCAGAACGGCCATAAGGTGCCCGAGGCAGCAATAGACCAATGGAGTCAAGTCGGCTGGAGGACGATGTATTGAATCGGGACGCAATTTGAGTGATCCATCGTCATTAGGTGGCCCTGAAAGTGACAATTCACTATCAGTTTTTCGTCCGATTCGATGATGTTTGGCTCACAGCAGAACGGCCATAAGGTGCCCGAGGCAGCAATAGACCCATGGAGACAATTCTGCTGGAGGACGATGTATTGAATCGGGGGCAATCTGAGTGTTCCATTGTCATTAGGAGGCCCTGAACGTTACAATTCACTATCAGTTTTTCGTCCGATTCGAAAATCTTTGAGTCACAGCAGAACGGCCATAAGGTGCCCGAGGCAGCAATAGACCCATGGAGACAAGTCGGCTGGAGGACGATGTATTGAATCGGGACGCAATTTTAGTGATCCATCGTTATTAGGTGGCCCTGAACGTTACAATTCACTATCAGTTTTTCGTCCGATTCGAAAATCTTTGACTCACAGCAGAACGGCCATAAGGTGCCCGAGGCAGCAATAGACCCATGGAGACAAGTCTGCTGGAGGACGATGTATTGAATCGGGACGCAATTTGAGTGTTCCATCGTCATTAGGAGGCCCTGAACGTTACAATTCACTATTAGTTTTTCGTCCGATTCGAAAATCTTTGAGTCACAGCAGAACGGCCATAAGGTGCCCGAGGCAGCAATAGACCCATGAAGACAAGTCTGCTGCAGGACGATGTATTGAATCGGGACGCAATTTGAGTGATCCATCGTCATTAGGTGGCCCTGAACGTTACAATTCACTATCAGTTTTTCGTCTGATTCGAAAATCTTTGACCCACAGCAGAACGGCTATTAGGTGCCCGAGGTAGCAATAGACCCATGGAGACAAGTCGGCTGGAGAACGATGTATTGAATCGGGACGCAATGTGAGGGATCCATCGTCATTAGGTGCCCCTGAACATTACAATTCACTATCAGTTTTTCGTCCCATTCGATAATCTAGCAATGGAGTCAAGTCTGCTGCAGGACGATGTATTGAATCGGGACGCAATTTCAGTGATCCATCGTCATTGGGTGGCCCTGAACGTTACAATTCACTATCAGTTTTTCGTCCGATTCGAAAATCTTTGACTCACAGCAGAACGGCCATATGGTGCCCGAGGCAGCAATACACCTATTGAGACAAGTCTGCTGGAGGACGATGTATTGAATCGGGACGCAATTTGAGTGTTCCATCGTCATTAGGAGGCCATATGGTGCCCGAGGCAGCAATACACCTATTGAGACAAGTCTGCTGGAGGACGATGTATTGAATCGGGACGCAATTTGAGTGTTCCATCGTCATTAGGGGGCCCTGAACGTTACAATTCACTATCAGTTTTTCGTCCGATTCGAAAATCTTTGAGTCACAGCAGAACGGCCACAAGGTGCCCGAGGCAGCAATAGACCCATGGAGACATGTCTGCTGGAGGACGATGTATTGAATCGGGACGCAATTTGAGTGATCCATCGTCATTAGGTGGCCCTGAACGTTACAATTCACTATCAGTTTTTCGTCCGATTCGAAAATCTTTGACTCACAGCAGAACGGCCATAAGGTGCCCGAGGCAGCAATAGACCCATGGAGACAAGTCGGCTGGAGGACGATGTATTGAATCGGGACGCAATTTGAAAGATCCATCGTCATTAGGTGCCCCTGAACATTACAATTCACTATCAGTTTTTCGTCCCATTCGATAATCTAGCAATGGAGACAAGTCTGCTGCAAGACGATGTATTGAATCGGGACGCAATTTGAGTGATCCATCGTCATTTGGTGGCCCTGAACGTTACAATTCACTATCAGTTTTTCGTCCGATTCGAAAATCTTTGACTCACAGCAGAACGGCCATAAGGTGCCCGAGGCAGCAATAGACCCATGGAGACAAGTCTGCTGGAGGACGATGTATTGAATCGGGACGCAATTTGAGTGTTCCATCGTCATTAGGAGGCCCTAAACGTTACAATTCACTATCAGTTTTTCGTCCGATTCGAAAATCCTTCACTCACAGCTGAACGGCCATAAGGTGCCCGAGGCAGCAATAGACCAATGGAGTCAAGTCGGCTGGAGGACGATGTATTGAATCGGGACGCAATTTGAGTGATCCATCGTCATTAGGTGGCCCTGAAAGTGACAATTCACTATCAGTTTTTCGTCCGATTCGATGATGTTTGGCTCACAGCAGAACGGCCATAAGGTGCCCGAGGCAGCAATAGATCCATGGAGACAAGTCTGCTGGAGGACGATGTATTGAATCGGGACGCAATTTGAGTGATCCAACGTCATTAGGTGGCCCTGAACGTTACAATTCACTATCAGTTTTTCGTCCCATTCGATAATCTAGACTCACAGCAGAACGGCCATAAGGTGCCCGAGGCAGCAATAGACCCATGGAGACAATTCTGCTGGAGGACGATGTATTGAATCGGGGGCAATCTGAGTGTTCCATTGTCATTAGGAGGCCCTGAACGTTACATTTCACTATCAGTTTTTCGTCCGATTCGAAAATCTTTGAGTCACAGCAGAACGGCCATAAGGTGCCCGAGGCAGCAATAGACCCATGGAGACAAGTCGGCTGGAGGACGATGTATTGAATCGGGACGCAATTTGAGTGTTCCATCGTCATTAGGTGGCCCTGAACGTTACAATTCACTATCAGTTTTTCGTCCGATTCGAAAATCTTTGAGTCACAGCAGAACGGCCACAAGGTGCCCGAGGCAGCAATAGACCCATGGAGACATGTCTGCTGGAGGACGATGTATTGAATCGGGACGCAATTTGAGTGATCCATCGTCATTAGGTGGCCCTGAACGTTACAATTCACTATCAGTTTTTCGTCCGATTCGAAAATCTTTGACTCACAGCAGAACGGCCATAAGGTGCCCGAGGCAGCAATAGACCCATGGAGACAAGTCGGCTGGAGGACGATGTATTGAATCGGGACGCAATTTGAAAGATCCATCGTCATTAGGTGCCCCTGAACATTACAATTCACTATCAGTTTTTCGTCCCATTCGATAATCTAGCAATGGAGACAAGTCTGCTGCAAGACGATGTATTGAATCGGGACGCAATTTGAGTGATCCATCGTTATTAGGTGGCCCTGAACGTTACAATTCACTATCAGTTTTTCGTCCGATTCGAAAATCTTTGACTCACAGCAGAACAGCCATAAGGTGCCCGAGGCAGCAATAGACCCATGGAGACAAGTCTGCTGGAGTACGATGTATTGAATCGGGACGCAATTTGAGTGTTCCATCGTCATTAGGAGGCCCTAAACGTTACAATTCACTATCAGTTTTTCGTCCGATTCGAAAATCTTTGACTCACAGCAGAACGGCCATAAGGTGCCCGAGGCAGCAATAGACCAATGGAGTCAAGTCGGCTGGAGGACGATGTATTGAATCGGGACGCAATTTGAGTGATCCATCGTCATTAGGTGGCCCTGAAAGTGACAATTCACTATCAGTTTTTCGTCCGATACGATGATGTTTGGCTCACAGCAGAACGGCCATAAGGTGCCCGAGGCAGCAATAGATCCATGGAGACAAGTCTGCTGGAGGACGATGTATTGAATCGGGACGCAATTTGAGTGATCCAACGTCATTAGGTGGCCCTGAACGTTACAATTCACTATCAGTTTTTCGTCCCATTCGATAATCTAGACTCACAGCAGAACGGCCATAAGGTGCCCGAGGCAGCAATAGACCCATGGAGACAATTCTGCTGGAGGACAATGTATTGAATCGGGGGCAATCTGAGTGTTCCATTGTCATTAGGAGGCCCTGAACGTTACAATTCACTATCAGTTTTTCGTCCGATTCGAAAATCTTTGAGTCACAGCAGAACGGCCATAAGGTGCCCGAGGCAGCAATAGACCCATGGAGACAAGTCGGCTGGAGGACGATGTATTGAATCGGGACGCAATTTTAGTGATCCATCGTTATTAGGTGGCCCTGAACGTTACAATTCACTATGTTTTTCGTCCGATTCGAAAATCTTTGACTCACAGCAGAACGGCCATAAGGTGCCCGAGGCAGCAATAGACCCATGGAGACAAGTCGGCTGGAGGACGATGTATTGAATCGGGACGCAATTTGAGTGATCCATCGTCATTAGGTGCCCCTGAACAATACAATTCACTATCAGTTTTTCGTCCCATTCGATAATCTAGCAATGGAGACAAGTCTGCTGCAAGACGATGTATTGAATCGGGACGCAATTTGAGTGATCCATCGTCATTAGGTGGCCCTGAACGTTACAATTCACTATCAGTTTTTCGTCCGATTCGAAAATCTTTGACTCACAGCAGAACGGCCATATGGTGCCCGAGGCAGCAATACACCTATTGAGACAAGTCTGCTGGAGGACGATGTATTGAATCGGGACGCAATTTGAGTGTTCCATCGTCATTAGGAGGCGCTGAACGTTACAATTCACTATCAGTTTTTCGTCCGATTCGAAAATCTTTGAGTCACGGCAGAACGGCCATAAGGTGCCCGAGGCAGCAATAGACCCATGGAGACATGTCTGCTGGAGGACGATGTATTGAATCGGGACGCAATTTGAGTGATCCATCGTCATTAGGTGGCCCTGAACGTTACAATTCACTATCAGTTTTTCGTCTGATTCGAAAATTTTTTGACCCACAGCAGAACGGCCATAAGGTGCCCGAAGTAGCAATAGACCCTTGGAGACAAGTCAGCTGGAGAACGATGTATTGAATCGGGTCGCAATTTGAGTGATCCATTGTCATTAGGTGGCCCTGAATGTTGCAATTCACTATCAGTTTTTCGTCCGATTCGAAAATCTTTGACTCACAGCAGAACGCCCATAAGGTGCCCGAGGCATTAATAGACCCATGGAGACAAGTCGGCTGGAGGACGATGTATTGAATCGGGACGCAATTTGAGTGATCCATCGTCATTAGGTGCCCCTGAACATTGCAATTCACTATCTGTTTTTCGTCCGATTCGAAAATCTTTGACTCACAGCAGAACGGCCATATGGTGCCCGAGGCAGCAATACACCTATTGAGACAAGTCTGCTGGAGGACGATGTATTGAATCGGGATGCAATTTGAGTGTTCCATCGTCATTAGGAGGCCATATGGTGCCCGAGGCAGCAATACACCTATTGAGACAAGTCTGCTGGAGGACGATGTATTGAATCGGGACGCAATTTGAGTGTTCCATCGTCATTAGGTGGCTCTGAACGTTACAATTCACTATCAGTTTTTCGTCCGATTCGAAAATCTTTGAGTCACAGCAGAACGGCCATAAGGTGCCCGAGGCAGCAATAGACCCATGGAGACATGTCTGCTGGAGGACGATGTATTGAATCGGGACGCAGTTTGAGTGATCCATCGTCATTAGGTGGCCCTGAACGTTACAATTCACTATCAGTTTTTCGTCCGATTCGAAAATCTTTGACTCACAGCAGAACGGCCATAAGGTGCCCGAGGCAGCAATAGACCCATGGAGACAAGTCGGCTGGAGGACGATGTATTGAATCGGGACGCAATTTGAGTGATCCATCGTCATTAGGTGCCCCTGAACATTACAATTCACTATCAGTTTTTCGTCCCATGCGATAATCTAGCAATGGAGACAAGTCTGCTGCAAGACGATGTATTGAATCGGGACGCAATTTGAGTGTTCCATCGTCATTAGGAGGCCCTGAACGTTACAATTCACCATCAGTTTTTCGTCCGATTCGAAAATCTTTGAGTCACAGCAGAACGGCCATAAGGTGCCCGAGGCAGCAATAGACCCATGGAGACAAGTCTGCTGGAGGACGATGTATTGAATCGGGACGCAATTTGAGTGTTCCATCGTCATTAGGAGGCCCTGAACGTTACAATTCACTATCAGTTTTTCGTCCGATTCGAAAATCTTTGAGTCACAGCAGAACGGCCATAAGGTGCCCGAGGCAGCAATAGACCCATGGAGACATGTCTGCTGGAGGACGATGTAATGAATCGGGACGCAATTTGAGTGATCCATCGTCATTAGGTGGCCCTGAACGATACAATTCACTTTCAGTTTTTCGTCCGATTCGAAAATCTTTGACTCACAGCAGAACGGCCATAAGGTGCCCGAGGCAGCAATAGACCCATGGAGACAAGTCGGCTGGAGGACGATGTATTGAATCGGGACGCAATTTGAGTGATCCATCGTTATTAGGTGGCCCTGAACGTTACAATTCACTATCAGTTTTTCGACCGATTCGAAAATCTTTGACTCACAGCTGAAGGTGCCCGAGGCAGCAATAGACCCATGGAGACAAGTCGGCTGGAGGACGATGAATTGAATCGATACGCAATTTGAGTGATCCATCGTCATTAGGTTACAATTCACTATCAGTTTTTCGTCCGATTCGAAAATCTTTGACTCACAGCAGAAGGTGCCCGAGGCAGCAATAGACCCATGGAGACAAGTCGGCTGGAGAACGATGAATTGAATCGGGACGCAATTTGAGTGATCTATCGTCATTAGGTGGCCCTGAATGTTACAATTCACTATCAGTTTTTCGTCAGATTCGAAAATCTTTGACTCACAGCAGAACGGCCATAAGGTGCCCGAGGCAGCAATAGACCCATGGAGCCAAGTCTGCTGGAGGACGATGTATTGAATCGGGACGCAATTTGAGTGTTCCATCGTCATTAGGTGGCCCTGAACGTTACAATTCACTATTAGTTTTTCGTCCGATTCGAAAATCTTTGAGTCACAGCAGGACGGCCATAAGGTGCCCGAGGCAGCAATAGACCCATGAAGACAAGTCTGCTGCAGGACGATGTATTGAATCGGGACGCAATTTGAGTGATCCATCGTCATTAGGTGGCCCTGAACGTTACAATTCACTATCAGTTCTTCGTCTGATTCGAAAATCTTTGACCCACAGCAGAACGGCCATAAGGTGCCTGAGGTAGCAATAGACCCATGGAGACAAGTCGGCTGGAGAACGATGTATTGAATCGGGACGCAATTTGAGCGATCCATCGTCATTAGGTGGCCCTGAATGTTACAATTCACTATCAGTTTTTCGTCCGATTCGCAAATCTTTGACTCACAGCAGAACGGCCATAAGGTGCCCGAGGCAGCAATAGACCCATGGAGACAAGTCGGCTGGAGGACGATGTATTGAATCGGGACGCAATTTGAGTGATCCATCGTCATTAGGTGCCCCTGAACATTACAATTCACTATCAGTTTTTCGTCCCATTGGATAATCTAGCAATGGAGGCAAGTCTGCTGCAAGACGATGTATTGAATCGGGACGCAATTTGAGTGATCCATCGTCATTAGGTGGCCCTGAACGTTACAATTCACTATCAGTTTTTCGTCCGATTCGAAAATCTTTGACTCACAGCAGAACTTCCATATGGTGCCCGAGGCAGCAATACACCTATTGAGACAAGTCTGCTGGAGGACGATGTATTGAATCGGGACGCAATTTGAGTGTTCATCGTCATTAGGAGGCCCTGAACGTTACAATTCACCATCAGTTTGTCGTCCGATTCGAAAATCTTTGAGTCACAGCAGAACGGCCATAAGGTGCCCGAGGCAGCAATAGACCCATGGAGACATGTCTGCTGGAGGACGATGTATTGAATCGGGACGCAATTTGAGTGATCCATCGTCATTAGGTGGCCCTGAACGTTACAATTCACTATCAGTTTTTCGTCTGATTCGAAAATCTTTGACCCACAGCAGAACGGCCATAAGGTGCGCGAGGTAGCAATAGACCCTTGGAGACAAGTCGGCTGGAGAACGATGTATTGAATCGGGACGCAATTTGAGGGATCCATCGTCATTAGGTGGCCCTGAATGTTACAATTCACTATCAGTTTTTCGTCAGATTCGAAAATCTTTGACTCACAGCAGAACGGCCATAAGGTGCCCGAGGCAGCAATAGACCCATGGAGACAAGGCTGCTGGAGGACGATGTATTGAATCGGGACGGAATTTGAGTGTTCCATCGTCATTAGGACGCCCTGAACGTTACAATTCACAATTAGATTTTCGTCCGATTCGAAAATCTTTGAGTCACAGCAGAACTGCCATAAGGGGCCCGAGGGAGCAATAGACCCATGGAGACAAGTCTGCTGCAGGACGATGTAATGAATCGGGACGTAATTTGAGTGATCCATCGTCATTAGGAGGCCCTGAACGTTACAATTCACTATCAGTTTTTCGTCTGATTCGAAAATCTTTGACCCACAGCAGAACGGCCATAAGGTGCCCGATGTGGCAATAGACCCATGGAGACGCTGGAGAACGATGTATTGAATCGGGACGCAATTTGAGGGATCCATCGTAATTAGGTGGCCCTGAACGTTACAATTCACTATCAGTTTTTCGTCCCATTCGATAATTTAGACTCACAGCAGAACGGCCATTAGGTGCCCGAGGCAGCAATAGACCCATGGAGACAAGTCTTCTGGAGGACGATGTATTGAATCGGGACGCAATTTGAGTGATCCATCGTCATTAGGTGGCCCTGAACGTTACAATTCACTATCAGTTTTTCGTCCGATTCGAAAATCATTGACTCACAGCAGAACGGCCATAAGGTGCCCGAGGCAGCAATAGACCCATGGAGACAAGTCGGCTGGAGGCCGATGTATTGAATCGGGACGCAATTTGAGTGATCCATCGTCATTAGGTGGCCCTGAAAGTTACAAATCACTATCAGTTTTTCGTCCGATTCGATAATGTTTGACTCGCAGCAGAACGGCCATAAGGTGCCCGAGGCAGCAATAGATGCAAGGAGACAAGTCTGCTGGAGGACGATGTATTGAATCGGGACGCAATTTGAGTGATCCAACGTCATTAGGTGGCCCTGAACGTTACAATTCACTATCAGTTTTTCGTCCCATTCGATAATCTAGACTCACAGCAGAACGGCCATAAGGTGCCGAGGCACCAATAGACCCATGGAGATAATTCTGCTGGAGGACGATGTATTGAATCGGGACGCAATTTGAGTGTTCCATTGTCATTAGGAGGCCATGAACGTTACAATTCACTATCAGTTTTTCGTCCGATTCGAAAATCTTTGAGTCACCGAAGAACGGCCATAAGGTACCCGAGGCAGCAATAGACCCATGGAGACAAGTCGGCTGGAGGACGATGTATTGAATCGGGACGCAATTTGAGTGATCCATCGTTATTAGGTGGCCCTGAACGTTACAATTCACAATGAGTTTTTCGTCCGTTTCAAAAATCTTTGACTCACAGCAGAACGGCCATAAGGTGCCCGAGGCAGCAATAGACCCATGGAGACAAGTCGGCTGGAGGACGATGTATTGAATCGGGACGCAATTTGAGGGATCCATCGTCATAAGGTGGCCTTGAATCTTACAATTCTCTATCAGTTTTTCGTCCGATTCGAAAATCTTTGACTCACAGCAGAACGGCCATAAGGTGCCCGAGGCAGCAATAGACCCATGGAGACAAGTCGGCTGGAGGACGATGTATTGAATCGGGACGCAATTTGAGTGTTCCATCGTCATTAGGAGGCCCTGAACGTTACATTTCACTATTAGCTTTTCGTCCGATTCGAAAATCTTTGAGTCATAGCAGAACGGCCATAAGGTGCCCGAGGCAGCAATAGACCCATGGAGACAAGTCTGCTGGAGGACGATGTATTGAATCGGGACGCAATTTGAGTGTTCCATCGTCATTAGGAGGCCCTGAACGTTACAATTCACCATCAGTTTTTCGTCCGATTCGAAAATCTTTGAGTCACAGCAGAACGGCCATAAGGTGCCCGAGGCAGCAATAGACCCATGGAGACATGTCTGCTGGAGGACGATGTATTGAATCGGGACGCAATTTGAGTGATCCATCGTCATTAGGTGGCCCTGAACGTTACAATTCACTATCAGTTTTTCGTCTGATTCGAAAATCTTTGACCCACAGCAGAACGGCCATAAGGTGCGCGAGGTAGCAATAGACCCTTGGAGACAAGTCGGCTGGAGAACGATGTATTGAATCGGGACGCAATTTGAGGGGTCCATCGTCATTAGGTGGCCCTGAATGTTACAATTCACTATCAGTTTTTCGTCAGATTCGAAAATCTTTGACTCACAGCAGAACGGCCATAAGGTGACCGAGGCAGCAATAGACCCATGGAGACAAGTCTGCTTTAGGACGATGTATTGAATCGGGACGGAATTTGAGTGTTCCATCGTCATTAGGAGGCCCTGAACGTTACAATTCACTATTAGATTTTCGTCCGATTCGAAAATCTTTGAGTCACAGCAGAACTGCCATAAGGGGCCCGAGGGAGCAATAGACCCATGGAGACAAGTCTGCTGCAGGACGATGTAATGAATCGGGACGTAATTTGAGTGATCCATCGTCATTAGGAGGCCCTGAACGTTACAATTCACTATCAGTTTTTCGTCTGATTCGAAAATCTTTGACCCACAGCAGAACGGCCATAAGGTGCCCGATGTGGCAATAGACCCATGGAGACGCTGGAGGACGATGTATTGAATCGGGACGCAATTTGAGGGATCCATCGTAATTAGGTGGCCCTGAACGTTACAATTCACTATCAGTTTTTCGTCCCATTCGATAATTTAGACTCACAGCAGAACGGCCATTAGGTGCCCGAGGCAGCAATAGGCCCATGGAGACAAGTCTTCTGGAGGACGATGTATTGAATCGGGACGCAATTTGAGTGATCCATCGTCATTAGGTGGCCCTGAACGTTACAATTCACTATCTGTTTTTCGTCCGATTCGAAAATCTTTGACGCACAGCAGAACGGCCATAAGGTGCCCGAGGCAGCAATAGACCCATGGAGACAAGTCGGCTGGAGGACGATGTATTGAATCGGGACGCAATTTGAGTGATCCATCGTCATTAGGTGGCCCTGAAAGTTACAATTCACTATCAGTTTTTCGTCCGATTCGATAATGTTTGACTCGCAGCAGAACGGCCATAAGGTGCCCGAGGCAGCAATAGATCCAAGGAGACAAGTCTGCTGGAGGACGATGTATTGAATCGGGACGCAATTTGAGTGATCCAACGTCATTAGGTGGCCCTGAACGTTACAATTCACTATCAGTTTTTCGTCCCATTCGATAATCTAGACTCACAGCAGAACGGCCATAAGGTGCCCGAGGCAGCAATAGACCCATGGAGACAATTCTGCTGGAGGACGATGTATTGAATCGGGACGCAATTTGAGTGTTCCATTGTCATTAGGAGGCCCTGAACGTTACAATTCACTATCAGTTTTTCGTCCGATTCGAAAATCTTTGAGTCACCGCAGAACGGCCATAAGGTGCCCGAGGCAGCAATAGACCCATGGAGACAAGTCGGCTGGAGGACGATGTATTGAATCGGGACGCAATTTGAGTGATCCATCGTTATTAGGTGGCCCTGAACGTTACAATTCACTATCAGTTTTTCGTCCGATTCGAAAATCTTTGACTCACAGCAGAACGGCCATAAGGTGCCCGAGGCAGCAATAGACCCATGGAGACAAGTCGGCTGGAGAACGATGTATTGAATCGGGACGCAATTTGAGGGATCCATCGTCATTAGGTGGCCCTGAATGTTACAATTCTCTATCAGTTTTTCGTCCGATTCGAAAATCTTTGACTCACAGCAGAACGGCCATAAGGTGCCCGAGGCAGCAATAGACCCATGGAGACAAGTCGGCTGGAGGACGATGTATTGAATCGGGACGCAATTTGAGTGATCCATCGTCATTAGTTGCCCCTGAACATTACAATTCACTATCAGTTTTTCGTCCCATTGGATAATCTAGCAATGGAGACAAGTCTGCTGCAAGACGATGTATTGAATCGGGACGCAATTTGAGTGATCCATCGTCATTAGGTGGCCCTGAACGTTACAATTCACTATCAGTTTTTCGTCCGATTCGAAAATCTTTGACTCACAGCAGAACGGCCATATGGTGCCCGAGGCAGCAATACACCTATTGAGACAAGTCTGCTGGAGGACGATGTATTGAATCGGGACGCAATTTGAGTGTTCCATCGTCATTAGGAGGCCCTGAACGTTACAATTCAACATCAATTTTTCGTCCGAATCGAAAATCTTTGAGTCACAGCAGAACGGCCATAAGGTGCCCGAGGCAGCAATAGACCCATGGAGACATGTCTGCTGGAGGACGATGTATTGAATCGGGACGCAATTTGAGTGATCCATCGTCATTAGGTGGCCCTGAACGTTACAATTCACTATCAGTTTCTCGTCTGATTCGAAAATCTTTGACCCACAGCAGAACGGCCATAAGGTGCGCGAGGTAGCAATAGACCCTTGGAGACAAGTCGGCTGGAGAACGATGTATTGAATCGGGACGCAATTTGAGGGATCCATCGTCATTAGGTGGCCCTGAATGTTACAATTCACCATCAGTTTTTCGTCAGATTCGAAAATCTTTGACTCACAGCAGAACGGCCATAAGGTGCCCGAGGCAGCAATAGACCCATGGAGACAAGTCTGCTGGAGGACGATGTATTGAATCGGGACGGAATTTGAGTGTTCCATCGTCATTAGGAGGCCCTGAACGTTACAATTCACTATTAGATTTTCGTCCGATTCGAAAATCTTTGAGTCACAGCAGAACTGCCATAAGGGGCCCGAGGGAGCAATAGACCCATGGAAACAAGTCTGCTGCAGGACGATGTAATGAATCGGGACGTAATTTGAGTGATCCATCGTCATTAGGAGGCCCAGAACGTTACAATTCACTATCAGTTTTTCGTCTGATTCGAAAATCTTTGACCCACAGCAGAATGGCCATAAAATGCCCGATGTGGCAATAGACCCATGGAGACGCTGGAGGACGATGTATTGAATCGGGACGCAATTTGAGGGATCCATCGTAATTAGGTGGTCCTGAACGTTACAATTCACTATCAGTTTTTCGTCCCATTCGATAATTTAGACTCACAGCAGAACGGCCATTAGGTGCCCGAGGCAGCAATGGACCCATGGAGACAAGTCTTCTGGAGGACGATGTATTGAATCAGGACGCAATTTGAGTGATCCATCGTCATTAGGTGGCCCTGAACGTTACAATTCACTATCAGTTTTTCGTCCGATTCGAAAATCTTTGACTCACAGCAGAACGGCCATAAGGTGCCCGAGGCAGCAATAGATCCAAGGAGACAAGTCTGCTGGAGGACGATGTATTGAATCGGGACGCAATTTGAGTGATCCAACGTTATTAGGTGGCCCTGAACGTTACAATTCACTATCAGTTTTTCGTCCCATTCGATAATCTAGACTCACAGCAGAACGGCCATATGGTGCCCGAGGCAGCAATAGACCCATGGAGACAATTCTGCCGGAGGACGATGTATTGAATCGGGACGCAATTTGAGTGTTCCATTGTCATTACGAGGCCCTGAACGTTACAATTCACTATCAGTTTTTCGTCCGATTCGAAAATCTTTGAGTCCCCGCAGAACGGCCATAAGGTGCCCGATGCAGCAATAGACCCATGGAGACAAGTCGGCTGGAGGACGATGTATTGAATCGGGACGCAATTTGAGTGATCCATCGTTATTAGGTGGCCCTGAACGTTACAATTCACTATCAGTTTTTCGTCCGATTCGAAAATCTTTGACTCACAGCAGAACGGCCATAAGGTGCGCGAGGCAGCAATAGACCCATGGAGACAAGTCGGCTGGAGGACGATGTATTGAATCGGGACGCAATTTGAGTGGTCCATCGTCATTAGGTGGCCCTGAATGTTACAATTCACTATCAGTTTTTCGTCCGATTCGAAAATCTTTGAGTCACAGCAGATCGGCCATAAGGTGCCCGAGGCAGCAATAGACCCATGGAGACAAGTCTGCTGGAGGACGATGTATTGAATCGGGACGCAATTTGAGTGTTCCATCGTCATTAGGAGGCCCTGAACGTTACAATTCACTATTAGCTTTTCGTCCGTTTCGAAAATCTTTGAGTCACAGCAGAACGGCCATAAGGTGCCCGAGGCAGCAATAGACCCATGGAGACAAGTCTGCTGGAGGACGATGTATTGAATCGGGTTCAATTTGAGTGTTCCATCGTCATTAGGAGGCCCTGAACGTTACAATTCACCATCAGTTTTTCGTCCGATTCGAAAATCTTTGAGTCACAGCAGAACGGCCATAAGGTGCCCGAGGCAGCAATAGACCCATGGAGACATGTCTGCTGGAGGACGATGTATTGAATCGGGACGCAATTTGAGGGATCCATCGTCATTAGGTGGCCCTGAATGTTACAATTCACTATCAGTTTTTCGTCAGATTCGAAAATCTTTGACTCACAGCAGAACGGCCATAAGGTGCCCGGGGCAGCAATAGACCCATGGAGACAAGTCTGCTGGAGGACGATGTATTGAATCGGGACGGAATTTGAGTGTTCCATCGTCATTAGGAGGCCCTGAACGTTACAATTCACTATTAGATTTTCGTCCGATTCGAAAATCTTTGAGTCACAGCAGAACTGCCATAAGGGGCCCGAGGGAGCAATAGACCCATGGAGACAAGTCTGCTGCAGGACGATGTAATGAATCGGGACGTAATTTGAGTGATCCATCGTCATTAGGAGGCCCTGAACGTTACAATTCTCTATCAGTTTTTCGTCTGATTCGAAAATCTTTGACCCACAGCAGAACGGCCATAAGGTGCCCGATGTGGCAATAGACCCATGGAGACGCTGGAGGACGATGTATTGAATCGGAACGCAATTTGAGGGATCCATCGTAATTAGGTGGCCCTGAACGTTACAATTCACTATCAGTTTTTCGTCCCATTCGATAATTTAGACTCACAGCAGAACGGCCATTAGGTGCCCGAGGCAGCACTAGACCCATGGAGACAAGTCTTCTGGAGGACGATGTATTGAATCGGGACGCAATTTGAGTGATCCATCGTCATTAGGTGGCCCTGAACGTTACAATTCACTATCACTTTTTCGTCCGATTCGAAAATCTTTGACTCACAGCAGAACGGCCATAAGGTGCCCGAGGCAGCAATAGACCCATGGAGACAAGTCGGCTGGAGGACGATGTATTGAATCGGGACGCAATTTGAGTGATCCATCGTCATTAGGTGGCCCTGAAAGTTACAATTCACTATCAGTTTTTCGTCCGATTCGATAATGTTTGACTCACAGCAGAACGGCCATAAGGTGCCCGAGGCAGCAATAGATCCAAGGAGACAAGTCTGCTGGAGGACGATGTATTGAATCGGGACGCAATTTGAGTGATCCAACGTCATTAGGTGGCCCTGAACGTTACAATTCACTATCAGTTTTTCGTCCCATTCGATAATCTAGACTCACAGCAGAACGGCCATAAGGTGCCCGAGGCAGCAATAGACCCATGGAGACAAGTCGGCTGGAGGACGATGTATTGAATCGGGACGCAATTTGAGTGATCCATCGTTATTAGATGGCCCTGAACGTTACAATTCACTATCAGTTTTTCGTCCGATTCGAAAATCTTTGACTCACAGCAGAACGGCCATAAGGTGCCCGAGGCAGCAATAGACCCATGAAGACAAGTCGGCTGGAGGACGATGTATTGAATCGGGACGCAATTTGAGTGTTCCATCGTCATTAGGAGGCCCTGAACGTTACAATTCACTATTAGCTTTTCGTCCGATTCGAAAATCTTTGAGTCACAGCAGAACGGCCATAAGGTGCCCGAGGCAGCAATAGACCCATGGAGACAAGTCGGCTGGAGGACGATGTATTGAATCGGGACGCAATTTGAGTGATCCATCGTCATTAGGTGGCCCTGAATGTTACAATTCACTGTCAGTTTTTCGTCCGATTCGAAAATCTATGACTTACAGCAGAACGGCCATAAGGTGCCCGAGGCAGCAATAGACCCATGGAGACAAGTCGGCTGGAGGACGATGTATTGAATCGGGACGCAATTTGAGTGTTCCATCGTCATTAGGAGGCCCTGAATGTAACAATTAACTATCAGTTTTTCGTCCCATTCGATAATCTAGACTCACGGGAGAACGGCCATAAGGTGCCCGAGGCAGCAATAGACCCATGGAGACAAGTCTGCTGGAGGACGATGTATTGAATCGGGACGCAATTTGAGTGATCCATCGTCATTAGGTGGCCCTGAACGTTACAATTCACTATCAGTTTTTCGACCGATTCGAAAATCTTTGACTCACAGCAGAACGGCCATAAGGTGCCCGAGGCAGCAATAGACCCATGGAGACAAGTCTGCTGGAGCACGAGGTATTGAATCGGGACGCAATTTGAGTGATCCATCGTCATTAGGTGGCCCTGTACGTTACAATTCACTATCAGTTTTTCGCCCCATTCCATAATCTAGCAATGGAGACAAGTCTGCTGCCGGACGATGTATTGAATCGGGACGCAATTTGAGTGATCCATCATCATTAGCTGGCCCTGAACGTTACAATTCACTATCAGTTTTTCGTCCGATTCGAAAATCTTTGACTCACAGCAGAACGGCAATATGGTGCACGAGGCAGCAATAGACCCATGGAGACAAGTCTGCTGGAGGACAATGTATTGAATCGGGACGCAATTTGAGTGTTCCATCGTCATTAGGAGGCCCTGAACTTTACAATTCACTATCAGTTTTTCGTCCGATTCGAAAATCTTTGAGTCACAGCAGAACGGCCATAAGATGCCCGTGGCAGCAATAGACCCATAGAGACAAGTCTGCTGGAGGTCGATGAATTGAATCGGGACGCAATTTGAGTGATCCATCGTCATTAGGTGGCCCTGAACGTTACAATTCACTATCAGTTTTTCGTCCGATTCGAAAATCTTTGACTCACAGCAGAACGGCCATAAGGTGCCCGAGGCAGCAATAGAGCCATGGAGACAAGTCTGCTGGAGGACGATGTATTGAATCGGGACGCAATTTGAGTGATCCAACGTCATTAGGTGGCCCTGAACGTTACAATTCACTATCAGTTTTTCGTCCCATTCGATAATCTAGACTCACAGCAGAACAGCCATAAGGTGCCCGAGGCAGCAATAGACCCATGCAGACAATTCTGCTGGAGGACGATGTATTGAATCGGGACGCAATGTGAGTGTTCCATTGACATTAGGAGGCCCTGAACGTTACAATTCACTATCAGTTTTTCGTCCGATTCGAAAATCTTTGAGTCACCGCAGAGCGGCCATAAGGTGCCCGAGGCAGCAATAGACCCATGGAGACAAGTCGGCTGGAGGACGATGTATTGAATCGGGACGCAATTTGAGTGATCCATCGTTATTAGGTGGCCCTAAACGTTACAATTCACTATCAGTTTTTCGTCCGATTCGAAAATCTTTGACTCACAGCAGAACGGCCATAAGGTGCCCGAGGCAGCAATAGACCCATGGAGACAAGTCGGCTGGAGGACGATGTATTGAATCGGGACGCAATTTGAGTGATCCATCGTCATTAGGTGGCCCTGAATGTTACAATTCACTATCAGTTTTTCGTCAGATTCGAAAATCTTTGACTCACAGCAGAACGGCCATAAGGTGTCCGAGGCAGCAATAGACCCATGGAGACAAGTCTGCTGGAGGACGATGTATTGAATCGGGACGCAATTTGAGTGTTCCATCGTCATTAGGAGGCCCTGAATGTTACAATTCACTATTAGCTTTTCGTCCGATTCGAAAATCTTTGAGTCACAGCAGAACGGCCATAAGGTGCCCGAGGCAGCAATAGACCCATGGAGACAAGTCGGCTGGAGGACGATGTATTGAATCGGGACGCAATTTGAGTGATCCATCGTCATTAGGTGGCCCTGAATGTTACAATTCACTGTCAGTTTTTCGTCCGATTCGAAAATCTATGACTTACAGCAGAACGGCCATAAGGTGCCCGAGGCAGCAATAGACCCATGGAGACAAGTCGGCTGGAGGACGATGTATTGAATCGGGACGCAATTTGAGTGTTCCATCGTCATTTGGAGGCCCTGAATGTAACAATTAACTATAAGTTTTTCGTCCCATTCGATAATCTAGACTCACGGGAGAACGGCCATAAGGTGCCCGAGGCAGCAATAGACCCATGGAGACAAGTCTGCTGGAGGACGATGTATTGAATCGGGACGCAATTTGAGTGATCCATCGTCATTAGGTGGCCCTGAACGTTACAATTCACTATCAGTTTTTCGACCGATTCGAAAATCTTTGACTCACAGCAGAACGGCCATAAGGTGGCCGAGGCAGCAATAGACCCATGGAGACAAGTCTGCTGGAGCACGAGGTATTGAATCGGGACGCAATTTGAGTGATCCATCGTCATTAGGTGGCCCTGTACGTTACAATTCACTATCAGTTTTTCGCCCTATTCCATAATCTAGCAATGGAGACAAGTCTGCTGCAGGACGATGTATTGAATCGGGACGCAATTTGAGTGATCCATCATCATTAGGTGGCCCTGAACGTTACAATTCACTATCAGTTTTTCGTCCGATTCGAAAATCTTTGACTCACAGCAGAACGGCCATATGGTGCCCGAGGCAGCAAGAGACCCATGGAGACAAGTCTGCTGGAGGACAATGTATTGAATCGGGACGCAATTTGAGTGTTCCATCGTCATTAGGAGGCCCTGAACTTTACAATTCACTATCAGTTTTTCGTCCGATTCGAAAATCTTTGAGTCACAGCAGAACGGCCATAAGATGCCCGAGGCAGCAATAGACCCATGGAGACAAGTCTGCTGGAGGTCGATGTATTGAATCGGGACGCAATTTGAGTGATCCACCGTCATTAGGTGGTCCTGAACGTTACAATTCACTATCAGTTTTTCGTCCGATTCGAAAATCTTTGACTCACAGCAGAACGGCCATAAGGTGCTCGAGGCAGCAATAGAGCCATGGAGACAAGTCGGCTGGACGACGATTTATTGAATCGGGACGCAATTTGAGTGTTCCATCGTCATTTGGAGGCCCTGAATGTAACAATTAACTATCAGTTTTTCGTCCCATTCGATAATCTAGACTCACGGGAGAACAGCCATAAGGTGCCCGAGGCAGCAATAGACCCATGGAGACAAGTCTGCTGGAGGACGATGTATTGAATCGGGACGCAATTTGAGTGATCCATCGTCATTAGGTGGCCCTGAACGTTACAATTCACTATCAGTTTTTCGACCGATTCGAAAATCTTTGACTCACAGCAGAACGGCCATAAGGTGCCCGAGGCAGCAATAGACCCATGGAGACAAGTCTGCTGGAGCACGAGGTATTGAATCGGGACGCAATTTGAGTGATCCATCGTCATTAGGTGGCCCTGTACGTTACAATTCACTATCAGTTTTTCGCCCTATTCCATAATCTAGCAATGGAGACAAGTCTGCTGCAGGACGATGTATTGAATCGGGACGCAATTTGAGTGATCCATCATCATTAGGTGGCCCTGAACGTTACAATTCACTATCAGTTTTTCGTCCGATTCGAAAATCTTTGACTCACAGCAGAACGGCCATATGGTGCCCGAGGCAGCAAGAGACCCATGGAGACAAGTCTGCTGGAGGACAATGTATTGAATCGGGACGCAACTTGAGTGATCCATCGGCATTAGGTGGCCCTGAACGTTACAATTCACTATTAGTTTTTCGTCCGATTCGAAAATCTTTGAGTCACAGCAGAACGGCCATAAGGTGCCCGAGGCAGCAATAGACCCATGGAGACAAGTCTGCTGGAGGACGATGTATTGAATCGGGACGCAATTTGAGTGATCCAACGTCATTAGGTGGCCCTGAACGTTACAATTCACTATCAGTTTTTCGTCCCATTCGATAATCTAGACTCACAGCAGAACGGCCATAAGGTGCCCGAGGCAGCAATAGACCCATGGAGACAATTCTGCTGGAGGACGATGTATTGAATCGGGACGCAATTTGAGTGTTCCATTGTCATTAGGAGGCCCTGAACGTTACAATTCACTATCAGTTTTTCGTCCCATTCGATAATTTAGACTCACAGCAGAACGGCCATTAGGTGCCCGAGGCAGCAATAGACCCATGGAGACAAGTCTTCTGGAGGACGATGTATTGAATCGGGACGCAATTTGAGTGATCCATCGTCATTAGGTGGCCCTGAACGTTACAATTCACTATCAGTTTTTCGTCCGATTCGAAAATCTTTGACTCACAGCAGAACGGCCATAAGGTGCCCGAGGCAGCAATAGACCCATGGAGACAAGTCGGCTGGAGGACGATGTATTGAATCGGGACGCAATTTGAGTGATCCATCGTCATTAGGTGGCCCTGAATGTTACAATTCACTATCAGTTTTTCGTCAGATTCGAAAATCTTTGACTCACAGCAGAACGGCCATAAGGTGCCCGAGGCAGCAATAGACCCATGGAGACAAGTCTGCTGGAGGACGATGTATTGAATCGGGACGCAATTTAAGTGTTCCATCGTCATTAGGAGGCCCTGAACGTTACAATTCACTATTAGCTTTTCGTCCGATTCGAAAATCTTTGAGTCACAGCAGAACGGCCATAAGGTGCCCGAGGCAGCAATAGACCCATGGAGACAAGTCGGCTGGAGGACGATGTATTGAATCGGGACGCAATTTGAGTGATCTATCGTCATTAGGTGGTCCTGAAAGTTACAATTCACTGTCAGTTTTTCGTCCGATTCGAAAATCTATGACTTACAGCAGAACGGCCATAAGGTGCCCGAGGCAGCAATAGACCCATGGAGACAAGTCGGCTGGAGGACGATGTATTGAATCGGGACGCGATTTGAGTGTTCCATCGTCATTAGGAGGCCCTGAATGTAACAATTAACTATCAGTTTTTCGTCCCATTCGATAATCTAGACTCACAGGAGAACGGCCATAAGGTGCCCGAGGCAGCAATAGACCCATGGAGACAAGTCTGCTGGAGGACGATGTATTGAATCGGGACGCAATTTGAGTGATCCATCGTCATTAGGTGGCCCTGAACGTTACAATTCACTATCAGTTTTTCGACCGATTCGAAAATCTTTGACTCACAGCAGAACGGCCATAAGGTGCCCGAGGCAGCAATAGACCCATGGAGACAAGTCTGCTGGAGCACGAGGTATTGAATCGGGACGCAATTTGAGTGATCCATCGTCATTAGGTGGCCCTGTACGTTACAATTCACTATCAGTTTTTCGCCCCATTCCATAGTCTAGCAATGGAGACAAGTCTGCTGCAGGACGATGTATTGAATCGGGACGCAATTTGAGTGATCCATCATCATTAGGTGGCCCTGAACGTTATAATTCACTATCAGTTTTTCGTCCGATTCGTAAATCTTTGACTCACAGCAGATCGGCCATATGGTGCCCGAGGCAGCAATAGACCCATGGAGACAAGTCTGCTGGAGGACAATGTATTGAATCGGGACGCAATTTGAGTGTTCCATCGTCATTAGGAGGCCCTGAACTTTACAATTCACTATCAGTTTTTCGTCCGATTCGAAAATCTTTGACTCACAGCAGAACGGCCATAAGGTGCCCGAGGCAGCAATAGAGCCATGGAGACAAGTCGGCTGGACGACGATTTATTGAACCGGGACGCAATTTGAGTGATCCATCGGCATTAGGTGGCCCTGAACGTTACAATTCACTATTAGTTTTTCGTCCGATTCGAAAATCTTTGAGTCACAGCAGAACGGCCATAAGGTGCCCGAGGCAGCAATAGACCCATGGAGACAAGTCTGCTGCAGGAAGATGTATTGAATCGGGACGCAATTTGAGTGTTCCATCGTCATTAGGAGGCCCTGAACGTTACAATTCACTATTAGCTTTTCGTCCGATTCGAAAATCTTTGAGTCACAGCAGAACGGCCATAAGGTGCCCGAGGCAGCAATACACCCATGAAGACAAGTCTGCTGCAGGACGATGTATTGAATCGGGACGCAATTTGAGTGATCCATCGTCATTAGGTGGCCCTGAACGTTACAATTCACTATCAGTTTTTCGTCTGATTCGAAAATCTTTGACCCACAGCAGAACGGCCATAAGGTGGCCGAGGTAGCAATAGACCCATGGAGACAAGTCGGCTGGAGAACGATGTATTGAATCGGGACGCAATTTGAGGGATCCATCGTCATTAGGTGGCCCTGAATGTTACAATTCACTATCAGTTTTTCGTCCTATTCGAAAATCTTTAACTCACAGCAGAACGGCCATAAGGTGCCCGAGGCAGCAATAGACCCAT
Organism: Schistocerca cancellata; assembly: GCF_023864275.1. Taxonomy (NCBI): domain Eukaryota; kingdom Metazoa; phylum Arthropoda; class Insecta; order Orthoptera; family Acrididae; genus Schistocerca; species Schistocerca cancellata. The sequence goes on along the minus strand of NW_026046791.1, from coordinate 3,436,135 downwards.
GGAGACAAGTCGGCGGGAGGACGATGTATTGAATCGGGACGCAATTTGAGTGATCCATCGTCATTAGGTGGCCCTGAATGTTACAATTCACTGTCAGTTTTTCGTCCGATTCGAAAATCTATGACTTACAGCAGAACGGCCATAAGGTGCCCGAGGCAGCAATAGACCCATGGAGACAAGTCGGCTGGAGGACGATGGTTTGAATCGGGACGCAATTTGAGTGTTCCATCGTCATTAGGAGGCCCTGAATGTAACAATTAACTATCAGTTTTTCGTCCCATTCGATAATCTAGACTCACGGGAGAACGGCCATAAGGTGCCCGAGGCAGCAATAGACCCATGGAGACAAGTCTGCTGGAGGACGATGTATTGAATCGGGACGCAATTTGAGTGATCCAACGTCATTAGGTGGCCCTGAACGTTACAATTCACTATCAGTTTTTCGTCCCATTCGATAATCTAGACTCACAGCAGAACGGCCATAAGGTGCCCGAGGCAGCAATAGACCCATGGAGACAATTCTGCTGGAGGACGATGTATTGAATCGGGACGCAATTTGAGTGTTCCATTGTCATTAGGAGGCCCTGAACGTTACAATTCACTATCAGTTTTTCGTCCCATTCGATAATTTAGACTCACAGCAGAACGGCCATTAGGTGCCCGAGGCAGCAATAGACCCATGGAGACAAGTCTTCTGGAGGACGATGTATTGAATCGGGACGCAATTTGAGTGATCCATCGTCATTAGGTGGCCCTGAACGTTACAATTCACTATCAGTTTTTCGTCCGATTCGAAAATCTTTGACTCACAGCAGAACGGCCATAAGGTGCCCGAGGCAGCAATAGACCCATGGAGACAAGTCGGCTGGAGGACGATGTATTGAATCGGGACGCAATTTGAGTGATCCATCGTCATTAGGTGGCCCTGAATGTTACAATTCACTATCAGTTTTTCGTCAGATTCGAAAATCTTTGACTCACAGCAGAACGGCCATAAGGTGCCCGAGGCAGCAATAGACCCATGGAGACAAGTCTGCTGGAGGACGATGTATTGAATCGGGACGCAATTTAAGTGTTCCATCGTCATTAGGAGGCCCTGAACGTTACAATTCACTATTAGCTTTTCGTCCGATTCGAAAATCTTTGAGTCACAGCAGAACGGCCATAAGGTGCCCGAGGCAGCAATAGACCCATGGAGACAAGTCGGCTGGAGGACGATGTATTGAATCGGGACGCAATTTGAGTGATCTATCGTCATTAGGTGGTCCTGAAAGTTACAATTCACTGTCAGTTTTTCGTCCGATTCGAAAATCTATGACTTACAGCAGAACGGCCATAAGGTGCCCGAGGCAGCAATAGACCCATGGAGACAAGTCGGCTGGAGGACGATGTATTGAATCGGGACGCGATTTGAGTGTTCCATCGTCATTAGGAGGCCCTGAATGTAACAATTAACTATCAGTTTTTCGTCCCATTCGATAATCTAGACTCACAGGAGAACGGCCATAAGGTGCCCGAGGCAGCAATAGACCCATGGAGACAAGTCTGCTGGAGGACGATGTATTGAATCGGGACGCAATTTGAGTGATCCATCGTCATTAGGTGGCCCTGAACGTTACAATTCACTATCAGTTTTTCGACCGATTCGAAAATCTTTGACTCACAGCAGAACGGCCATAAGGTGCCCGAGGCAGCAATAGACCCATGGAGACAAGTCTGCTGGAGCACGAGGTATTGAATCGGGACGCAATTTGAGTGATCCATCGTCATTAGGTGGCCCTGTACGTTACAATTCACTATCAGTTTTTCGCCCCATTCCATAGTCTAGCAATGGAGACAAGTCTGCTGCAGGACGATGTATTGAATCGGGACGCAATTTGAGTGATCCATCATCATTAGGTGGCCCTGAACGTTACAATTCACTATCAGTTTTTCGTCCGATTCGTAAATCTTTGACTCACAGCAGATCGGCCATATGGTGCCCGAGGCAGCAATAGACCCATGGAGACAAGTCTGCTGGAGGACAATGTATTGAATCGGGACGCAATTTGAGTGTTCCATCGTCATTAGGAGGCCCTGAACTTTACAATTCACTATCAGTTTTTCGTCCGATTCGAAAATCTTTGACTCACAGCAGAACGGCCATAAGGTGCCCGAGGCAGCAATAGAGCCATGGAGACAAGTCGGCTGGACGACGATTTATTGAACCGGGACGCAATTTGAGTGATCCATCGGCATTAGGTGGCCCTGAACGTTACAATTCACTATTAGTTTTTCGTCCGATTCGAAAATCTTTGAGTCACAGCAGAACGGCCATAAGGTGCCCGAGGCAGCAATAGACCCATGGAGACAAGTCTGCTGCAGGAAGATGTATTGAATCGGGACGCAATTTGAGTGTTCCATCGTCATTAGGAGGCCCTGAACGTTACAATTCACTATTAGCTTTTCGTCCGATTCGAAAATCTTTGAGTCACAGCAGAACGGCCATAAGGTGCCCGAGGCAGCAATACACCCATGAAGACAAGTCTGCTGCAGGACGATGTATTGAATCGGGACGCAATTTGAGTGATCCATCGTCATTAGGTGGCCCTGAACGTTACAATTCACTATCAGTTTTTCGTCTGATTCGAAAATCTTTGACCCACAGCAGAACGGCCATAAGGTGGCCGAGGTAGCAATAGACCCATGGAGACAAGTCGGCTGGAGAACGATGTATTGAATCGGGACGCAATTTGAGGGATCCATCGTCATTAGGTGGCCCTGAATGTTACAATTCACTATCAGTTTTTCGTCCTATTCGAAAATCTTTAACTCACAGCAGAACGGCCATAAGGTGCCCGAGGCAGCAATAGACCCATGGAGACAAGTCGGCGGGAGGACGATGTATTGAATCGGGACGCAATTTGAGTGATCCATCGTCATTAGGTGGCCCTGAATGTTACAATTCACTGTCAGTTTTTCGTCCGATTCGAAAATCTATGACTTACAGCAGAACGGCCATAAGGTGCCCGAGGCAGCAATAGACCCATGGAGACAAGTCGGCTGGAGGACGATGGTTTGAATCGGGACGCAATTTGAGTGTTCCATCGTCATTAGGAGGCCCTGAATGTAACAATTAACTATCAGTTTTTCGTCCCATTCGATAATCTAGACTCACGGGAGAACGGCCATAAGGTGCCCGAGGCAGCAATAGACCCATGGAGACAAGTCTGCTGGAGGACGATGTATTGAATCGGGACGCAATTTGAGTGATCCATCGTCATTAGGTGGCCCTGATCGTTACAATTCACTATCAGTTTGTCGACCGATTCGAAAATCTATGACTCACAGCAGAACGGCCATAAGGTGCACGAGGCAGCAATAGACCCATGGAGACAAGTCTGCTGGAGCACGAGGTATTGAATCGGGACGCAATTTGAGTGATCCATCGTCATTAGGTGGCCTTGTACGTTACAATTCACTATCAGTTTTTCGCCCCATTCCATAATCTAGCAATGTAGACAAGTCTGCTGCAGGACGATGTATTGAATCGGGACGCAATTTGAGTGATCCATCATCATTAGGTCGCCCTGAACGTTACAATTCACTATCAGTTTTTCGTCCGATTCGAAAATCTTTGACTCACAGCAGAACGGCCATATGGTGCCCGAGGCAGCAATAGACCCATGGAGACAAGTCTGCTGGAGGACAATGTATTGACTCGGGACGCAATTTGAGTGTTCCATCGACATTAGGAGGCCCTGAACTTTACAATTCACTATCAGTTTTTCGTCCGATTCGAAAATCTTTGAGTCACAGCAGAACGGCCATAAGATGGCCGAGGCAGCAATAGACCCATGGAGACAAGTCTGCTGGAGGTCGATGTATTGAATCGGGACGCAATTTGAGTGATCCATCGTCATTAGGTGGCCCTGAACGTTACAATTCACTATCAGTTGTTCGTCCGATTCGAAAATCTTTGACTCACAGCAGAACGGCCATAAGGTGCCCGATGCAGCAATAGAGCCATGGAGACAAGTCGGCTGGACGACGATTTATTGAACCGGGACGCAATTTGAGTGATCCATCGGCATTAGGTGGCCCTGATCGTTACAATTCACTATTAGTTTTTCGTCCGATTCGAAAATCTTTGAGTCACAGCAGAACGGCCATAAGGTGCCCGAGGCAGCAATAGACCCATGGAGACAAGTCTGCTGCAGGAAGATGTATTGAATCGGGACGCAATTTGATTGATCCATCGTCATTAGGTGGCCCTGAACGTTACAATTCACTATCAGTTTTTCGTCTGATTCGAAAATCTTTGACCCACAGCAGAACGGCCATAAGGTGCCCGAGGTAGCAATAGACCCATGGAGACAAGTCGGCTGGAGGACGATGTATTGAATCGGGACGCAATTTGAGGGATCCATCGTCATTAGGTGGCCCTGAATGTTACAACTCACTATCAGTTTTTCGTCAGATTCGAAAATCTTTGACTCACAGCTGAACGGCCATAAGGTGCCCGAGGCAGCAATAGACCCATGGAGACAAGTCGGCTGGAGGACGATGTATTGAATCGGGACGCAATTTGAGTGATCCATCGTCATTAGGTGGCCCTGAATGTTACAATTCACCATCAGTTTTTCGTCCGATACGAAAATCTTTGACTCACAGCAGAACGGCCATAAGGTGCCCGAGGCAGCAATAGACCCATGGAGACAAGTCTGCTGCAGGAAGATGTATTGAATCGGGACGCAATTTGATTGATCCATCGTCATTAGGTGGCCCTGAACGTTACAATTCACTATCAGTTTTTCGTCTGATTCGAAAATCTTTGACCCACAGCAGAACGGCCATAAGGTGGCCGAGGTAGCAATAGACCCATGGAGACAAGTCGGCTGGAGAACGATGTATTGAATCGGGACGCAATTTGAGGGATCCATCGTCATTAGGTGGCCCTGAATGTTACAATTCACTATCAGTTTTTCGTCCTATTCGAAAATCTTTAACTCACAGCAGAACGGCCATAAGGTGCCCGAGGCAGCAATAGACCCATGGAGACAAGTCGGCTGGAGGACGATGTATTGAATCGGGACGCAATTTGAGTGATCCATCGTCATTAGGTGGCCCTGAATGTTACAATTCACTGTCAGTTTTTCGTCCGATTCGAAAATCTATGACTTACAGCAGAACGGCCATAAGGTGCCCGAGGCAGCAATAGACCCATGGAGACAAGTCGGCTGGAGGACGATGGTTTGAATCGGGACGCAATTTGAGTGTTCCATCGTCATTAGGAGGCCCTGAATGTAACAATTAACTATCAGTTTTTCGTCCCATTCGATAATCTAGACTCACGGGAGAACGGCCATAAGGTGCCCGAGGCAGCAATAGACCCATGGAGACAAGTCTGCTGGAGGACGATGTATTGAATCGGGACGCAATTTGAGTGATCCATCGTCATTAGGTGGCCCTGATCGTTACAATTCACTATCAGTTTGTCGACCGATTCGAAAATCTATGACTCACAGCAGAACGGCCATAAGGTGCACGAGGCAGCAATAGACCCATGGAGACAAGTCTGCTGGAGCACGAGGTATTGAATCGGGACGCAATTTGAGTGATCCATCGTCATTAGGTGGCCTTGTACGTTACAATTCACTATCAGTTTTTCGCCCCATTCCATAATCTAGCAATGTAGACAAGTCTGCTGCAGGACGATGTATTGAATCGGGACGCAATTTGAGTGATCCATCATCATTAGGTCGCCCTGAACGTTACAATTCACTATCAGTTTTTCGTCCGATTCGAAAATCTTTGACTCACAGCAGAACGGCCATATGGTGCCCGAGGCAGCAATAGACCCATGGAGACAAGTCTGCTGGAGGACAATGTATTGACTCGGGACGCAATTTGAGTGTTCCATCGACATTAGGAGGCCCTGAACTTTACAATTCACTATCAGTTTTTCGTCCGATTCGAAAATCTTTGAGTCACAGCAGAACGGCCATAAGATGGCCGAGGCAGCAATAGACCCATGGAGACAAGTCTGCTGGAGGTCGATGTATTGAATCGGGACGCAATTTGAGTGATCCATCGTCATTAGGTGGCCCTGAACGTTACAATTCACTATCAGTTTTTCGTCTGATTCGAAAATCTTTGACCCACAGCAGAACGGCCATAAGGTGCCCGAGGTAGCAATAGACCCATGGAGACAAGTCGGCTGGAGGACGATGTATTGAATCGGGACGCAATTTGAGGGATCCATCGTCATTAGGTGGCCCTGAATGTTACAACTCACTATCAGTTTTTCGTCAGATTCGAAAATCTTTGACTCACAGCAGAACGGCCATAAGGTGCCCGAGGCAGCAATAGACCCATGGAGACAAGTCTGCTGGAGGACGATGTATTGAATCGGGACGCAATTTGAGTATCCATCGTCATTATGTGGCCCTGAATGTTACAATTCACTATCAGTTTTTCGTCCGATTCGAAAATCTTTGACTCACAGCAGAACGGCCATAAGGTGCCCGAGGCAGCAATAGACCCATGGAGACAAGTCTGCTGCAGGACGATGTATTGAATCGGGACACAATTTGATTGATCCATCGTCATTAGGTGGCCCTGAACGTTACAATTCACTATCAGTTTTTCGTCTGATTCCAAAATCTTTGACCCACAGCAGAACGGCCATAAGGTGTCCGAGGTAGCAATAGACCCATGGAGACAAGTCGGCTGGAGGACGATGTATTAAATCGGGACGCAATTTGAGGGATCCATCGTCATTAGGTGGCCCTGAATGTTACAATTCACTATCAGTTTTTCGTCCGATTCGAAAATCTTTGACTCACAGCAGAACGGCCATAAGGTGCCCGAGGCACAAATAGACCCATGGAGACAAGTCTGCTGGAGGACGATGTATTGAGTCGGGACGGAATTTGAGTGTTCCTTCGTCATTAGGAGGCCCTAAACGTTACAATTCACTATTAGTTTTTCGTCCGATTCGAAAATCTTTGAGTCACAGCAGAACGGCCATAAGGGGCCCGAGGGAGCAATAGACCCATGGAGACAAGTCTGCTGCAGGACGATGTAATGAATCGTGACGCAATTTGAGTGATCCATCGTCATTAGGTGGCCCTGAACGTTACAATTCACTATCAGTTTTTCGTCTGATTCGAAAATCTTTGACCCACAGCAGAACGGCCATAAGGTGCCCGAGGTGGCAATAGACCCATGGAGATGCTGGAGGACGATGTATTGAATCGGGACGCAATTTGAGTGTTCCATCGTCATTAGGAGGCAATAAACGTTACAATTCACTATCAGTTTTTCGTCCGATTCGAAAATCTTTCACTCACAGCAGAACGGCCATAAGGTGCCCGAGGCAGCAATAGACCCATGGAGACAAGTCGGCTGGAGGACGATGTATTGAATCGGGACGCAATTTGAGTGATCCATCTTCATTAGGTGGCCCTGAAAGTTACAATTCACTATCAGTTTTTCGTCCGATTCGATGATGTTTGGCTCACAGCAGAACGGCCATAAGGTGCCCGAGGCAGCAATAGATCCATGGAGACAAGTCTGCTGGAGGACGATGTATTGAATCGGGACGCAATTTGAGTGATCCAACGTCATTAGGTGGCCCTGAACGTTACAATTCACTATCAGATTTTCGTCCCATTCGATAATCTAGACTCACAGCAGAACGGCCATAAAATGCCCGAGGCAGCAATAGACCCATGGAGACAATTCTGCTGGAGGACGATGTATTGAATCGGGACGCAATTTGAGTGTTCCATTGTCATTAGGAGGCCCTGAACGTTACAATTCACTATCAGTTTTTCGTCCGATTCGAAAATCTTTGAGTCACAGCAGAACGGCCATAAGGTGCCCGAGGCAGCAATAGACCCATGGAGACAAGTCAGCTGGAGGACGATGTATTGAATCGGGACGCAATTTGAGTGATCCATCGTTATTAGGTGGCCCTGAACGTTACAATTCACTATCAGTTTTTCGTCCGATACGAAAATCTTTGACTCACAGCAGAACGGCCATAAGGTGCCCGAGGCAGCAATAGACCCATGGAGACAAGTCGGCTGGAGGACGATGAATTGAATCGGGACGCAATTTGAGTGATCCATCGTCATTAGGTGGCCCTGAATGTCACAATTCACTATCAGTTTTTCGTCAGATTCGAAAATCTTTGACTCACAGCAGAACGGCCATAAGGTGCCCGAGGCAGCAATAGACCCATGGAGACAAGTCTGCTGGAGGACGATGTATTGAATCGGGACGCAATTTGAGTGTTCCATCGTCATTAGGAGGCCCAGAACGTTACAATTCACTATTACTTTTTCGTCCGATTCGAAATTCTTTGAGTCACAGCAGAACGGCCATAAGGTGCCCGAGGCAGCAATAGACCCATGAAGACAAGTCTGCTGCAGGACGATGTATTGAATCGGTACGCAATTTGAGTGATCCATCGTCATTAGGTGACCCTGAACGTTACAATTCACTATCAGTTTTTCGTCTGATTCGAAAATCTTTGACCCACAGCAGAACAGCCATAAGGTGCCCGAGGTAGCAATAGACCCATGGAGACAAGTCGGCTGGAGAACGATTTATTGAATCGGGACGCAATTTGAGGGATCCATCGTCATTAGGTGGCCCTGAATGTTACAATTCACTATCAGTTTTTCGTCCGATTCGAAAATCTTTGACTCACAGCAGAACGGCCATAAGGTGCCCGAGGCAGCAATAGACCCATGGAGACAAGTCGGCTGGAGGACGATGTATTGAATCGGGACGCAATTTGAGTGATCCATCGTCATTGGGTGCCCCTGAACATTACAATTCACTATCAGTTTTTCGTCCCATTCGATAATCTAGCAATGGAGACAAGTCTGCTACAAGACGATGTATTGAATCGGGACGCAATTTGAGTGATCCATCGTCATTAGGCGGCCCTGAACGTTACAATTCACTATCAGTTTTTCTCCGATTCGAAAATCTTTGACTCGTAGCAGAACGGCCATATGGTGCCCGAGGCAGCAATACACCTATTGAGACAAGTCTGCTGGAGGACGATGTATTGAATCGGGACGCAATTTGAGTGTTCCATCGTCATTAGGAGGCCCTGAACGTTACAATTCACTATCAGTTTTTCGTCCGATTCGAAAATCTTTGAGTCACAGCAGAACGGCCATAAGGTGCCCGAGGTAGCAATAGACCCATGGAGACATGTTTGCTGGAGGACGATGTATTGAATCGGGACGCAATTTGAGTGATCCATCGTCATTAGGTGGCCCTGAACGTTACAATTCACTATCAGTTTTTCGTCTGATTCGAAAATCTTTGACCCACAGCAGAACGGCCATAAGGTGCCCGAGGTAGCAATAGACCCTTGGAGACAAGTCGGCTGGAGAACGATGTATTGAATCGGGACGGAATTTGAGGGATCCATCGTCATTAGGTGGCCCTGAATGTTACAATTCACTATCAGTTTTTCGTCCGATTCGAAAATCTTTGACTCACAGCAGAACGGCCATAAGGTGCCCGAGGCAGCAATAGACCCATGGAGACAAGTCGGCTGGAGGACGATGTATTGAATCGGGACGCAATTTGAGTGATCCATCGTCATTAGGTGCCCCTGAACATTACAATTCACTATCAGTTTTTCGTCCCATTCGATAATCTAGCAATGGGGACAAGTCTGCTGCAGGACGATGTATTGAATCGGGACGCAATTCGAGTGATCCATCGTCATTAGGTGGCCCTTAACGTTACAATTCACTATCAGTTCTTCGTCCGATTCGAAAATCTTTGACTCACAGCAGAACGGCCATATGGTGCCCGAGGCAGCAATACACCTATTGAGAAAAGTCTGCTGGAGGACGATGTATTGAATCGGGACGCAATTTGAGTGTTCCACCGTCATTAGGAGGCCCTGAACGTTACAATTCACTATCAGTTTTTCGTCCGATTCGAAAATCTTTGAGTCACAGCAGATCGGCCATAAGGTGCCCGAGGCAGCAATAGACCCATGGAGACATGTCTGCTGGAGGACGATGTATTGAATCGGGACGCAATTTGAGTGATCCATCGTCATTAGGTGGCCCTGAACGTTACAATTCACTATCAGTTTTTCGTCCGATTCGAAAATCTTTGACTCACAGCAGAACGGCCATAAGGTGCCCGAGGCAGCAATAGACCCATGGAGACAAGTCGGCTGGAGGACGATGTATTGAATCGGGAAGCAATTTGAGTGATCCATCGTCATTAGGTGGCCCTGAATGTTACAATTCACTATCAGTTTTTCGTCAGATTCGAAAATCTTTGACTCACAGCAGAACGGCCATAAGTTGCCCGAGGCAGCAATAGACCTATGGAGACAAGTCTGCTGGAGGACGATGTATTGAATCGGGACGGAATTTGAGTGATCCATCGTCATTAGGTGGCCCTGAACGTTACAATTCACTATCAGTTTTTCGTCTGATTCGAAAATCTTTGACCCACAGCAGAACGGCAATAAGGTGCCCGAGGTGACAATAGACCCATGGAGACGCTGGAGGACGATGTATTGAATCGGGACGCAATTTGAGGGATCCATCGTAATTAGGTGGCCCTGAACGTTACAATTCACTATCAGTTTTTCGTCCCATTCGATAATTTAGACTCACAGCAGAACGGCCATTAAGTGCCCGAGGCAACAATAGACCCTTGGAGACAAGTCGGCTGGAGGACGATGTATTGAATCGGGACGCAATTTGAGTGATCCATCGTCATTAGGTGGCCCTGAAAGTTACAATTCACTATCAGTTTTTCGTCCGATTCGATAATGTTTGACTCACAGCAGAACGGCCATAAGGTGCCCGAGGCAGCAATAGATCCATTAGGACAAGTCTGCTGGAGGACGATGTATTGAATCGGGACGCAATTTGAGTGATCCAACGTCATTAGGTGGCCCTGAACGTTACAATTCACTATCAGTTTTTCGTCCCATTCGATAATCTAGACTCACAGCAGAACGGCCACAAGGTGCCCGAGGCAGCAATAGACCCATGGAGACAATTCTGCTGGAGGACGATGTATTGAATCGGAACGCAATTTGAGTGTTCCATTGTCATTAGGAGGCCCTGAACGTTACAATTCACTATCAGTTTTTCGTCCGATTCGAAAATCTTTGAGTCACAGCAGAACGGCCATAAGGTTCCCGAGGCAGCAATAGACCCATGGAGACAAGTCGGCTGGAGGACGATGTATTGAATCGGGACGCAATTTGAGTGATCCATCGTTATTAGGTGGCCGTGAACGTTACAATTCACTATCAGTTTTTCGTCCGATTCGAAAATCTTTGACTCACAGCACAAGGTGCCCGAGGCAGCAATAGACCCATGGAGACAAGTCGGCTGGAGGACTATGAATTGAATCGGGACGCAATTTGAGTGATCCATCGTCATTAGGTTACAATTCACTATCAGTTTTTCGTCCGATTCGAAAATCTTTGACTCACAGCAGAAGGTGCCCGAGGCAGCAATAGACCCATGGAGACAAGTCGGATGGAGGACGATGAATTGAATCGGGACGCAATTTGAGTGATCCATCGTCATTAGGTTACAATTCACTATCAGTTTTTCGTCAGATTCGAAAATCTTTGACTCACAGCAGAACGGCCAAAAGGTGCCCGAGGCAGCAATAGACCCATGGAGACAAGTCTGCTGGAGGACGATGTATTGAATCGGGACGCAATTTGAGTGTTCCATCGTCATTAGGAGGCCCTGAACGTTACAATTCACTATTAGTTTTTCGTCCGATTCGAAAATCTTTGAGTCACAGCAGAACGGCCATAAGGTGCCCGAGGCAGCAATAGACCCATGGAGACAAGTCGGCTGGAGGACGATGTATTGAATCGGGACGCAATTTGAGTGAGCCATCGTCATTAGGTGCCCCTGAACATTACAATTCACTGTCAGTTTTTCGTCCCATTCGATAATCTAGCAATGGAGACAAGTCTGCTGCAGGACGATGTATTGAATCGGGACGCAATTTGAGTGATCCATCGTCATTAGGTGGCCCTGAACGTTACAATTCACTATCAGTTTTTCGTCCGATTCGAAAATCTTTGACTCGCAGCAGAACGGCCATATGGTGCCCGAGGCAGCAATACACCTATTGAGACAAGTCTGCTGGAGGACGATGTATTGAATCGGGACGCAATTTGAATGTTCCATCGTCATTAGGAGGCCCTGAACGTTACAAGTCACTATCAGTTTTTCGTCCGATTCGAAAATCTTTGAGTCACAGCAGAACGGCCATAAGGTGCCCGAGGTAGCAATAGAGCCATGGAGACATGTTTGCTGGAGGACGATGTATTGAATCGGGACGCAATTTGAGTGATCCATCGTCATTAGGTGGCCCTGAACGTTACAATTCACTATCAGTTTTTCGTCTGATTCGAAAATCTTTGACCCACAGCATAACGGCCATAAGGTGCCCGAGGTAGCAATAGACCCTTGGAGACAAGTCGGCTGGAGAACGATGTATTGAATCGGGACGCAATTTGAGGGATCCATCGTCATTAGGTGGCCCTGAATGTTACAATTCACTATCAGTTTTTCGTCCGATTCGAAAATCTTTGACTCACAGCAGAACGGCCATAAGGTGCCCGAGGCAGCAATAGACCCATGGAGACAAGTCGGCTGGAGGACGATGTATTGAATCGGGACGCAATTTGAGTGATCCATCGTCATTAGGTGCCCCTGAACATTACAATTCACTATCAGTTTTTCGTCCCATTCGATAATCTAGCAATGGAGACAAGTCTGCTGCAGGACGATGTATTGAATCGGGACGCAATTTGAGTGATCCATCGTCATTAGGTGGCCCTTAACGTTACAATTCACTATCAGTTTTTCGTCCGATTCGAAAATCTTTGACTCACAGCAGAACGGCCATATGGTGCCCGAGGCAGCAATACACCTATTGAGACAAGTCTGCTGGAGGACGATGTATTGAATCGAGACGCAATTTGAGTGTTCCACCGTCATTAGGAGGCCCTGAACGTTACAATTCACTATCAGTTTTTCGTCCGATTCGAAAATCTATGAGTCACAGCAGAACGGCCATAAGTTGCCCGAGGCAGCAATAGACCCATGGAGACAAGTCTGCTGGAGGACGATGTATTGAATCGGGACGGAATTTGAGTGTTCCATCGTCATTAGGAGGCCCTGAACGTTACAATTCACTATTAGTTTTTCGTCCGATTCGAAAATCTTTGAGTACCAGCAGAACGGCCATAAGGGGCCCGAGGGAGCAATAGACCTATGGAGACAAGTCTGCTGCAGGACGATGTAATGAATCGGGACGCAATTTGAGTGATCCATCGTCATTAGGTGGCCCTGAACGTTACAATTCACTATCAGTTTTTCGTCTGATTCGAAAATCTTTGACCCACAGCAGAACGGCAATAAGGTGCCCGAGGTGGCAATAGACCCATGGAGACGCTGGAGGACGATGTATTGAATCGGGACGCAATTTGAGGGATCCATCGTAATTAGGTGGCCCTGAACGTTACAATTCACTATCAGTTTTTCGTCCCATTCGATAATTTAGACTCACAGCAGAACGGCCATTAAGTGCCCGAGGCAGCAATAGACCCATGGAGACAAGTCGGCTGGAGGACGATGTATTGAATCGGGACGCAATTTGAGTGATCCATCGTCATTATGTGGCCCTGATAGTTACAATTCACTATCAGTTTTTCGTCCGATTCGATAATGTTTGACTCACAGCAGAACGGCCATAAGGTGCCCGAGGCAGCAATAGATCCATGGAGACAAGTCTCCTGGAGGACGATGTATTGAATCGGGACGCAATTTGAGTGATCCAACGTCATTAGGTGGCCCTGAACGTTACAATTCACTATCAGTTTTTCGTCCCATTCGATAATCTAGACTCACAGCAGAACGGCCATAAGGAGCCCGAGGCAGCAATAGACCCATGGAGACAATTCTGCTGGAGGACGATGTATTGAATCGGAACGCAATTTGAGTGTTCCATTGTCATTAGGAGGCCCTGAACGTTACAATTCACTATCAGTTTTTCGTCCGATTCGAAAATCTTTGAGTCACAGCAGAACGGCCATAAGGTTCCCGAGGCAGCAATAGACCCATGGAGACAAGTCGGCTGGAGGACGATGTATTGAATCGGGACGCAATTTGAGTGATCCATCGTTATTAGGTGGCCGTGAACGTTACAATTCACTATCAGTTTTTCGTCCGATTCGAAAATCTTTGACTCACAGCACAAGGTGCCCGAGGCAGCAATAGACCCATGGAGACAAGTCGGCTGGAGGACGATGAATTGAATCGGGACGCAATTTGAGTGATCCATCGTCATTAGGTTACAATTCACTATCAGTTTTTCGTCCGATTCGAAAATCTTTGACTCACAGCAGAAGGTGCCCGAGGCAGCAATAGACCCATGGAGTCAAGTCGGCTGGAGGACGATGAATTGAATCGGGACGCAATTTGAGTGATCCATCGTCATTAGGTTACAATTCACTATCAGTTTTTCGTCAGATTCGAAAATCTTTGACTCACAGCAGAACGGCTAAAAGGTGCCCGAGGCAGCAATAGACCCATGGAGACAAGTCTGCTGGAGGACGATGTATTGAATCGGGACGCAATTTGAGTGTTCCATCGTCATTAGGAGGCCCTGAACGTTACAATTCACTATTAGTTTTTCGTCCGATTCGAAAATCTTTGAGTCACAGCAGAACGGCCATAAGGTGCCCGAGCAGCAATAGACCCATGAAGACAAGTCTGCTGCAGGACGATGTATTGAATCGGGACGCAATTTGAGGGATCCATCGTCATTAGGTGGCCCTGAATGTTACAATTCACTATCAGTTTTTCGTCCGAATCGAAAATCTTTGACTCACAGCAGAACGGCCATAAGGTGCCCGAGGCAGCAATAGACCCATGGAGACAAGTCGGCTGGAGGACGATGTATTGAATCGGGACGCAATTTGAGTGATCCATCGTCATTAGGTGCCCCTGAACATTACAATTCACTATCAGTTTTTCGTCCCATTCGATAATCTAGCAATGGAGACAAGTCTGCTGCAGGACGATGTATTGAATCGGGACGCAATTTGAGTGATCCATCGTCATTAGGTGGCCCTGAACGTTACAATTCACTATCAGTTTTTCGTTCGATTCGAAAATCTTTGACTCACAGCAGAACGGCCATATGGTGCCCGAGGCAGCAATACACCTATTGAGACAAGTCTGCTGGAGGACGATGTATTGAATCGGGACGCAATTTGAGTGTTCCATCGTCATTAGGAGGCCCTGAACGTTACAATTCACTATCAGTTTTTCGTCCGATTCGAAAATCTTTGAGTCACAGCAGATCGGCCATAAGGTGCCCGAGGCGGCAATAGACCCATGGAGACATGTCTGCTGGAGGACGATGTATTGAATCGGGACGCAATTTGAGTGATCCATCGTCATTAGGTGGCCCTGAACGTTACAATTCACTATCAGTTCTTCGTCCGATTCGAAAATCTTTGACTCACAGCAGAACGGCCATAAGGTGCCCGAGGCAGCAATAGACCCATGGAGACAAGTCGGCTGGAGGACGATGTATTGAATCGGGACGCAATTTGAGTGATCCATCGTCATTAGGTGGCCCTGAATGTTACAATTCACTATCAGTTTTTCGTCAGATTCGAAAATCTTTGACTCACAGCAGAACAGCCATAAGTTGCCCGAGGCAGCAATAGACCCATGGAGACAAGTCTGCTGGAGGACGATGTATTGAATCGGGACGGAATTTGAGTGTTCCATCGTCATTAGGAGGCCCTGAACGTTACGTTTTTCGTCCGATTCGAAAATCTTTGAGTACCAGCAGAACGGCCATAAGGGGCCCGAGGGAGCAATAGACCTATGGAGACAAGTCTGCTGGAGGACGATGTAATGAATCGGGACGCAATTTGAGTTATCCATCGTCATTAGGTGGCCCTGAACGTTACAATTCACTATCAGTTTTTCGTCTGATTCGAAAATCTTTGACCCACAGCAGAACGGCAATAAGGTGCCCGAGGTGGCAATAGACCCATGGAGACGATGGAGGACGATGTATTGAATCGGGTCGCAATTTGAGGGATCCATCGTAATTAGGTGGCAATGAACGTTACAATTCACTATCAGTTTTTCGTCCGATTCGATAATGTTTGACTCACAGCAGAACGGCCATAAGGTGCCCGAGGCAGCAATAGATCCATGGAGACAAGTCTGCTGGAGGACGATGTATTGAATCGGGACGCAATTTGAGTGATCCAACGTCATTAGGTGGCCCTGAACGTTACAATTCACTATCAGTTTTTCGTCCCATTCGATAATCTAGACTCACAGCAGAACGGCCATAAGGTGCCCGAGGCAGCAATAGACCCATGGAGACAATTCTGCTGGAGGACGATGTATTGAATCGCAACGCAATTTGAGTGTTCCATTGTCATTAGGAGGCCCTGAACGTTACAATTCACTATCAGTTTTTCGTCCGATTCGAAAATCTTTGAGTCACAGCAGAACGGCCATAAGGTTCCCGAGGCAGCAATAGACCCATGGAGACAAGTCGGCTGGAGGACGATGTATTGAATCGGGACGCAATTTGAGTGATCCATCGTTATTAGGTGGCCCTGAACGTTACAATTCACTATCAGTTTTTCGTCCGACTCGACAATCTTTGACTCACAGCAGAAGGTGCCCGAGGCAGCAATAGACCCATGGGGACAAGTCGGCTGGAGGACGATGTATTGAATCGGGACGCAAATTGAGTGATCCATCGTCATTAGGTTACAATTCACTATCAGTTTTTCGTCCGATTCGAAAATCTTTGACTCACAGCAGAAGGTGCCCGAGGCAGCAATAGACCCATGGGGACAGGTCGGCTGGAGGACGATGTATTGAATCGGGACGCAAATTGAGTGATCCATCGTCATTAGGTTACAATTCACTATCAGTTTTTCGTCCGATTCGAAAATCTTTGACTCACAGCAGAAGGTGCCCGAGGCAGCAATAGACCCATGGAGACAAGTCTGCTGGAGGACGATGTATTGAATCGGGACGCAATTTGAGTGTTCCATCGTCATTAGGAGGCCCTGAACGTTACAATTCACTATTAGTTTTTCGTCCGATTCGAAAACTTTGAGTCACAGCAGAACGGCCATAAGGTGCCCGAGCAGCAATAGACCCATGAAGACAAGTCTGCTGCAGGACGATGTATTGAATCGGGACGCAATTTGAGAGATCCATCGTCATTAGGTGGCCCTGACCGTTACAATTCACTATCAGTTTTTCGTCTGATTCGAAAATCATTGACCCACAGCAGAACGGCCATAAGGTGCCCGAGGTAGCAATAGACCCATGGAGACAAGTCGGCTGGAGAACGATGTATTGAATCGGGACGCAATTTGAGGGATCTATCATCATTAGGTGGCCCTGAATGTTACAATTCACTATCAGTTTTTCGTCCGATTCGAAAAACTTTGACTCACAGCAGAACGGCCATAAGGTGCCCGAGGCAGCAATAGACCCATGGAGACAAGTCGGCTGGAGGACGATGTATTGAATCGGGACGCAATTTGAGTGATCCATCGTCATTAGGTGCCCCTGAACATTACAATTCACTATCAGTTTTTCGTCCCATTCGATAATCTATCAATGGAGACAAGTCTGCTGCAAGACGATGTATCGAATCGGGACGCAATTTGAGTGATCCATCGTCATTAGGAGGCCCTGAACGTTACAATTCACTATCAGTTTTTCGTCTGATTCGAAAATCTTTGACCCACAGCAGAACGGCCATAAGGTGCCCGATGTGGCAATAGACCCATGGAGACGCTGGAGGACGATGTATTGAATCGGGACGCAATTTGAGGGATCCATCGTAATTAGGTGGCCCTGAACGATACAATTCACTATCAGTTTTTCGTCCCATTCGATAATTTAGACTCACAACAGAACGGCCATTAGGTGCCCGAGGCAGCAATAGACCCATGGAGACAAGTCTTCTGGAGGACGTTGTATTGAATCGGGACACAATTTGAGTGATCCATCGTTATTAGGTGGCCCTGAACGTTACAATTCACTATCAGTTTTTCGTCCCATTCGATAATCTAGACTCACAGCAGAACGGACATAAGGTGCCCGAGGCAGCAATAGACCCATGGAGACAATTCTGCTGGAGGACGATGTATTGAATTGGGACGCAATTTGAGTGTTCCATCGTCAATAGGAGGCCCTGAACGTTTCAATTCACTATCAGTTTTTCGTCCGATTCGAAAATCTTTGACTCACAGCAGAACGGCCATAAGGTGCCCGGGGCATCAATAGACCCATGGAGACAAGTCGGCTGGAGGACGATGTATTGAATCGGGACGCAATTTGAGTAAACCATCGTCATTAGGCGCCCCTGAACATTACAATTCACTATTAGTTTTTCGTCCCATTCGATAATTTAGCAATGGAGACAAGTCTGCTGCAAGACGATGTATTGAATCGGGACGCAATTTGAGTGATCCATCGTCATTAGGAGGCCCTGAATGTTACAATTAACTATCAGTTTTTCGTCCCATTCGATAATCTTGACTCACGGGAGAACGACCATAAGGTGCCCGAGGCAGCAATAGACCCATGGACACAAGTCTTCTGGAGGACAATGTATTGAATCGGGACGCAATTTGAGTGATCCATCGTCATTAGGTGGCCCTGAACGTTACAATTCACTATCAGTTTTTCGTCCCATTCGATAATCTAGACTCACAGCAGAACGGCCATAAGGTGCCCGAGGCAGCAATAGACCCATGGAGACAAGTCTGCTGGAGGACGATGTAACAAATCGGGACGCCATTTGAGTGATCCATCCTCATTAGGTGGCCCTGAATGGTACAATTCACTATCAGTTTTTCGTCCGATTCGAAAATCTTTGACTCACAGCAGAACGGCCATAAGGTGCCCGAGGCAGCAATAGGCCCATGGAGACAAGTCTGCTGGAGGACGGTGTATTGAATCGGGACGCAATTTGAGTGTTCCATCGTCATTAGGAGGCCCTGAATGTTACAATTAACTATCAGTTTTTCGTCCCATTCGATAATCTAGACTCACGGGAGAACGACCATAAGGTGCCCGAGGCAGCAATAGACCCATGGACACAAGTCTTCTGGAGGACAATGTATTGAATCGGGACGCAATTTGAGTGATCCATCGTCATTAGGTGGCCCTGAACGTTACAATTCACTATCAGTTTTTCGTCCGATTCGAAAATCTTTGACTCACAGCAGAACGGCCATAAAGTGCCCGCGGCAGCAATAGACCCATGGAGACAAGTCTGCTGGAGGACGATGTATTGAATCGGGACGCAGTTTGAAAGTTCCATCGTCATTAGGAGGCCCTGAACGTTACAATTCACTATCAGTTTTTCGTCCGATTCGAAAATCTTTGACTCACATCAGAACGGCCATAAGGTGCCCGAGGCAGCAATAGACCCATGGAGACAATTCGGCTGGAGGACGATGTATTGAATCGGGACGCAATTTGAGTGATCCTTCGTCATTAGGTTACCCTGAAAGTTACAATTCACTATCAGTTTTTCGTCCGATTAGATAATGTTTGACTCACAGCAGAACGGCAATAAGGTGCCCGAGGCAGCAAATAGACCCATGGAGACCAGTCTGCTGGTGGACGATGTATTGAATCGGGACGCAATTTATGTGATTCATCGTCATTAGGTGGCCCTGAACGTTACAATTCACTATCAGTTTTTCGTCCCATTCGATAATCTAGACTCACAGCAGCACGGCCATAAGGTGCCCGAGGTAGCAATAGACCCTTGGAGACAAGTCGGCTGGAGAACGATGTATTGAATCGGGACGCAATTTGAGGGATCCATCGTCATTAGGTGGCCCTGAATGTTACAATTCACTATCAGTTTTTCGTCAGATTCGAAAATCTTTGACTCACAGCAGAACGGCCATAAGGTGCCCGAGGCAGCAATAGACCCATGGAGACAAGTCTGCTGGAGGACGATGTATTGAATCGGGACGGAATTTGAGTGTTCCATCGTCATTAGGAGGCCCTGAACGTTACAATTCACTATTAGTTTTTCGTCCGATTCGAAAATCTTTGAGTCACAGCAGAACGGGAAAAAGAGGCCCGAGTCAGCAATAGACCCATGGAGACAAGTCTGCTGCAGGACGATGTAATGAATCGGGACGCAATTTGAGTGATCCATCGTCATTAGGAGGTCCTGAACGTTACAATTCACTATCAGTTTTTCGTCCGATTCGAAAATCTTTGAATCACAGCAGAACGGCCATAAGGTGCCCGAACCAGCAATAGACCCATGGAGACAAGTCGGCTGGAGGACGATGTATTGAATCGGGACGCAATTTGAGTGATCCAACGTCATTAGGTGGCCCTGAACGTTACAATTCTCTATCAGTTTTTCGTCCCATTCGATAATCTAGACTCACAGCAGAACGGCCATAAGGTGCCCGAGGCAGCAATAGACCCATGGAGACAAGTCTGCTGGAGGACGATGTAACAAATCGGGACGCCATTTGAGTGATCCATCCTCATTAGGTGGCCCTGAATGGTACAATTCACTATCAGTTTTTCGTCCGATTCGAAAATCTTTGACTCACAGCAGAACGGCCATAAGGTGCCCGAGGCAGCAATAGGCCCATGGAGACAAGTCTGCTGGAGGACGGTGTATTGAATCGGGACGCAATTTGAGTGTTCCATCGTCATTAGGAGGCCCTGAATGTTACAATTAACTATCAGTTTTTCGTCCCATTCTATAATCTAGACTCACGGGAGAACGACCATAAGGTGCCCGAGGCAGCAATAGACCCATGGACACAAGTCTTCTGGAGGACAATGTATTGAATCGGGACGCAATTTGAGTGATCCATCGTCATTAGGTGGCCCTGAACGTTACAATTCACTATCAGTTTTTCGTCCGATTCGAAAATCTTTGACTCACAGCAGAACGGCCATAAGGTGCCCGAGGCAGCAATAGACCCATGGAGACAAGTCTGCTGGAGGACGATGTATTGAATCGGGACGCAGTTTGAAAGTTCCATCGTCATTAGGAGGCCCTGAACGTTACAATTCTCTATCAGTTTTTCGTCCGATTCGAAAATCTTTGACTCAGATCAGAACGGCCATAAGGTGCCCTAGGCAGCAATAGACCCATGGAGACAATTCGGCTGGAGGACGATGTATTGAATCGGGACGCAATTTGAGTGATCCTTCGTCATTAGGTGGCCCTGAAAGTTACAATTCACTATCAGTTTTTCGTCCGATTCGATAATGTTTGACTCACAGCAGAACGGCCATAAGGTGCCCGAGGCAGCAAATAGACCCATGGAGACAAGTCTGCTGGAGGACGATGAATTGAATCGGGACGCAATTTGAGTGTTCCATCGTCATTAGGAGGCCCTGAACGTTACAATTCACTATCAGTTTTTCGTCCGATTCGAAAATCTTTGACTCACAGCAGAACGGCCATAAGGTGCCCGAGGCAGCAATAGAATCATGGAGACAAGTCGGCTGGAGGACGATGTATTGAATCGGGACGCAATTTGAGTGATCCATCGTCATTAGGTGCCCCTGAACATTACAATTCACTA